>NC_092056.1:34471932-34800916 GCF_039877785.1 Chaetodon trifascialis
TGATCGACTTTATAGTCATATCATCTGACCTGCAGCTGTATGTTTTGGACATTCGGGTGAAGAGAGGAGCAGAGCTGTCAACTGATCACCACCTGGTGGTGAGATGGATCAGATGGCAGGGGAAGGCACCGCGCAGACCTGGTAGGCCCAAACGAGTAGTGAGGGTACGGCAACTCGCTCACACTGTTCACAGTGGGGGCGGGGAACAGCTGATCATCTAGGGATATAGTCGGGCAGTGGAAGGAATACTTCGAGGACCTCCTCAATCCCACCAAAATGTATTCTTCAGAGGAAGCAGAGCCAGGGGGCTTGGGGAAGGATCGTTCAATCTCTGGGGCTGAAGTCTCCAAGATAGTAAACAACTCTGTGGCAGTGGAGCCCTGGGGGTGGATGAGATCCACCCTGAGTATCTCAAGGCTCTGGATGTTGTGGGGCTATCGTGGTTGACACGCTTCTGCAACATTGCATGGTCATCGGAGGCAGTGCCACTGGAGTGGCAAACCAGGGTGGTGGACCCCATCTTTAAGAAAGGGGACCAGATTTACTGTTCAGTTTTTTAAGATTTACTGCTGAATTTTTTAAGAAGTTTGTATATAAACTAAACAATAAACTAGCCCCCCTCCTTTGTTCCGTTTATAATGAATCTTTAGATTGTGGTTTGTTACCCCCAACTCTAACCCAAGCGTCCATATCCCTTCAGTTAAAGAAGGGTAAAGACCATACGTCTTGTTCCTCTTACAGGCCTCTGTCACTTCTCAATGTCAACATTAAGATTTTGGCTAAAGTATTACCAACCCGTCTCTTGAAAAGGTTCTTCCTTTAATCATATCAGAGGAACAGAACGGCTTCATTAAAGGGCGTCAGCTGTTCGAACCCTTTTAAATGTAGTTTTCTCTGATCACTCCACCTCAGTTCCTGAAGTAGCAATCTTGATCAACGCAGAGAAGGCGATTGATCGGGTTGAATGGCATTATCTTTTCTCTGGCACCCGGCAGGGCTGCCCCCTTTCCCCTCTACTTTTCGCACTGGCCATAGAACCCATGTCAATTGCTTTAAGATCTCTTCCTCAGTTTCGTGGTATCGCTCCCTTCTCAGGTTATAAAATTAATGTCTTGAGGAGTGATGGTTATCCTGTAAATTCCCTAGCTCTAGCACTTCCACAGTCTGATATTCCTTTCAAGCTCAGCCCCTCGGGGTTTAAATACTTGGGGATTAATGTGACCCTTACTTTACCTTCCGTCTATTCTTCTAATTTTTCTTCTCTGGTCGCACAAGTTAAGATAGATTTACAAAGGTTTTAAGAGATTCAATTTAACTACAACCCATCTTTTTTTTATTTTCAAATTAGACATTGTGCATCTTCTCTTTTTTCATGTTACCCTTACCGCTAAGCAATCTTGGGATGACCTTTTGACCCTTAAGCCTACTCAGAAATCATTAATATCCAGTATTTATGACAAATTAATGGCTTTTATTAATCATTCAACTGCCAAAATCAAAAATGCTTGGGAGCATGAGCTTGGGACAAGTTTGGCAGACCAGTGGTGGGATAAAGTTGTGCATAGCATATGTTCAATTACTCCTTGTGCCAGGCTGCAGCTTACACAATTCAAGGTATTACACAGAGTCCATTTTAGTAAATCTCGATTATCTGAAATATTTCCAAACATTGCAGACCGATGTGACAGATGCCAAGCCTCTTCTTGTAATTTGAGTCATATGTTTTTCTTTTGCCCCAGACTAAATTCTGGACTGACTTCTTTACTATTCTAACAAAGATTCTAGGAACTCAGATACAGATGGACCCTTTTATTGCTATATTTGGATTATCGCTTGAACAATAGAAATTAACTCTTCACAATCCAAAATACTAGCCTTTTCATCCCTCTTGGCGAGACGCCACATTTTATTTCTGTGGAAATCTCCTAAACCTCCATCTATTTCTTTCGATAAAGATAAATTTTACAGTGAGAGGCAGTTTGAACAGGTTTATTCAGAAATGGAACCCTTTCATAAACTACTTTAGATCCTTACCAAACCTGTCCTTGGAGTAACACCCCCCCCCCCCATCTCTTCTTTTATTTATTTAGCTATTTATTTTTATTTATTTCTCTTTTTTTTCTTGCTTTTTCTTGCTTTCTTCAGATCTGATTTTCATTATTATTATTATTATTATTATTATTATTATTATTATTATTATTATTATTATTTATTTTCTTTCTCTTCTTTTTCTCCAATTTATTTTAATTGTTGTTTTAAGTTTAATTTGACTGTTTATCTACAATTAGATTATCTTATCTACAGTCTTGTTTGTAAAAATGTTTAATAATAATAATTTGGTGATTTATTGTTATAATTCCGAATGCAAGAAAGGGGACCAGACGGTGTGCTCCAACTACTCCCTGCCTGGCAAGGTCTACGCCAGGGTACTCGAAAGGAAAGTCCATTTGATAGTTGAACCGCAGATCGAGGAGGAGCAATATGGTTGTCGCCCCGGCCGTGGAACCATGAACCAGCTTTATACCCTCGCTAGAGTGCTGGAGAGAGCATGGGAGTTTGCCAAACTGGTCCACTTGTGTTTTGTGGATCTGGAGAAGGCTTATGACAGTGTTCCCAGGGCCATCCTGTGGGGGGCCATCCAGTCCCTGTACTGATAGAGTGTGAGTCTGGTCTGTGTAGTGGGTAGTAAGACCTTTTCCCAGTGAGGGTTGGGCTCCGCCAAGGCTGCCCTTTGTCACTGGTTCTGTTAATACCCTCTTTGGACAGAATTTTTAGGTGCAGCCAAGTGGTGGAAGTTGTGAGGTTTGGTGACCTGAGGATCTCCTCTCTGCTTTTTGTTGATCATTTGGTCCAAACTCCTCCTCTTGCTGAGGCAGTTCGCAGCCGAGTGTGAAGTGGCTGGGATGAGAATCAGCACCACCAAGTCTGAGGCCATGGTCCTCAGCCGGAGTTCAAGTATCTTGGGGTCTTGTTCACAAGGGAGGGTAGGAAGGAAGGGGAGGTTGATAGGTGGATTGGGGCAGCGGCTGCAGTGATGCAGTGAGTCACGCCCATACATCATGGTGAAGAGGAAACCCAACATACCGGTGTATGTGGTGCTCCTTACACAATGCATGTTTCTTCCAGTGGAACAGGCTGGGGACATGACTGGGGAAGATGTTGAGCTGACTACAGCAGAGGATTAGATGGTGGATGGCACAGAAGAAAGTGTGGAGCAGGACAAGGAGGTGAAGCAGGAGGAGGCTGAGTCAGATACAGCAGAGGATGGGGAGATGGATGACTCTGAGGGGAACCGCGGAGGGAGAGCTAACTGAGACAACTAACGGACTGAGTGAACTCACAGGAGTGGAGGAAGTGGATCTGGACGGGAGACATGGTTATAATAACTTAAAACTGTTTTAATGAAGGTTTATTAACAATGGATCAAATGTGAAATGTGTCATTCGTAGTGAGAAACCCACAAAGAATTATCACCAACTCAGTTCTATGGACTGTTACTGCCTCTTTCAGTTCATTGTTTTAGTTTTATGGCCCACAACTTTACTGCTTTGGTTCAGTCTAACCACTCACATCAATCATATGTCTAACAGCAGCAAAAAGCTGTTTTCAATGAAGAAAGCCCTTCTCAAACCACTCTACACTATTTCACCAGCACCAAACAGCACACACAAGTGCCATTCATCTGGTAACCACAAGCCCAACTGTTGCTCTATGTCTGTTGGATGTATAAATACATAAATATAAAACTGTTCTCTAACACTTTTGCCATAGATACCTTATAAAGTGTTTTACCAGTCAGACTGTTTCCTCTTTGTTGTTTACATGCCCCTCGAATTTTGTTCTCAGGATTGCAAATAATTTCATTCAATAAGGGAAAAACCTCCCAAGGTCATGAGTAAAGTTAAAATCCCGATCGGGCAGCAACTAACGAATATTTCCCATCTTTTCATCTGTCAATTATTTTTGTGACTGATTACCCATGTAATCTTACAAAATCAGAATATTGTGAAAAAAGGATCATCACATTGTCCCAGAACCAAAGGTGATCTCTTAAAATTGCTTCTTTTTTGCCAGACTGAAAGTCCAAGATAAGTAAATAATCCATCAACTTATCGATTAATCAATAATTTCAGCTTTTATTCACCACTTGTTCTGCTGACCACAGTTGGCCAATGAAATCTGTTAATGTAGCTTGAAGTGAGCGAGTGTTTGTGCTGCAAATGGTATTTATATAATCAAAATTTTAACATACTTATCAAATTTCAGCTTTTTAATTCTGATGCTTAGTGCATTTAAGTGTGTAGGACATGGGTGGGGAACCTCTGGCCTCTGGTGTTACATGTATGGCCATCGAAAAAAAAAGGAAGCAAACCCAATTTGCACTTAAACAAATAGGCAGGGCAGAAGCCATTTCAACAATTTATTTAAAAAAAAAAGGCAAACCAAACAAAGACTTACAGGAGGGTGAGGCAGATTAGGTCAAAAACAAAGTAAAGGTCCATAAGGCAAACTAAATCCAATCAGTGTCAGATCAAACAGTTCAAATATCCAAAAACAAGGAAGTAACTCCAGGGAAACAAGACATCTGTCCAAGCAGAAAAACCAGGGACCAGAAATACTACAAATTTCACATGGAACAGGAAAGCCACAGGAGAGGAAAACTAATTACACACAAGTAGACACAATCAAACAATCACAAGGGCAGGAAAAAACAGGAAGTAAACTTCGATACAATAGGGATGGCGCAAAATAAAACACGAAATAACAAAACTAAACAGTCCAGATGATCCAGCCTGTATGGCAATTCATAAATATAAAGAAACTATTAAGTTTTGAAAATAAAATAACATAAAATTGTAAAAGGCAAGCCAGTGTGCCTAAGTTAGTTTGTGGGGACATGACTGGAGCAATGCAGTGGAGGTCAAGACCACCCTGATACAATTGCTGTCCCCCAATTGAGCTAATGAGCTTCTTCAACTGCTTTTTCGATGCTTTTACAGATGTAGCGGCCTAAAAATTCCCCTAATCTCGTGCTGGGGCCCTGGCGGGTCCGTGACCGGTCCCTGCTCTGCAGTAGGCGGGTTCGTGACTGTAATGAGATCCCCCGCGATGACATCATCGGTGCGGGGCCAACTCGTAACGGACCTAAGCTCCATTTACGGAAACTACCTGCACTCGCTCGATCAGTCCACCAGGAGGAGCAGTCATTATAATTGGTTACCGTGTCAGCTTTGAGTCGTTCATTAGATCTGCACATAGCCTCCACTGCTGTAAGAAAAACTGCTTGTCTAGTAGAGCACCCTGTGCAGTTTTTTAAATATAATTATGCTTAATCATCCACATTATTGTAGTGCTCGTTCACAAACTTCTTGGATCTGCCCATCCTGCCTTTTCCTCCACATCTCTCCCCACCTTTGGAGAGGCTCCCAGCGCATCTCTGCGTGCCGAGTGATATGTGCCCAGAAAATTAATCATGAATAACAGAAGTTGTGCATTGCGTTTTTCTAGCATTCTGAACTGCTAAACAGCTAAATGTTTAATACTCTGCCTGATTCGCGGAGCCACTCTGCTTTTCAGTTGGTGGGTTTCCTGTTTGTAGCGCATTTTAGATTTGCGGGTCGCTATTTGATGCGGTGACCAGCAATACGCAGAGTCCTGTATGTGTGTGTACAGTATATAACTGGACAGAAATCATTTACAGTGCGCTGAAGAGGGAGGGACGGGAGGATGAAATGCCAATTTCAGCCTGTGATCTGTTAATGTCTGACTGAATAGCCTCATGGAAGTGATATTTTACAGTTCTACATATTTTAATCTAACGAAATTCGTTAAAACAAGTCACTTGGTGCTTTCAAAGTCATGTCATTGAGTTGAAAGGTTCCAGATTTCGTTCGCCTTCACAGGCGGCTGCGGAGCGCAGCAGACGGCTCGCACTGCGATGTTCAACATCATAGGCTTAATATACTGTAGTTAATTATCACTGATCTTTTTCATCACTCTGTCTGTGTGACTGGCTGTGTCCTCCTCTCTGTGTCTCTGTCTCTTTTTTCAGACTGTTCACGCAATGAATATAGACAGTAACTATTAAAAAAAAAGTTATAGTCGCGGGTAAACATAGTACTCAGAAGCACACCAAGAATGGATTTTTTTACGTCAGGCGTTGTGCACGCGTGTTTGATATTAATATTGTGCCGCTGCACCTCAAATAAATGTTTTTTTGGGAAACGGAAATGTTCAACATGACTTCATCATGTTAGACCAGGCAGACAGGTTCTTACTACAACATCAACTCTCCCTCCGCAGCCAGCGAGCCTCATCCCCTGCACGGACACCTACATTCAATCATGAATAATCCTAATGGGCCAATCAGACCAATGAAAAAAAACAATGTTGTGGGGCATACAGGGCCAATGAGCCGATGTAGATGGGCCAATCTACTTGTTTTTATTGGCCAATCAGTTAACACAGACACATGAAAACGGCCAATAAACAGTGAAATCAGTATCATGAGTATTTCTCAGATGATGATTTCTGTATCTATCTAATCCGTGGCATGCAATATTGCACCCCGATTTTGGATAAAGTATAAATCCAATTGTTTCATTGTTTCAGCTGTCGTGGCCAAATCTCTTGTTAACTTATCAAGCTCTTCCGCACAGTGTGACATCTATTTTAATTATTAGAGAGCTGCTCTAATGGCCACTGATAGACAGTCCATCCTATTCTATAAACTGTTGGTGGTTTGTGAACTTCACTGCATTTGTGCATTTGAAGCGATTAACTCCCGGCACATTTCAGAGCTGAGTAAACCTGTAGTTTCACTGACACATCACGCATCATCACCATGGGCGTCATGATGTTCTCCTGTCTGTCACTGTGTCAGGCATGTGTAGTGTTGAGCCGGCCGCGTTGTTGGCTGAAAAGTCATTATTTGCATTACAGTGTATCCTTTGTTCTAACTCAATGGATGGTCGCCAGCCAAACAGGCTCCCAGCCCCCACTGTCCCACAGACTCGCTATGGCCAGTAAAATAGGTGGAGGGCTGAGGGGAGCGCGTACCTCCAGTAATTAAAAATCAATTTGTGCCACAGATATTAATATTGTGTCGCTGGCTACTTTATAGACTTCACTAAATGTTTCCATTACACTTAATTACATTTATGGATAAGCCAACTTTCCCACCTCCCTCATGCATCAAAATGTATATTATCAGTCCGACCAGGAAATCTTGCGATCGCAAAAATTAGCGCATATTCAACCAATACTAATATGACTGTCTACTGGCCGCTTCCTGGTCTATTTTTGCCGAGAGCTGCGCGCCTGTTGCGGAAAACATAGGCAGCCCTGGAATCTCCAGATGACGCGCTCTGCTCCTGCAGCTCTGTCTCTGTTCCAGCGCATGTAAAGTAAAATTAGGTCATCATTTTTGTTGATAATTATCAAAAGCAAACTCTATGTAAACAGATGGAGCCTGTTTATTCTTGGAGTCACAGGCTGTTTTGTAAAGCTACATCACTTTTATGACTCAGGAATGATTTTGTAACTTTTTTTTTTTCGAAGTTATGTTTTGGGCTTTTTGGCCTTTAGTGTGTAGGACAGCTGAGGAGCAGCCATAAAAGTGGTTCAGGAGAGGGAAGATGATATGCAGCAAAGGGCTGAAAGACGGAATCGAACCCGTAGCCGCTGCAGAGAACTTCATTCATGAGGCGGGCACTCTACCAACTGCGCCAAATCTCCACCACATGATTTCGTAACTTTGAGCTGATGCTTCTCATTCTCAAGTTAAAACTGTTTTTTTTTTTTAAGATGGGAACTGAATCTTTTTGACTGGTTCTGTAATGTGAAGTATGGTTATTATCATATAGGAAGTGATTATATACAACTTTTTTACATGAGTTTGTTTTTTTTATTGCAACAATCACAAAAAAAATCATACAGTATATTGTAAGAGAAAAACTTAGGAATTTCCTGTTTGCAAATCGAAAATATGCATTAAAACAGGCTGATGGAAACACACATTTATGACTTTTTTAAGACTTTGTGCGACAAATATTTTTCTAAGTTGATTTAAATAATCAACGTAAAATAGTTGAGTAACTGTGACTGCCTAACTACAAATAAGCCTACTAAAGCAGATGAATGTAGTGGAGTAAAAATCTTTGCCCTTGAGATGTGTTCCTGTGAGGGACTCGCCATCTCCTGGTGACACCCTGCAATTGAATGAAGAGGCGTGTTTATAGTGGATTCTGGGCACACCCCCAAGAGGAGGGGGGGACTGGTAGCTGGCTGGCAGCCGGCTGGGAGCTGGCTGGCAGCCGGCTGGGAGCCGGCTGGGAGCTGGATGGCTTCTGGCTTGGAGGGGAATTTCGAGGCTGCTGCATCTGTAGATGCAAATTCTCAAGACTAACAGAAGGTCACAAAGGATTTTTTTTTTTTTTTACAGAGAAATACCAGATTACAAGCATTATTAGTCCAGATTGCAGTTGAACGTCATATGTCATATACTGTATAATGACAAACAGGACGAAACAATAACACGTTAGAAAGGGATAGTTTCTGTATGGTCAGTATGTTTCACTCACTTTTCACTGAGGAACTGCAAGATTCATCGAGAAGATTCATCATTGAACACAAATAGTGATGCACATACATATCTCTGTTTGTCTGGAGGTGGAGAGAGGCACACCTCTTCAAGAAGTCTCAGTTTGGCTGTTTGGTCCATACCAGAGTTTGATTGACAGCTTTCACACCAGCCCAACAATCTAAAACAAATGCAGAGATTGTTTGAACTGCAACAAATACATTAAATGTAGGAACAGTGTTTAACCCAAAGACACCATGTTTGTTTCAAAATATGTCTTCACAGAATTCAGAGTAGATATTTGACGTGTCCAGCGAACGGTGTTGGCTTCATTGATAATTGGCAGACTTTCTGGGGAAGACCTATATGATGCTTATTTTTATTACACTCTTTTGTATATACTTGCTGTTTTTTTTTACCTAATTCTATCTTTTACTGGTGCTGCTGTAAATTGGAATTTTCCCTTGCAGGACAAATAAAGGTGAATTGAATTGAATTGAACTGAATTGAATTGAATTGAACTGAATTGAATTGAATTGAATTGAATTGAATTGAATTGAATTGAATTGAATTGAATTGAATTGAATTGAATTGAATTGAATCGAATCCCTGGCAACTCAGAGTTGAGATGAGGAGGCAGACTGCAGTCCTACACGCTTCTCTGCGCTTCCATTGGAGCAGTTACCCACCCAACACTCCATAGAGACTGTGTCTGCCCCCCGGCCATTTTTGACTCAAGCTTTTTAATCAACCCTAAACCTAAACTCAACTATAACTCATTTGAAAGCCTTGTTCTCACCCTAACCTTAGTTCCTCCCAAATTGACTACCTGGTTGATAGTGCTACAGGTTCATTGCGTTTGACACTTGACTCTGTTGCTGCCCTAAAAAAGAAAGATAATAAAACAGAGGAGATTAGCTCCATGGTATACCCCTCAAACCTGCAAATTAAAGCAAATCTCCTGAAAAATAGAAAGGAAAATGGCGAAATTGGTGTGGCCAATTTGGAAGAATTTCGGTCCGCCTGGCAAGACAGTCTTAAAATATACAGGGAAGAGCACAGTTGAGAGAAACATTTTGAAAAAGTCTTTAATGAATCCATGGCAAATAAACACACATCAACAAGGAACAACTGAATAAAACCAGTGACTACTGGGGACTGGGCCACACAGCTGGTGTCTGGAAAAAGAAAGGAAATGTGCAGAGGGGTTTCCTGATAAGAGTCTCTGGGTTGGGCCATGCCGCTGGTCCATGGTGCACGAAAAAAAGAGTCTAAGGTCATTTTCACACCTGACCAAGCGGACTCAGTTCAATTGGGGAGCTGAAAGTCGCAACATTGTTACATTTATCACTTGTTTCGGTTCTGCTTTCACACTTTGATTTCTAAAGTAACAAGAAACAATAACACATGATAACATATGTGACCATGTTTGTCAAAAACAATGCATCTAATAAATAAAATTCAGCCTATTTTTACATTGTTGTGAATAGAAAGCGGCATTCCTGTAACTCTTACCTGCTTCCTTCTCTGTCTGCTGCGAGCTGAAATCTTCACAGCTGCTGCCTGAACTGAAAGAGCTGGCTGGGCATACCTGAAGCTCCACACCGTCTCGTAATATGTCTTACAGGCCGCTGGAAGAAAATATATATATTTGTTTGAAATAATTAAGACAGGCTTCAGGAAAGTAAAAACAACAACAACAACAACAACAACAAACAAAAGAAAGGGGTTAAATAAAAAGAAAAAAACTTACATAAAAGGACTCCTCTGTCCACACCATCCATGTCTGGACTCCCAGTTAAAGTCGCCATCAAATATGACGTCACTGCTTTGTTGTGGGACGAGTTCAGTCTGTAAAACACAAAAACGGGGCATGCAACGTTTACATTTACTTGCATTCTGCAGAATATATCCTGTGTATTTTATTAACTTACCCCTGCTCAGGTTCATATCGCCTGTCGTTTCCGTCACTATTGTGCAGACGCCGCACCTTTTCCTTTAGAAGAAGAAGAAGAATTTCCTTTATTCGTCACATTTTTTATACACAACATGCAGTTGAGGAGGAAACTGTACACGCCATGCATATGTGAAATTCCATCCCGCTATTTGACCCATCCATGGTCAGTCCTTCCTCCACGGCAGACCAGGAGCCAGGAGCAAAAATACATTGTAATGTTAAATGTAACGTGAATGGATACCAAACGTTCGGAATGTAGTGCAATAAGAATAATAAAGGTTTGGCAGCCTAAAAACTGCACAATGTAGTATTAAATGCTAACGTTACTTACTGCAACTTATGCACCCGTCTCTTCCTCTTCTGGTCGTCTCCACTCCACAGCTGCAGTTCGGTCGGGGCTGCTCCTCCAGAGCGAGCAGTCTGGCTTTCATCTTGGACATTTCTACCCGCCTATTGCATGATCAGCTGCGTTACCTGCCGAGACAATCCACTGAAGGTGCTCAGCAGTTTCTTCTTCTGAATTGAAGATGACATCCGGCCATTGTATGAACAGAGTTAAAGTTTAGCAGGACCCTAACCTAACTTTCTGATCCAAACTCCATTGATATAATAGCTTTTTCTACCCTCATAATAATGCGTCTTAGAGAGTTCCTGGTCACAATGTTCACGAACACGCCGAGGTCGTTTTCTTCTGATCTCATTGCGTCAGAGGCGTCCAATCATATGCGAGGTCGCGCGGATCGAGACAATTTTTGTGTAGAAAGAAAAGCATGCTGTGATTTTGCTAGGTATTTTGATTTTCTATTTTTGTACCTGCATATTTTATAAAACATGTAAACTTCAAAACACTCTTTGACATCGTCGAAAATTAAAAAAAGAAAAGTTTCTTTGGTGTGTTCCCTTTTTATTCCCACTTAAAGAATCAGCAGTGGAAGAACTGTAGATGCATTTTCAAAATTTGATTTAGCAATTTAAGTGGAAAATGAAAAGCTTTTGAGAGTCAGGACACTTATCCTGTATGTAGCCTATAAAATTATTTGAACACACTTTTAAATCCTCATGAAAAAAAAAACAAAACTTTGTATTCTGTAGGCACAGAACACACACACACACACGGGCACACACACACACACAGACACACAAACACACACGGGCACACACACAATCCCAATTTGCATTTGTATAGCTTACAGCATTTACATTTGCATTTTAACACCTTGCAGTCACAGGGGCTGAGAGAGAACTTCAACGGCAATATACGGTGATTGACAGATAGATGATTGACGGAAATGGTACTTTTCATGCAGTGTGATTTAAATCCTAAATGTCAGATCACTCTCAGGTTGTACATGTTAATGATGACTCCTCTGTGCTTGCTAAAGTCAGCTATGGAGTTCCGCAGGGTTCTGTGCTTGGACCAATTCTATTTACCTTATATATGCTTCCTTTAGGGAAGATTATCAGGAAGCACTCAAAAAATTTTCATTGCTATGCAGATGATACCCAACTATACTTATCAATAAAGCCAGCAGAAACCAGTCAGTTAACTAGACTACAAGCATGTCTTCAGGACAGAAAGACCTGGATGACCTGCAATTTTCTGATGCCAAACTCAGACAAAACTTAAGTTATAGTACTAGGCCCTAAACATCTTAGAAACTCACTTTCTTTCACATAGCAGTTATGGATGGCATTGAGCTGGCCTCCAGCACCACTGTAAAGAATCTGGGAGTTATCTTTGATCAGGACATGTCCTTTCACTCCCATATAAAACAAATTTCAAGGACTGCCTTTTTACACCTATGTAACATTGCAAAAATCCGGAATATTTTGTCTCAAAATGATGCAGAAAAACTAGTCCGTGCATTTGTAACTTCCAGGCTGGATTATTGCAATTCCTTACTATCAGGCTGCCCAAATTCGTCGCTGAATATTCTCCAGTTGATCCAGAATGCTGCAGCACGTGTTCTGACAAAAACGAGGAAGAGAGATCATATTTCTCTAATATTAGCCACTCTGCACTGGCTCCCTGTAAAGTTTAGAATAGAATTTAAAATTATTCTCCTTACTTACACCGCCATAAGTGGTCAGGCACCTTCTTATCTTAAAGAGCTCATAGTACCTTATTGCCCCACTCGAACACTGCGTTCCCAGAATGCAAGCCTACTTATGGTTTCTAAAGTCTCCAAAAGCAGAACAGGAGTCAGAGCATTTACCACCAGTCGTTGTCCAGGAGGCAGACACTGTCTCTACATTTTAGAGTAAAACGTTCCTTTTCGATAAAGCTTATAGTTAGGGCTGGCTCAGGCTTGTCCTGGACCAGCCCCTAGTTATGCTGCTATAGCATTAGACTGTCAGGGGACCTCCAAAGAGACACCAAGCTCCTCTGTCCTTCTCTCCCTCTCCATCTGCACGTTTTCATGTCCTACCACAGCGTGTTACTACCGTAATTTCCAGAGAATAAGCCACTACATTTTTCACACACTTTGAACTTTTGAACAACGAAGTGGCTAATCTATAGATTTTGATGGGCTAAAGGCCACCAAGGGGGCACTCTAGCAGGAAACGCAAGAGCAAGACAGACGGGTGGAAGAGATAAGGCACCGAGGAAGACGCTAGTTCAGGGGTGTCCAAACTACGGCCCGCGGGCCAACTGCGGCCCACGAGCCAGTTTTTATTGGCCCGCAGCAAATTCTGAAAATATAATTGAATATGGCCCGAACAAGAAGCTTGAGCTCAACTCTGTTGCACTTCTCAGTTTCAACACTAGATGGAGCCAGCCATGGAAACAGTGCTTCTCCACTAAACAAAATTATGGTAAGTGAAGAAAAACTTTTACCGTTAGTCAGCAGAAATGGCAGCAGCACCGAAGAAACGCAAAGTAGCAAGTGAGTGTAGAAGATTTCAAACACGGTGGGAAAATGAATATTTCTTCAAAGAAATCAACGGAAAGTGTGTCTGTTTGATTTGCAATGAAGATGTTGCTGTGATGAAAGAGTATAATGTCCGTCACCACTATGAGACCAAGCATCAGAGCTATGCATCGTACACCGGTGCCGAACGAACACAAAAATTCAAGCAAATGGCAGCTAGCCTGCAAGCTCAACAACAGTTTTTTTTCGTGCTAACAAAGTACAGGAAAACACCACAGCAGCAATAAGTCGCTAAACTTATTGCCCAGCACAGCAAACCTTTCTCAAATGGTGATTTCATAAAGCAGTGCCTCATCAAAGTCACAGAAATAATGTCCCCGGAAAAAGTGCAGGATTTCAACAACGTGAGCTTATCCAGAAATACAGTGGTGCGGAGAATCGAGGACTTGTCAGCTAACTTGAAACTTCAGCTGAGAGACAAAGCTTGTGCTTTTGATTTTTACTCAATAGCATCCAATGAGAGTACAGATGCCACAGACACCGCGCAGCTGTTAATTTTTTTGCGGGGAGTAGATGAAAATTTTTGCTGTACGGAGGAGCTGCTTGATATGATGAGCCTAAAAGGCACAACGACGGGTAAAAATATTTTTGAAGCTGTGTCAGAGGCAGTTGAAAAGATGGGGCTTAAATGGGACAAGCTCTGTGGAGTAACAACGGATGAAGCTCCAGCGATGACGGGAAAGCGCAAAGGAATGGCATCGATGGTGTGCGCCAAGGTGAAAGAGAGCGGAGGTGAGGCTGTTAGGATGCACCTGAAGCACTGTGTGCCAAGACTGTCCAGCTTGGTGATGTGATGAACACTGTTGTAAAAACTGTCAACATAATTCGAGCTAGATGACTGTACCACAGAGAATTTCAATCTTTCTTCTGATGCGGATGCTGAATACGGGGATGCACTCTACCACTCTGATGTGCGCTGGCTCAGCCGCGGCTCTGTGCTGCAGTGGTTTTATTCGCTGAGATCAGAAATTGACCAGTTTTTGAAAGAGAAGAGCCGACCTCTTGAACTCATGAACTGAGTGACCCTCTGTGGCTGGCAGACCTGGCATTTTTGGTTGATCTCACTCATCATCTGAATACACTGAACAAGAACCTACAAGTAGGGCTGCAACTAACGATTATTTTGATCGATTGATTGAATCGATTAATCTGTCGATTGTGTCTTCGATTAATCGCTTAATCGGATTTTTAAAAAATGCACTAATTTTATTTACATTATAGGGAAGAGAAGAACGAGGAGACAAGTTGGTTCTCGGTTTGATCCAGCACAGTGCTGGCATCATTTATTACTTTCTCAAATAGCCATGGACTAAAACAAAAAACATACAAATGTATGGTGTACAACGTGTGCAAAGATATACCAGTAGGCCATGGACTAAAACAAAATACATACAAATGTATGCTGTACAAAAAGTGCAAAGATATACCGGTAGGCTTTTTTTTTTTAATTAAAGTGCACAAAAAAGAGGTATTTTACGTTGCTTGAATAGACCTGAGCTGTGTAAACAATAAGAAATTATAAAATAAAAAATAAAGTAAAAAAATGAACAGGATTTTTCTATATCAAATGGCTCAAACAACAGGCCATGAACCTTAAAGGTGGATTGTTCTCACTCACTCACTCACTCACTCACTCACTCACTCCTATTTCTACTCCTACAAAAACTTTGCATTGCAATGCAAAAATGTTAGCATGTCCACATGCTAAGACTAGCTCTCTTCTTGGAAGCTATGTTGCCTGCTGCTGAGAACAGCCGCTCAGATGGTGTGGAGGTGCCAGGGATGCATAAGTAGGACTTTGCCAGCCTGGCCAAGGTGGGATACCTGTCCTCATTAGCCTTCCACCAATCTAATGGACTTTCTTCTTTGGCGAGGGGCTTCTCTCCAAAGTAGGTGAGTACTTCATTGCTCACTTGACTCTGGAGGTCCATTGCTTCCCCCTCTCTGTTCTCTTACACACACGCGCGCGCGCACACACACACACACACACACACGCACGCACACAATAAATAAGTGACAGGAGTCAAGACTAAATACAGAATTAAATGAGAACAGACTGAAAACTTAGTGGGCCAGCTAAACGTTCGTTTCACAGCAAGTAGATCGTTTCGTTTATCTAACGGTAATACACCGCACTGTTTGCTTGCCATCCAGCTTGACAAGCATAGCTTAGCCGCTAACGTTAGCCTTGTAATGCGTTACGTTAGCCTTGTAATGCGTTACGTTAGCCGGGTAATCTTGTCGAGATGGATGCCGAGCAAACAGCGGCTATTACACCTAGATAAACGAAACGAACTACCTGCTGTGATATGAACGTTTCCTCACCGCTACGCACATGAATCTAATCTCTTGTTTAATGAAAATCAAGATGAAGATTTTGTAGTAACGTTAGCTAACTTACCCAGCCGAGCTGCCTTCCCCGGCGGCGTCATCCATAGCACCAACATGCTTCCTTTTTAAATGCTCCCGCATTACGGTTGTGCTTCCATGCCAAGCCAGGCTCATTTTGCATAATTTGCAGTTAACACTTTTTTTCGTTTTTGTTAAAGTGAAGTGCTCCCACACTTTTGATGACTTCGGTCTTGCCGTTTTCTCCTCCTCCGCCATGTTTGTGTGTTTTCTTTAGGCTCCGCGACAGCGACACAGCCGACAGTGACAGGATTTTTTTGTTAAGCCAGTGACAGGCTGCGACCAGGCTGATCTGATCAGCAAAATAAACGGCTCTGCGGGCCAAGTTAATCACTACCCAACGAATCGATAATCAAATTCGTTGCCAACGAATTTAATAATAGATTATTATCGATTTTATCGATTAGTTGTTGCAGCCCTACCTACAAGGCAAAGAACATCTGGTGTCACACCTGTATGCACACATGAAAGCCTTCTGTGTAAAGCTCCGCCTGTTTGAGACACAACTACGAAGCTTTAATGCTGCACTTCCCTGCGCTGTCTGAAATCAAGTCTGCTTTTCCAAAGGCCGACCTTTCTGCTAAAAAGGAGAAATATGCGTCTGTGATTGCATCTCTCGTGACAGAATTCAACCAGCATTTCCAAGATTTTTCTGTCATTGAAAAACAAATCAAGCTGTTCTCGACCCCCTTCCTGGTGGATGCAGAAGAAGTGGAAGAGAGTCTGCAGTTAGAACTGACTGAAATGCAATGTGATGATTCTCTGAAGAGTCAACATCAGCTTCTCTCCCTCCCTGACTTCTATCAGAGTTTGGATAATGCCAAGTTTCCTCTGATGAGACGCCATGTAAAAAGAATGATGAGCCTGTTCGGCTCAACATACATCTGTGAACAAACATTTTCTCTGTTAAATCAGAACAAAAGCAGACTGAGAACCAGAATGACTGATAGCCACTGATAGCCATCAGACCTGAAGTCCTTCGTGTCTCAACCACCAAACTTTCTCCTGACATGTCAGCCATCCTTCAATCCAAAGGACAGCATCACTGCTCCCACTGAGTGCAATGTTCTTCACATTATAGGTGAGTTAGAAATACACACAGTATTCATGTATCAATATGTCACCTCTAATGTGTGGCCCGGGCCTTTGTTTATTTTTATGTATTAAGCCCTCACTAAAAAAACTTTGGACACCCCTGCGCTAGTTTGATTGTGTTTTCTGCTGCTAGGCTGGTTATGCCATGTTACTGCACTTTTACAGTCGTTTTACTGCTGTGCTACTGCATGTTTGCTGTCATTTTACTGCCATGTTATGGCAGTTTAACTGTTGTTTTACTGCCGTGTTACTGCACTTTTACAGTCGTTTCACTGCCGTGTTACTGCACGTTTGCCGTCCTTTTACTGCTGTGTTACTGCAGTTTTACTGTCATTTTACTGCTGTGCTACTGCCGTGTTACTGTACTTTTATGGTCACTTTATTGCGGTGTTACTGCACTTTTACAGTTGTTTACCTGCCGTGTTACTGCACATTTGCTGTCGTTTTACTGCGGTGCTACAGCTGTGTTACTGCCGTGTTAGACACATTTATTATAAACATTTATTTACAGTAATTAAAAATTTAAAAAGTCTTACTGTGTACCAGCTTTTAAATGTCTACTGTTACAATGTGGGCACCTGCGGCTTATAGACAGGTGCGGCCTATATATGTACACATCTTTTTTTTTTCTAAATTTAGTTGGTGGGGCTTATATTGAGGGCCACTCAATAGTCAATTACGTCAATCCATCCATCCACTTTCTATGCCGCTTATCCCTTTCGGGGTCACGGGGGGCTGGAGCCTATTTCAGCGGGAGGCGGGGTACACCCTGGACCGGTCACCAGCCGATCACAGGGCAACATATATACACAAACAACCATTTACGCTCGTACTCACACCAAGGGGCAATTTAGAGTTACCATTTAACCTAATGAGCATGTTTTTGGTCTGTGGGAGGAAGCCGGAGTACTCAGAGAGAACCCACGCATGCACGGGAAGACCATGCAAACTTCACACAGAAAGCCCGACCCGGGAATCAAACCGGCGAACTACTTGCTGTGAGGCACACGCACTACCTGCTGCGCCACCATGCAGCCCAATTACGTCAATTACAATAGAAATTATGGTAACTTAGCTTCCCTCGGTCTCTGTGCTTTGTCTTCTCGCAGGTTCCCGTGGACAGTGGCTGAATCTGGATTGTGGATTATAGCTGCGTCTCCTGCCATAGCCCTGCCTGACATCCACTGCAACTACTACTACTGTTATTACATCCATTGTCATTGTTACTGTGTCACTGTTTCTGTCTGTCTCTCTCCGCCTGTCTCTCTCTCTCTCCCTCTCTCTCTCTCTCTGACTGCATTTCTGTCTGTCTGTCTCTCTCTGTCTGTCTCACTCTCTCTCTCTTGCTCTCTCTCACCCAACCGGTCGAGGCAGATGGCCGCCCACCCAGAGCCTGGTTCTGCCTGAGGTTTCTGCCTGTTAAATGGAAGTTTTTCCTCACCGCTGTCGCCAAGTACTTGCTCATGAGGGAATTGTTGGGTCTCTGTAGATAAAAGAGCTTGGCCTGTACCAGCTCTATATGGAAAGTGTCCTGAGACAACTTTGTTGTGATTTGGCGCTATACAAATTGAATTGAATTGAATTGAATTGAATTGAATTGAATTGAATTGAATTGAATTGAATTGAATTGAATTGAATTGAATTGAATTTCAATGTCTATGCATTTGACCAAACAATATAGGTTTGTATAAAGTGTTGGCTGACAGATAAAATATAAAATCTAAAACATATAAAAGAGAAATATCAGTCTGATTGGTGTTCTCTTTCTGTGTTTTTTTTGACAAAAATGAGTTGAAATTGACTCTTTTCTCTATGGAGACTGTCACATACAAACTAAAACACTAAAGACACTGAGGACAGCCAGCCTGCACCTTGCTATCCATCATACTGAGAAGTGTGATACATGGGAGCAAAACTGTACAGCAAATCATCAGACCATAACACTCATACTCACACGCACACACACACAAGCACATGCGCGGACACACATACACACGTTTGTACTTCTATCCTTGTGAGGACTCTCATTGACATAATGCTTTCCCTAGCCCCTTATCCTAACCTCAAGCATCACAGCTAAATGCCTAACCATATTCCCTATTTAAATTAGTTCTCACAGACAGATGTACAAACATGCAGAGAGAGAGAGAGAGAGAGAGAGAGAGAGATTTTAACATTCATAAGATCATGGACCAATGGCATAGGTCTTCAAAATACAACACATACAGTACAGCAATTCTCAGCGGTATAAGTGGCAGTGTCTCTGCCACATATGAAGGCTACCAATGAAAGCAGAGACAGCTCAGCAAGTTGTTAAGCCTCTCTTTTGGCCATCTGAAGTTGCTGAAGTGGTCTTATAACCAACTGTGTGTCCTTAGCGGCCAAATACGAAAACAAGTAGTCTGCACCTATATTCCGGAGATGGTATTTAGAAGTGGTTAGTAGTCAGTGACTTTGAATATAAAAGCTTTCTCCAGCCTAGAGTCAAAGGTTCAGGTGACTTTAAAAAAAAAAAACACTGACTTGGACTCTTCATTGACCACTACAACATGTAATGTAATGTATTGGCAGGATATGAAAAAATATATGGGTTATTATCGCAGAAATGAGACATGGAAATAATACAGAACATTTGACAAAGGACTGCTTGCACACACTCTCTCTCATGTGCTATGTCAGTCATTCAAGATATGTGGCACTGTTTCAATGACCTGTTCTGTGGTGGCATGCAACCAGTGCAGGACCAGTAAAACATAGAATTAGGTAAATAACAGCAAGTATATACAAAAGAGTGTAATAAAAATAAACATTATCTTAAATTATAAATTGTATTTGCGGACTGTTACGTACAGGATGAATTGCACAGATTATTGCACCAGTTATTGCCCAGATTATTGTACAGATTATTGTACAGATAAATTACAGATAAATGCACAGATTATTGCACCAATTCAATTCAATTCAATTTTATTTGTATAGCGCCAAATCACAACAGAAGTTGTCTCAGGACACTTTCCATATAGAGCTGGTACAGACCAAGCTCTTTTATCTACAAAGAAACCAACAATTCCCCCATGAGCAAGCACTTGGCGACAGTGGCGAGGAAAAACTTCCTTTTTACAGGCAGAAACCTCGAGCAGAACCAGACTCTGGGTGGGCGGCCATCTGCCTCGACCGGTTGGGTGAGAGAGGAAGAGCAAGAGAGGGAGAGTGAGACAGACAGACAGACAGACAGACAGACAGACAGACAGACAGACAGACAGACAGACAGAAATGCAGTCAGAGAGAGAGAGAGAGAGAGAGAGAGAGACAGAGAGACAGACATGCAATCACAGTAACAGTGACAGTGGATGTAATAATAGCAGTAGCAGTTCCAGTGGATGTCAGGCAGGGCCAAGGCAGGAGACGAGCTGAAATCCACAATCCAGATTCAGCCACTGTCCATGGGAACCTGCAAGACGACAAAGCACAGAGACTCCGGGGAAGGAGCTAAGTTAGTAACACGCTGTGGTAGGACATGAGAGCGTGCGGATGGAGAGGGACAGAAGGACAGAGGAGCTTGGTGTATCTTTGGATGTCCCCCGACAGTCTAATCCTATAGCAGCATAACTAGGGGCTGGTCCAGGACAAGCCTGAGCCAGCCCTAACTATAAGCTTTATCAAAAAGGAAAATTTTAAGCCTACTCTTAAATGTAGAGACAGTGTCTGCCTCCCGGACAAAGACTGGAAGATGGTTCCACAGGAGAGGAGCTTGGTAGCTAAATGCTCTGACTCCTGTTCTGCTTTTTGAGACTTTAGGAACCATAAGTAGACCTGCATTCTGGGAACGCAGTGTTCGAGTAGAGCAATAAGGTACTATGAGCTCTTTAAGATAAGAAGGTGCCTGGCCATTTATGGCTTTGTAAGTAAGGAGGAGAATTTTAAACTCTATTCTAAACTTTACAGGGAGCCAGTGCAAAGTGGCGAGTATTGGAGAAATATGATCTCGCTTCCTGGTTTTTGTCAGAACACGTGCTGCAGCATTCTGGAGCAACTGGAGAATATTCAGCAACGAATTTGGGCAGCCTGATAGTAAGGAATTGCAATAATCCAGCCTGGATGCATGGACTAGTTTTTCTGCATCATTTTGAGACAAAATATGCCTGATTTTTGCAATATTACGTAGGTGAAAAAAGGCAGTCCTTGAAATTTGTTTTACATGGGAGTGAAAGTTATTGCCCAGATTATTGCACAGGTAATTTACAGATAAATTATCAAAAAATGACTTTCAGCAGTTCTTGTTGTGTAGTCTGACAGCTGCAGGAAGGAATGACCTGCGATACCGCTCCTTCACACACTTTGGATGTAGCATCCTATCACTGATGGAGCTCCTCAGTGCAGTGAGTGGGTGTTGGAGTGGGTGGGAGTCATTGTCTGTCATGGAGGACAGCTTGGCTGTCATCCTCCTCTCCCCCACCTCCTCCACCTGTTCCAGAGGGCATCCCAGGACAGAGCTGGCCTTTCTGATGAGTTTGACCAGCCTCTTCCTGTCAGCTGCTGTGATGCTGCTCCCCCAACAGACTACACCATAGAACAAAGCAGAGGCCACAACAGAGTCATAGAAGGTCTTCAGGAGTGCCCCATACACCCCAAAAGACCTCAGCCTCCTGCGCAGATAGAGTCTGCTCTGTCCTTTTTTATAAAGTGCAGTGGTGTTATGAGTCCAGTCCAGTTTGTTGTTCAGATGAACACCCAGGTGCTTATAAGATGTCACCATCTCAATGTCCCTTCCCTGGATGCTCACTGGTGATGGGGGAGAGCGCGGGCGCCGACGGAAGTCCACAACCAGCTCCTTGGTTTTATCCACATTAATCAGGAGGTGGTTCTGCTGACACCAGTCCACAAAATCCTGGATGAGTCCTCTGTATGGCCTATCGTCCCCATCTGTAATGAGGCCAACAATGGCAGAGTCATCAGAGAACTTCTGCAGGTGGCAGGTGGGTGACAGGTGGGAAAAGTCAGCCGTATAGAGGGGGAATAGGAATGGTGCCAGCCCCCACACTGGGGGCATCCACTCCGATGCCAGGCTGGTACACGAACTGCAGCAGGTCCATGGACGAGCTCACCAGGGGGCGCAGGTGGGCAAGGACCAGCCGCTCCAAGGCCTTCATGAAGTGCGATGTTAGTGTCACCGTCCTGTTGCTAGGGTCCTCGGAATGTGGGGTCTTTGGCACAGGTACCACGCAGGACGTCTTCCAGAGTCGCAGCACCCTTCCCAGCCTCAGACTCAGGTTGAACAGATGTCCAATGATGCCGTTCAGCTGATCAGAGCAGGATATGAGGAGTCTGGGACTGAGGCCATCCGGTCCTGCAGCCTACCTGGTCTTTAACCTCCTCAGTTGATTTCTCACCTGGAGAGGTGTGAGAGACAAGTTGGAGCAGGGGGGCTGAGTGTCTTGTGATGTGGATGAGGGGCTAGGAGGGGCAGTGGGGGGTGGCGTTGGTGGCGGTGAGCTGAATACTGTGGGGGGGGGGGGGTACTTGGGTAGATTGCTGGCAGGTCAAAGGAGGGCTGCTGCAGGGTTGATGTCAGTGGGGGAGGGGCAGATGCATCCTCAAACTTGCAGAAGTAGGTGTTCGGCTCAGCTGCCCACTTTGAATCCCCAGTTGCCTGAGAGTTTGTCTTCTGGTCGCCTGAAATGGTTTTCAGGCCTCTCCAGACTCCCCTGGTGTTGTTCTCCTGCAGCTGATCCTCCATTCTCCTCCTGTATTTGTTCTTCCTCTCCCTGATTTTCTTTCTGAGCTCCCTCTGAACAGTTTTCAGCTCCTCTTTGTTTCCTGACTTAAAAGCCCAGCAACAGCTGGTTGCCTGTTAACAAGGGGCTTGTAGACAGGCAGGAGATGAACCAGGTTGTGGTCAGCTCTTCCCAGAGGAGGGAGGGGTGATGATTCGTATGCCTCTTTGGTGTTGGCATAGAATAGGTCCAGTGTTTTATTGACTCTGGTGGCACATGTGACATACTGGATGAATTTTGGAGGAGTGGAGGACAGAGAGGCATGATTAAAATCCCCAGAGATCAGTAAGAGGGCCTGTGGTTTCTGAGTCTGCAGCCTGCTGATCACGGTGTTGATGACATCACAGGCTGCTTCGGCGTTAGCAGAGGGAGGAATATACACAGCCACCACTATGGCATGTGAGAACTCCTGCGGCAGATAATATGGTCTCAGACTAACAGCCAACAGTTCAACGTCCAGGCAGCAGTGCTGCTCTTTGTGATGTGCCTGGAGTTACACCATCTATCGTTCACAAACACTGCCAGCCCTCCTCCTTTCCTCTTACCGCTTCTCTCTGCCCGGTCCGCCCGTATGAGTGAAAATCCATCCAGCGCTACAGTTGCGTCTGTGTGCTGCATTCCCAGCCAAGTCTCTGTGAACAGTAGCAAACTGCACCGCGGTAATGCTGGTCATGTCGGGTCAACGCCGTCAGCTCATCCATCTTATTGGGGAGAGATCTTACGTTCTCCATGATGACGGACGGCAGAGTCGGTCTATAAGCTCTCCTCCTGTCACAACGTTTGATCCCAGCGCGGCACCCCCGCATCCTGCTCCTTAACTCGCGGGGGACATCAGGTCGCTCCTCCAGCCGGGGAGCAGCCCCAGAGTTACCGTGTTTAGCGTCTCTGATGCGCCAGATATTTACAAATACGTAGAACTAAAGAATAAAAAAAGACGCACATGAAAACAGAAAATATAAGAAAAACTCCTAAGAGTCTAGCAGGCGCACAGCGCACTAGATATTTTGGTAAACTGAGGCGAACAGAGGTGCGCCAGGAATGGGTGTTGCGGCGCAGTAGGGGGAGGTGTTGGCATAATCACTCGGCAGATTTGGATTTTCATTACATTTCGGTCCACGCTGGCAGTGTAAAAGTGCGCTGAAAGCTCGCCGCCCCAGACCTGGTCAACTCAAACCGCTGGGCAAGTGGGTTTTCGTAAACTGGCGGAGTTGTGCGCTCACATCACCAATAGTGTCTGGCATTTCATTGCGATCAATAATTGGCAACACCCATGATTCAATGCAGCTATCTGTGTCAGCACATACAGTCAGACCTAAATTTATATATTTTGATCAATATCTCAACTGACCACATCGCAAACAGGGATGCAAACTAATCAATTCATGTCGCTGTGCCATATATATATACTGCATCTATCTCAGAGCACTCGAGAGACAGACACATGGAAAAAACATAAGTGATGATTGTTGTCCGCTATTAGCCACGTCATTTCATTCCAAATACAAATGTAATCATTGTAATGCATAACGTTAATAACGTCAATAAAATACTAATTTATAAAAGATTAACATTTGAGTTCTGCTCAGCCAACAGAGAGATGGCAGAGGCCCATTCACATTCCTTTACATTCTGAAGTGGAATTTGGAGTTTGACATGTACACTGATGAGCATAGATAATGTACAAACAACCAGCACATTCTTGTCTTTCAACAGAACAACTGGCCATCACCAGGAGGAAGGTCCATCAACTTCCTCAGCGCAGCTTGACACAGTCAGATTTTTGGTCAATACCATGTTAAATCTGTATGTAGAACTGTAGGATTTAAATGTTGTCCATAAGTTTCCCAGTTACCAGTGAAGGAGTTGTATAGAGTCCACCTCATGAAGAGTATAGAGTGAAATGCAAATGGTCTATCTGGATCGCCAAATTAGAAAAACAGACCTTGAAATTCTATTACTGGGATGCCAGTTGAGGTGGATGCACTTCACAGGTGAAACATGTTAATGGGTGGAACTATATTACAAACCCTGACTGCTGCTTTTGCACTTTTAGCGAATAAAGAAGACCAAACCACATGTGAATTTGTCATTATTTGACTGTTTTAATCAAAAGTAGTTTCTGCTGTTTAGGTCCCTTACAGCCCTTCCATCCTGGATGTCTGCAGGGTGGATGGGATGGTCATCCTCAGGGTCATTCATTTGTACAGCAGGGTGTTGCTCTCCTCTAATAGTTGCAATATTATGGAGAACAACACATGCCACAATGATGTCACATGCCCTCTCTGGGGTGACCCTGAGCTTATGCAGGAACTGGAACCTGGATTTGAGTATACCTATGGCCATCTCAACCCAGGCTCTAGTCCTGCAGTGGGCCACATTAAAACGTTGTTGGGGCCCCGGCTCAGGGTCAGGGTAAGGGGTCAACAGAGTGGGCTGGCATGGATAGCCTCGACCCCCCAGTAGGTAGCCATCAAGCACTCCTGTAATTATAGAGGACACATTTGAGCGCATTAAAAAGGGAGACAAAGAACATTTGTACAAAGTTTTAGCGCGTGCAAATCTGTTGCTCAGACTACACTTCCAGTAGATCTGGGAGTCATGTACAGAGCCAGGCCACCTGGCTTCTACATTTGTAATGATGTAAGCATCACATATGATCGTCACAGTGCAGAGAATGACATGTGTTACAGTGTATTGTAAAGTATGCATTTTCATGTACATAATTTTTAAGATGGTAGGTCATAAACCTGGACATTGATGCTCTGAAAGGATTTTCTATTCGCATAGTCCCCTTTGTTTTCTGCAGGCGCATTAAGGAATTTGTGTCCAAACTATACACCCTATCACATTTGGAAGCCCTGCAAAATGACAGCTAATTAAGCTACTGAACCCACTATGAGGTCGCAGCAGAATGTATATCATATTTTAAAATAAAAGAATATATGATTTCTACATCAGTCACCAGTCACTACCATCATTGGTAACAGGCGTTTCAGTGCGAGGATCACTTTCCTCACAGCTCTACACACTGTTGCCTTTCCGAAGTGCTCTGCATCCTCAATATTGTACAAAAAACTACCGTTTGCAAAAAGAAAACCGTAGCGCTATGCTTAAATTATACCATTTGATGAAAAGCGGTAGCGTTCGAACAGATATTCCTCTGGAAATGACGGGATATCTAATCTCGGTCGGAAGATTCTGTCGCGACGTAAAGCGTTTCGAATCAGTTGGGCTTCGATATCAATCGGATTGGGAATGAACGGGCAATCCAGCTTTCTTCATGTGGGAGGAGACAGGTAGAAACTCAGGGTTTCTTAAAGTAAACCTACCAGCAAGCAGGTTATGTTCACAAAGTCTGTTACCATGGTGAGTGACTCAGAGTTTCAGTTACCTCTCTTTATGGAACGGAAAACTCAGAGTTTCCCTCATCTCAGGGTTAACTTACTTTGAGTTTTCACATAACCCGCTTTCTGGAATACCCCCCAGAAGCTGCAGGCCATGTACAGATCTCTGCTGGCAGTGCCAACAGAATAACGAACAGCTGGTACGAAGTGCAAACCTCCCAGAGGACAGAAAGTCTGAAGCGGTCAAGAAGCAACAAGATCATCTTGCCCTTGAGCAAAAAGAGAGGGCTGTGTACAACGAGATGACTCTCAGTTGTCTTTTGGACCCTCAAGCAAGAAGATCAGGGTGTATTACAGTTTTGATTTTGCACAGCAGGTACTATTTTATCACACATTATTTACCCTTAAGACTGAAAGTTTTTTTATTTCTATAGTTTTTATAGGGTTTGATTTATTAGACTGTTACGAATAGGCACACAGCTTTCATTTTATCTAATTTTTTTTACCTCTCTGTGACAGCTTTGATGCCAACAGACCAGAGGCCTCATGTACAAAGACTTGAGTGGATTTCCTACTGAGACATGGCGTACGCTCAAATCCAGAAAACGTCGTACGCACAAAAATATCCAGATGTATGAATCTGTGCGCACGCACAAATCCAAGCACATTTCCTTTGTACATCCCAATCAACGTGGAATTGAGCGCAAATGTTAGAGTACCCGACCCCTCCCTGTCCACGCCCCTATTTAAATACACAAATCATATTGAAATATTTAAATCCCCCGCACCTGGGATTCCCCTCTCTGCACGATCAGAAAATCAAAAAAGAATTCGACCGAAAGTGAATTGGAGGTGCTACTCGCTGAAGTGGAGGTGCGCAAAAACATGCTCTTTGGCATGCTGTCCTCCAGCATAAGCAACAAACGGAAGAGGATAGAGTGGGAGAGTGTGTGAGAGACTGTCAATGGTCTTGGTCAATTGGTCAGTCTGAGGGTTGGTGAGAGGGGTCATCAGCCAGCTCTTAAGTGGGTAGCCACGGTCGCCTGGGCTCAACTGAAAGCAGACAAAGATTTACAGTTTCCATTTGTTAATTTTATACACTACTTACATGGATCACACACTATTGTTGCAAAGTAGTGCAGAAGTGTGCCAGGGAAAAGGTGAGGCTGATTAAGACATTTCACACTTTACGCACGGAGTTATTGACATGAGTACTGATGCACACAGAGACAATCAGGGGCTTGTTAGAAAGATCTTAAGCTGTAGTTTAAGAGGGAAGAAACAGCAAGTCACTAACTTTAACCACTGACTAGTAATGATGCTGTGAAGACGGGATAGATTTTGGGGGCGCACATGCTGAATGTGCATCACAGGGATTAATATTAGGGACAATTACACAAATACATTTACTCACTAAGAAGCCACCCATTGTGCACAGAGCCAGCTTGCAGTCTGTTACCAACCATGCTGTTACTCAGAATGTATGAATCGTGCGTTGAACCAGGCCACCTCGCTATGATGTTGGTTAATTGCATTTGCGCATCACATATGATCTGTACATTGATCGAACGAAAATGTTTCCTGTTGACTTATACAAATTCATCATGTGATGGTGCTTTTATAGCAATGTGTGTGCAATAGCCCAGATTACATTTGGAAAACCGGCTCTCGCTGCAAATTGCACTGTAATGTTGACCTGTTCAGCTGCATTTTATGGGAATTTGATATACCTGGCTGACGTAAGGAATAATGCCTGACGAGGTGTCCATTATCAGAAATGAATGGACGACGCAGAGCGTGAACCATCTGACGCAAAGTTAATGTTGTTTTTTACCGTTAAAATCGTAAGTTTTTCACAAGAAGCGGCTGAGTGGACTATTTAATATCTCTCGTTGTTAAGCGCTGCCAAGGTAACCGGCTCTGGCCACAGAACCTGCAGCTCGGTCGACCGCAGCTGTTATATTAGGCCTAATCATTGGAGGGAAGTGAGATCATTTCTTAACGTTATGTTACGTGATAGAAAGTATCATTTCAGAGGGCAAGTGCATCTCTTACCACTTGTGTGTGTCCAGAGGATGATGCGTCCACAGATAGTTTCCTAAATCGTTTTTATTGCAAGAAATATTATCCACCATTCACTGATCATTAAATGTGTATCAAGTCTATCCTAAATCTGTTGCCACAGTTACCAACTAGCGTTTGAGCCAGCGCAATAATTTAGAACAATCAGGCTATTTGACCGGAACTTTTTTATAGGTGTCCTACAACACTTTTTTAATGGACACCCTGCAGCCAATCAGAATTGAGTATTCACTCAGACCATGGTATAAATGCGGATAATTCCGTCCCACACGGCTGGCATGGCTCAGCTCAGGGTTGCCTGGCACAGTCCCGATCGGTCGGCCAGCTCCCTCTGGAATGCCACGGTTGCTAAGAACCCAGGTGTGGTCAGCACCTGTATGAGCACAGACAGCGCACGGCTCCTCGTTGTGTTGTGCTCCAAGGCCGGCCGCAGCTCTGCACACAGTTCCAGGAGGACTGCCCTCGGGAACCTAAAGCGGCTGATGAGCCAGTTGTCATCATGTGCCAGTAAATCCTCTCTGTCTCTGACCACACGCTCTCTTCATATTGCACCATTTGCAATATCTTCTAATACTGCTAAAGCAGCCATTGTTTTTAATGGTATTTCTTGCACAACTTTTTGCAGACACGTGGGTGTGTTAATTGTTCATCAGTGTTAATTGTTCATGTGTCTCTGATGTGCACATCCCAGCATCACCTCTGATGTCACCAAAGGATCAACAGCTGTAGAAACGTGTGTACACCAACCATGAAGTTGGCGTGAGGCACCGCACATTTCCACGGTCATTTCACTCTTGATATATCTGAACTTTGCCGTGAAAAAGAGCACCCTTTGTACATGAGGCCCCAGGTGTGGTGCTTGCTAGAACTCACAGTGATGCAGAGCCTGTAGAATTTCAGCTACTGTGCAATTCTGGAGTTCTGCCCCCTGTTGACAGTCTTCCTGTCCTGCCCCCACCTGAACTGAACATTGACAGGCAGACCTATCTTTTTGAAAAAATCAGGCCTTTCTGTGCTGACGAGGCAAGAGACATCACATGCCCAGCGCCAAGGGTCACAGCACAGAATTGTACGCAGAAGAGGATGCGGGTGTGATATCACCCAATATTGGACTCTCCTTCACACCCCCTCCACAATGTGCTGATCAGCCACAGGAGCTCATTCAGTGACAGACTGATCCACCCCACTGCACCACAGAGTGACAGAATTTATTTTATTTTATTTAATATTAGAAATAAGTATTTACATTTGGTCCTTCTAACTCTTTCTTGTTTTTCATTTTTATTCAGGGGCTTTTTGTAACAAAAGAATTTCCATTTCCATTTGATAACTGTTGTTCAAACTACTACAATAGTTTCTGTCCTGTGGGCTAACAGATACCAGGGGTCTCATTTATAAAACATTGTGTGGAATCCACACTAAAAGTGTACGTACGCCCAAAAGCTGGAAATGGCGTACGCCAAAAAAATATTCGGATTTATAAAACCGTGCGTACTCACACCTGCACGCAATTTTCCCTTTATAAATCACACTCCACCTGGAAGATTGCGCAGGTGGATTCACCTCACATCCCGCCCCCGACAGACCCACATTTTACCATGAATGGTCAATGCAAAGTACCTCATGAATGTCTTTGTATATAAATATGCCTGCTGATCAATGGCATTTTACGTAGGGTGAAATCGAGGTGCTTGTGGGTGAGGTGGAGGCCAGAAAAGATATTTTGTTTGGTGGTCACAGTAGTGGCGTCACAAATAAAATAAAAAGAAATGAGTGGCAGCACGTCGTCACCGCAGTGAACAGTTACAGTGCCACAGAGCGTTTTGTGACAGAAATTAAAAAGAAGTGGTCGGATTTGAAGGTGGAGGCCAAGAAGAAAGTGGCATGGCACCGTCGAAGCGCATCTGCTACTGGTGGGGGCAAGGGCACACCCGAGCCCACACCGCTGGACACCAAGATAGCCTCGATCCTTGGTACGGCCAGCGTGTATGGCATAATGTCAGAGAAGAAAGGAGACACCGATTTGGCAGAGACCACAGAGGAGACTGGTACAGTTTTCACAGATGTCACAGGTGAGTACAGAATGTGGTTTTAAGATTGTTTTATGTGAGAAAGTGGATCTTAAAACTTAGAATCTGTGGTTGATTCATCACGATAGCGCGTAGTTTAAAATTTGCTCCAAAGTTTTCGGAGATGTGTCGTCCTACTAACGTCATCAAGTACGCTGCCGTCTCAATTGCAGAATGACGGTCCGGCGTCCTCCCGTCCTGGAGAGACTGTACTCCCAAGTTGAACTTGCTAAGTCCGAACTGCCAAGTTCGTAAGTCCGAACTTGGCGTACTTGGTATTGACAAACGGCTTGTATTTCCGGTACCTGGATGACATCTTTGGCCTCTAAGACAGCACACCGGAACAGAGGTCAGCCGCACCTTTAAAGATAAGTACCACCACAACGTCCCCTGGCCAGCCGGCTCAACTCCCGCCCCCCTCGTATCCACCATCAAGGCCAACTTTGAGGGGGCGAGGAGGAACTGCAACACGCTGGGGGACTGCCGGCTGATCTCCGCCCACCGCAGGAACAAAACCTCAAAGATTTACTGGTGCACTAAGACCTCAACAAGCCAACCAGAACCGGGGAAGTGCTTCGAGGTTCGGCTGTTGGCTTTATTTCTCTCCCCCACATTTTTAACCCTCACGCCACAATAGGCATAAAACCGTGGCAGGCCTTGAAGCCCACAATAAGTAATGTTATATATGCTATTAGGTGCACAAAATGGATGTCATTACCAGAATAAAACAGCATTTTTATATTATGAACAACGGGAAAGGCACCAGTGTCCTGTATGCACATTTTAAACTCCATGGCCAACACAATGTCCAGAACATGGGCCTGGAGAGCAGAGGGGATTGGACCATGGCCCAGAGACAGGCAGCGGAGAGGAAATGGATTCATCTACTAAAGACCATAGACCCCACTGGACCTGCCAGGTTTCTGGCAGGGCTCCGGCTGCTGCGATCCAAGAAAGAAACATTCTTCTTTTAATGGTCCTCTTTTTTCCATAAACCTCTCTATTGTGATTTAACCTTTTTCATTTTTAAATTTCTTCAATTATTTATCAATTAAAAATTGATAAATGTTACAGCACAGACCCTGGAAAGAGGGGGTACTTTGATAAACACACAAGTTACCGCTGCTGGCCTGCAACGTTGCCCAATCCACCAAGCACTTTTAAACATTACATTCGGCCAGGCTTTTAAGTTATTGTAAGGATCAAAGATCTTTTAATTCTACAAATAAAAAGGGTTCCAATATCCCTTGTATCCCCACAGCCCCCCAGAGCCCATGCCCTTTGCAGTGCTCCTGGAGGAGCACTGCGCTTCAACCCAAACTTATCCTTAACCTAACCTTAACCCAAGTCTTCACTCAATTTAGTGATTTATGTTTCTTCCCCATAAGGAAAGGGAGTCCATGCAATGTGACTGTGTAAACAGAATTATGTCTCTGCAATGTGAGCAGTACACATCCACACATACACAGTGATGCTTGGGCTATAGCTGCTGCACTTGAAGCTGCCTGTACTGATTATGATCCATCCATCCATCCATTATCTATACCGCCCATCCCTTTCGGGGTTGCGGGGGGCTGGAGCCTATCCCAGCTACAATGGGCGAGAGGCGGGGTACACCCTGAACCGGTCGCCAGCCGATTGCAGGGCCACATGCAAGTACAAACAAACATTCACACTCACACTCACACCTACGGACAATTTAGAGTCATCAATTAACCTAATGAGCATGTTTTTGGTCTGTGGGAGGAAGCCGGAGTACCCGGAGAGAACCCACGCACCCACGCATGCACGCATGGTCTGTGGGAGGAAGCCGGAGTACCCGGAGAGAGCCCACGCGGCAACCTTCTTGCTGTGAGGCACGCACACTACCTGCTGCGCCACCGTGCAGCCCTGATTATGATCCACACAAAACCACCAACTCATTCATTTAATGAAGTCACTGAGCTTGTTAACTTGATGAGGATATGAAATGAAAACAAGCAATCAGGGTTAGCTCCTAACAAACTAACACTATATTTAGAGAGTGGAAGAACACATCACCATATTGATATTGATAACAATCATATGACCCAAAAGTGACACAAATGTAATGACACCTGAGCATGTTTCATTTATGGATGAGGGCCATGACATGCCGTTGGAAGCTTAAAGGTCCCATATTATGAAAAAACAACTTTTTCTGTGTTTTGGGGTGTTATTTTGGGTCTCTGGTGCTGCCACACACATACAAAGTGTGGAATAAGACCGTTTGCGCTATTTCGAGTGAGATACGGATTTCTGAAAACACCCTTCCACACGAGCCATTCGCAATTGTCGGTTGCTAATACGCAATATGGGAACATGTTCCCGCCCACCAGCCAGCACTACCTCCCCATCTCCCCGGTGTCTCTCCACCCACCAGATACAGCGCTACCACAGATACGCCATTTCGTTATCGAAAGCACCGTGTAGGTAGGGGCGCTACACGCATGGTTCTGCTGTTGGCTGTAAAGAGCAGCACAAATCGCTCCATCGGCTCCCAGCCGCAGAGGACAAAAGAGTGGCGTGGATTGAATTCATTTTTGAAGGCAACGTCCCCGCTACAGTTGGCAAAAACCTGCTGGTGTGTGCTAACCACTTCAAGGCTGACTGTTTTTCCAACCTCGGTCAGTACGAGGCAGGATTAGCTGAGAGACTTCATCTAAAGGAGGGCTCACTTCCAACTTCGCGTGGAATACCTGCAGAGGAAGGACATGTAAGTATACAAATAATTAGCTGTGTGTTTCTGTCGTAGATTAGCGCGAACTCCTGCGTGTTGTAGCGTGTGTGTTTTGCCATTGAGAACGATGTAAGGCTAACCGCTAGCTTCAAGACTACGGCTTCAGCCGTCAAACGTTAGCTCGCTGCTACCGTAGCTTCTGGTACATCACACCCCGTTTCTGGTCTTGTAAATGATTTAGTGCATGTCCGAGAGAGATGCCAGCATTTACAAATGTTTAGCTGTGTTCATTTTTCAGTTCTACACGAACTAACAAAGTAGCGTTTTGCCATATAGCACAAGCTAACGCTAACCGCTAGCTTCTAGTTAGCAATCAGCATGGTCTTCATATGCAAACCCAGCGATCAGGTCGGTCAAGCGATACATAGACGGTCGCTTCACCGGGTCTAAGCTTTGGAATTTGTGAAAATAATGCATTTGGAAATATCTTCTAAACTGGCGTATGTTAGAAAAGCCCAGGGCAAAGCGAGTGTATGGTTGAGACTGCTACATCCCAGCACAATTTACACTCCAAGCGTTTTTTCTCTGGATTTTATTTCTGAGTGATCCTTTTTTACGCTGCATGCAGCTGTTGGCATAGCTATACACGTAAGATAAAGCTGATGTCACTTCTCTCTTTTTACATAGGCCAGTGCATCAATACAGTTACCTGCTGTTGATCAAGTGTAGCAGTGAGCTGTTGCAGCCTTTAGTGCTTGAATTTACACTGTAACAGTGCTGTCATGTTTTACTCCTAAGTATGGCCTGTTATCATAAAAATATACTTTTGCACTGCATTACAGCGAGAATGCTGTTAGAGGACAAACCACCACATCATCAGGGGATCCTCTTTTGAAATTGAGCTTTCCAAAGTTCATGAAGAGAGAGTGCAGAGCCAAACCAGTGAAGACTGAGGCCACATTCGTGTTAACTTTTTTTTTTACTCAAAAAACAAACATTTATATTGTACATGTCACACAATAAATAAACCAAAAACTACACACTTAACCACAGAATTCAAAGTGCAAAATGTCACTATATTAACAGTTGTTGAATAATCCAATAAATGATATTAATGATTCATGTTTTCTGTGTGTCTGTGTATTGCACAGGGTATATTGATGATTTGATGGACATGCACGTGATGGGATGACTACACAAATCTTCTGGCCAAGGAAGCTCCAGCACCAGCTCACAAAACTCATATAGGCTAGATACCTGTAATAACTGAGAAAATTGAACATTATGTTAGTCAAAAGGTTCTATAATGTCAACATCTGTATTCACATTTTTCTAATATGGATTCAGTGATTCCTTCACTTGTACTGTATTTCCATGTACAAATATTCATGTCAATAAATATTTATTGTATATCTATAAAATGTTTCATGTGAATAAATGTGTAATATACAGTATTTGCTAAGAAAAAATTTGGCTGTATGTTCAAGAAAAGATATAACTGACTTTATTTAGTTTATTATGGCGTATGAACAATGAAGTTAGTTAAGATGAAACTCACTGCTCTGTCCCCCATAGCTGTAAAGGACCGTAGTCAACCCTGTGAGTGTTGTATGCACATTTAGGCAAACGGGTTCGAAACCTGGATGGTCAATCATGCCTGGAGGCCTTTCATCTAGCTGCTGCAGCCGTCTTGTAACCTGTTATGCATAACATAAGGTCAGTATCTGCAGTGGCGTGTTTTCTGCAATCATACACTGCAATCATACTGTAAGTGCAGGTAAAGATGCTGTGACCTGTGGCATCTCCTGGCAGCGTATGTTCTCAGGCTCTGACTGCATTGTTGCACAATTTCCACGTGTACTGATACAATCAAATAATAAAAAAAAGACAATTCATGCATGTATAAAACTAAAGAAATAAGAAACGTTGCATACCAGCATTTTCATCCAATAACAGCATCCCCCTTTTTTTTTTTACATTTGAATGTGTGTGCTCTAGCTAGCTACTTTTCCTCATCCTGAGCTGAATGGTCAGTAGTGCTGCTCAGCAGTGTCGTCTGTGTGCTCTGCCCCTGCACGTGTAAATGAGACGGAGCGCTGAAACTAACAGTGCAGTTAGACTGGTCAATGCCTCAGCAACCCAGTAACTACTAGAAACCCCCTCCTCTTTATGTAAACAACCAGGACCTTCGGACTCTCTGCTTTCATATGATACCAGGCTTGTGTGGTTTGTGTGACGTGGTGAAATCAGCAGACGCGCTAAAGTGGACATAAGCCATTTCCGTGTTTTCGTCACATGCCCATATGATTTATTGCTGTATGAATTATATTTCGTTTGGGTCCAAATGCTTGGTAGAGGCTTTTAGCTGCGTTTCTCCCCGTCATTCTGGTATGCTACAAGTTAGGATTGGTGCTTCCTAGCGTTAGCATTGACCGTCTGAACTGCGGGCCTCTCACGCTGCCTCCTGTACAGGCGGTGCTCATACTGAAGAGAAAAAAATAGAAAGACGTTTTTAGACTAACCTTTCAGAAGCGTCCTGCTGAATTCTCTGAGGTTCTGTAGGACCCTCCCCTCCTTCAGGATCCGATTCAGGTTCGAACACGTACGTTCAACTACTGAAGAACTCGGTCTGTTTACTGCCGCCATGTCCGCTACTTTCACATGCGTAGTGCAACGTGAACCTACACTCTCCCCGTTACCACGGTAACATGGGTGGGACAGCAGCAGCTCATTTGCATTTAAAGCTACAGACACCAGAAACAGCACATTCTGAAAGGGACTGAAACAGAGGCAAATAGAGGGAGGCAAGAATCTTTTCCTGAAAGCTATTTCCAGCAAACAGCTTCAGAAACATGTTTTATGGAAATCATAGACCTATGTAACTTATTGAAAAAGCTTCATAATATGTCACCTTTAAACCTTTATGTAAGTGGACTTTTAAAGTAAGATCATTTTGTCACAAACACTGTTTGCAAGCTCATGAATGACGTTGCATGTCTTCATCACACATCAATGTTGCCAACAAACTGTACAGGATTGGCTTGGAGCATTAACAAGGAGCCTGAACAAACACAGGATGAGAGCATGAAAAAGTTAAAAAGAAATTAAAAAAGACAATACATAAAACAGGAATAAAAGTCAAATATAAAGATGAGGGCCTTGTGATGACCTGACCCCCCCAGTAAACCTAAAAGGATAATTCTGGTCGATTAAAACTTTTTTTGGTCATCCTACCTATTGGTTATGATAATTGTACTCACCAAACTGATTGCTGTGTGGTGAGGCCAAAAATGAAGTGGATGAAAACAATGTGACTGAACCAACATTGCTGTAATGCTATAATGCTGCATTGACTGTAAAATAGGGTTGCCAACCTACTCACTACCAAATAAAGGACAAAAGGTGGCATGCCACGATGGTGTGGTTATGATGTGAGAATATAGAGTGTGTTGTTTTGAGTCATTCATCATAATGATGGCTAATGTCTTACAGTTCAAGTCAAGATCAATTCTCTACTGCAAGGTTTTGACAATACAGGTTTTAATGTAGTTTGTGTTACTTTACAGCAGCTCCCTTAAAAACAGTCCCTTATTTGGAACCATTAGCCTAATATAGCTTTTCATTTACAGCCTGTTCTCTGTCAAAACACTTGTGACTACATTGCACTGGAGGTAAGAAAAAGGCATCCTCTTGTTAATCCTATAGGTGATGATCTTCAAGTAACAATAGCTTGTGTTGTAGTTTTGCAGAACAATCAGACTCACAGAAGATGCAACCTGAATATACAGTGTACATTCACATACTTATTAATTTGGAGGGAAAATCATGACAGACTTAAGCAGTCCTTTGTCCTTTTGCACTGCCATAGAAAAGTTCTTGCGTGACAAGTCACAGTTCACAGATATCTGGATATCAGCCCTGAGCTGCATCTCATTCTTGAGTCTGACCACTTAGTAGTTACCATAGAGAAAATATGCTCAACAAAGGCAGCTGTTGTATTAGATCTTCGTAAAAGTGCAACCAGTGCAACTGATCAGGACATGCAGTCCATATACGGGACGTCCCCATTGATGCGGGACAATTGCCAATCCTACTTGCTGAGGCCTACCCCATCTGTCATCACAGCGCCTGAATGGAGCAGACACTTTCACAAGAAACCAAGTGGCACACTTTACCAAAAAGGCCCATCTCACACTCCCAAACAACATAACGACATAGGCAAAGATTTCCATTCTCCAAATTCAAAACGACAAAAGGTTCCGAAGAGCTGAAGGGCACTGCAGAGTGGGTGATAATTCCCTATGGGTTCACTACGAGCGACGCCTTTTCAAATAATAGTTATTTGACCCATTGTTACTGTAAAAACATTGAATATTGTAGCTTTTAAGCTAAATTTAAGACTAAATGATGTGAAGAAGTTTAATGGCTGCAGTGTAATGTTACACGTCATATTTTAGAACTTTGTAGTAAAGTGAATTTATCAAATTACTGACATTATGAAGCTTACTGATGGAACTTTACTCAAACCATATATTTTTTTTAAATGTCTAAAACCAACATTATTAAATTTAGAGTAACAGCAACCAGTAACACATAACCAGAAGCTCAACCATTCAGACCACAGTCCAGATCCACATTCCACACATATCATTAAGTACATATCGCATGTCCACATGGTGATATGGACTTTATTGACCAAACACGTTTTTTCTTTGCTGTGATCTACTGAATATGAGGCAACCTAAAGAAGTCGTCTGATGTCATATGTTGGATTGAATTTTTATTCCACCAGACTGAGCACAAATCAGTTTTCAGAATTTGGTTTCATTTTGTCCAGTGAGGCATGTGGATAGGGAATAGATTTGCAACTGAGAAGGTGGATGGTGTGAATACTGCTGGGACAACTCACATATGACACCCACAGGATGCTACAAGATGAAACACTCTTCTCTATCCTGTAGCTATCCATCACAATATACTGTCATTCCCATGTCTGTTGCTTTCTCCTTGACCATTGCTCTTCATTGTTTATTACAACCTGCTATCACCCATCAGCTCCAGGTATGTGTTGCTCCCCTGCTGCCAAAAACTGCATGCACATAACTAAAGCAAACACTGAAAATGTGTTTATGTACATTAATTTGTGTGCATGTTGATACAAGTCTGACAAGAATAAACCTGAGCTTTGTCTAAAGCCTAATCACCAGTTTGTCTGCATGTAAAAACAGGATGCAAGTTGTAATAAACTGCAGTAATAGTGTGGAGGAGAAGATAAATACACACACACTTATAGCATATTACGACAGGCAGGTGACTGAGCAAACAAGACACATTCTTTGAATTTGGGTACTTCGATCATGCATTGATTAACAGATTACCTGTACCCCCAGAGAGTCAAGACCATTTTTTTAGACAATGAAGGGGACCTGTCAATTTAAGGATTTCATTTCCTCTTTCCATGCTTTATAGGATGTCTGATGTTATCTGTTGTTTTTCTTGTTGTCACTGAATCCATCTATACTGCCTATCCCTTTCGGGGTTGCAGGGGCTGTCAACGGGCGAGAGCCGGGTACACCCTGATTGCAGGGCAACATATACACAGACAACCATTCATGCTCACACTCACACCTAGGGGCAATTTAGAGTCACCAATTAACCTAATGAGCATATTTTTGGTCTGTGGGAGGAAGGCAGAGTACCTGGAGAGAACCCACGCATGCACGGGAAAAACATGCAAACTTCACACAGAAAGGCCCCGCCTGGGGATCGAACTGGCAACCTTCTTGCTGTGAGGCACACACACTACCTGCTGCACCACCGTCACTGAATCCCATAAAAATCAAAACCAACTACACATTGCAGTCTGTCTCTCGCTATCTTCTAACTTCACTACCCTGCGTGTGGCTCTCAGGCCCAAGCCCATCGGTTCTTGAAGATGTAAGTCTTGAAATGGGTTATGGGACAGTGAATATGGATCGTCCTGCAAATCCAAGATGGGTGTTTAATTCAGTCTTTTCTTTTTTTTCCCCTTGTTTAGATGATAACCATCCAATATTCATAAACATAAAGTTCTAGATCGGCATTTTGGGAAAAGTGCTCATTCACTTTCTTTCTGAGAGTAAGATAAGATTATCAATATCAATCTCATGTCTGTGTATTAAGTATGGATCTGAGTCAGGAGGCAATTAGCGTTGCTTAGCATAAAGGCCAGAAGCAGGTGGAAACAGCTAGCCAAAATGGACACTTACCAACAACAGCAGATCAATTAACATGCAGCATCTTGTCTGTTTAATCTGTACACAAATGGATATGTCAACACAACAGTTTGGTCTCAGCAGTAGTTAGATAATGGAACTGTGCTTCAGCTAACAGCTTGGCACAGTGACTTCCTGGTGACTTTTCACAGTGAGGTTTCCAAGTTTGGTAATACTGTACAGAGAATGTATTATTATTATTATTATTATTATTATTATTATTATTATTATTATTATCATTACCATTATCCATTATCTATACCGCCTATCCCTTTCGGGGTTGCGGGGGGCTGGAGCCTATCCCAGCTACAATGGGCGGGAGGCGGGGTACACCCTGAACCGCCGATTGCAGGGCCACATGTAAGGACAAACAAACATTCACACTCACACTCACACCTACGGACAATTCTAGAGTCATCAATTAACCTAATGAGCATGTTTTTGGTCTGTGGGAGGAAGCCGGAGTACCCGGAGAGAACCCACGCATGCACGGGAAGAACATGCAAACTTCACACAGAAAGGCCCCGCCTGACCCGGGGATCGAACCGGCAACCTTCTTGCTGTGAGGCACGCGCACTACCTGCTGTGCCACCGTGCAGCCTATTATCATCATTATTATTATTATTATTATTATTATTATTATTATTATTATTATTATTATTACAGAAATTGATTGCTCCTTGTTTAAACAGAATTAAATTAGCTGAAGTGACTTTGCTCACTCGCTGCTTGAGGCTTTCATTTAGGCAAATTGAGCTGCTTCCTTCTATTAAGCAAAAAAGGCCTTAAACCCAGAATCACCGCTTATGGCTATACTTTTTCCATCTCCTTTTTTGTGTTCACAGATTTTACTAAAACATTATAAAATAAATTAATTTTTACCAAACTTTTGTTGTTCTGTGTCTCAAAATGTTGCCTGCTAGAAACTACACCGCAGTACAGTAAACAGGGTCCTCTTGTGGCAATGACTGCTTCGACAAAAGAGAGAATATCTCTATTTTGTAGTATTTTCAAAAGTGTAGATCTGGGTTTTTTCCAATAAAAATGGAAAATTTTCAATTTTTTAAGGTAGTATAAAGTTAATTTTGTGAGTTGTAGCTGTCTTAATTACTCTTACAGAAAGCAATTTATGCATCAGGATGTTTTATAATACAAGGCAGAGAAGAGATTATGAAAATCTGTACTGAAATGACAGAACAGCACCAGTCAGACTGCAGTCATACTGTAGCATCACCAATTAATACTAGAGAGAATCTCCCTCCTTCTCCACCTCCTCCCCCTCCTCCTCATTGCTCCCCGCATCCTTTTCTCATTTTCCTCTCAACCTCCTCCTCCTCCTCCTCCTCCACCCTCCACCCTCCATCTCCCACATCGAGAGCCACACACACACACACACACACACACACACACACACCAGAATACAAATAATTTAAGAGCATGCATGTACATCATTCATGATTGATTGTTCTGTGTGTAGTGGCGCTGTCATACAAACTAGACAGCATCGCTGTTAGTCTGTATTTGTGTGTATGCACCATCAGCACTACAGAATGCACATACGACAACTACAACAACTGATCCATTGGCAGAGGGGCTATGTTCAGCAGAGAAAATGTGTGTGTGTGTCTGTATATATGTGTGTGTGTATCTCTATCCTCCTCAGACATAGACAATGCAGGCAACAGAGGTTACAGCTATGGTTAATTAAAGATACAAGCCAGCTTTTCTCCTCAGGGTCCACACACAAGACACACGATCACACACATACACATACACACACACACACACACACACACACACACACACACACACACAAATATACAATGTGTGTTGAGACTTACAAATGCTTTCAAAATGCTAATATCTTCACCATTCATAATTGGGCTGGTATACACTGTCCTCATGGTCGTTTAGTTACTATGTTCTAATGAACTCTGCAACTCTCCTCCCCTCTCCAGCATTATCAAATTCACTTATTACTAGGATCATTTTATGGCTGCTGAGATACCAGAGACTTGTGGTTCATTAACAGCACTAAAACAGGGGCTCTGTTACCAGCCTGGGAGAAGTAAATTGAGAAAACATTACTTCTAAAGGGGACAGGACTCTCAGGGGGAAAGGAATTACAGCATTGGACTATAAAGTGACAGAAAACAAATACATGGCACAAAGTTGCAATAAACTCACTTCCATGTACTGCAGACAAACAAAACCAACTAATAATGATGAATTCGGTCAGTGAAAACTGGATGAATGTGAAAATGGGCTCCTGCTGCTTTAAAAGAATTACATGGGGAGGGAATCAATTAAGGCCCCCCAATACAATTAAGGCAATGGGAGGTGGCTACCTGAACTTGACCCACAGTCATTCAGGAGATCAATGTAAAACCAACAGTTATGATGTCTGAAGGAAAATGCAAATAATTTTGGCCTGACTTTGGACCATTGTCAGCTGCCACCCTAAAATTAGCCCGTATCATGGTAAGGAGTATGTAAAAAAAAAAAAACAGAAACAAACTCTCGCCTCATTTCTACTGTTGACAAAAAGCTAGATGTTTTGTTTTGCTTGTTGTTTGTATGGCTCCAAACTAAGAATATTTTCATTATTGTTTAAATTTGATAATTATTCTGCCCATTAATCAACTGGTCTATGAAATGTAAACATATGTTCAAAAGTTCAAAACCCAAAGACTTTCTGGAGGAAATGTTAATAAAACCAGCAAATATAGTGCACATTTGGTATTTTGTGTGAAGAACTATTTAATCACTGAACGGATAATGAAAATGTATCATGTCTTAATTTTCTGTCAATCATCATATTTTGACTTTTCATTTTAAATATGGAATTTTTGTCTTAGAAATACTTTAACTAATCACAGATTAGGAATAATAATGATTATCACAGCTACATACTTCCATTTTCTAAAGAAATATATGATTAAATGTTAAGTTTTTATAATTATAAACATTAAAATAGTACAGTAATATCATGACAACCTATAGAAAGGTATAAGGTGTACACAAGACCATAAACAGTTTACCGGTGTGACGTAGTCCATAAGAAACGTTAGAACGCCACAAAACTTTCATGAATGCTGGAGTGAGTTAATAACAGTGACGGTGGAAGAATCTCTATAGCAGCATTTTGGAATTCCATGGGTCATCGCAGATAAAAAAAACTATGGCGTCACCATGAACTCACTCTCACAGACATATTATGCTGATGTTACCTGGATGACAGCTGTGACCGTCGATGAGCTGCAGCGCAGCTGGGGAGGCTGCGGCCGGGCGGGGTCCCGGTTGTCGGACTGGGTCCCTTTCCCTCAGCCTGCGCTGACTCAACTCCCTCAACCCGAGTCTAGCTCCCTGCAGCTGCAGCAGACACCGCAGTGAATCCAGTCGAACCGGACACGAAACGTTGGCAATCGTCTATTGACACACGGATGTTTTTTTTTGTGCACAGCGGCAGCGCGATGCTGATCGCCGTCCGTCCCTCTGCACACTAACGTGCCGCTGACGCTGACAAGTGCAGTATCGGAGCGAAACTTATTTTTCGTAGGAAGGCGAGGCAATGAGCCGCCCTAATCTGCCTCTGATTGGCTAGTAGTCGTTGTCATCGTTGCCTCACCAATCGCTGGATTGGTGAGGTTTACGCAGGAGAGTATCAGGCTACGCCAATCAGAAACAATGTAGACCTGGTCCTTCCGTCTCCACCCTCGGAAAAAATAAGTCCGAGGATGAGAGTCCACAGTCACAGTCACTCGTGCATCTGTATCTATTGTATTAGAATCACTGGAAGTAGCATTTTCATGATGTCATTTTTTCATGAATTTATATGTTTTCTTGAGTATTCTCTCAAAGTTGTTGAAGTATTGAGTGTTCATTATTGTTTGTTTTTAAGAAAGGCATTCATACTGTGAATGGAATGCAAGACTAATTTGACTGATGGACAACAGCTGTTTCTGATTACAAGCAGGAGAGATCGTTCATTGATTCATACCTCAGTTTGTTGTGTTTCCATGCTGAGGAAAGAAAGAAATGGCATAAGTATGAGAATGAGTAGAAGAATACACCGATAAACGTGTCACAAAATCACAGAGCATGAGAGGTTTTAGGTCTTGTAGCTGTTATGAGGAGTATATCCCGTTGGGATGAAACAGAAGCTTTATTTGTTGCAAATCATCGGTGACAATCAATCTTACATTCTAATTGCAAATAAACTACTACTTTTATTTACCCACACAAAGTAGATCTTAATTTGAAATATAGAGGTCAGATAAAATTCTGTTAGCCTGTATTACCAGATTTCAGTATTGAGGTACTTAACCCTAACCCTAAACCCTAACCCTAATATGTTCATGTTTTTGCATTATACTGACCTACAAACGTCTTATTACCATGAGAAAGTTTCAGAGGGACAGCAACACAGACTATCCTTGTAAATAAAACTACTCACTTTCACTCCAGCCTACATGTGCACAGTGCATTTGGGCAGCGAGATAACACTGTGGCACACTGCTGAGCAGCATGCATACAGTATATAATATTACAATGTAATATATTTGTGTGGATTTCTTGGTTTCTCCTTAATGGTCTGAATAACTTGCTGCTGCACACTGCTGCTCTGTCTTGTCTGTCTGTGTCTACTTTATGCTCTGTGATGTTATCAGTTGTGTGTGGTGATCATGGATACAAATAAGAAAGGCTTAATATCAAATTCAAATCAACAAAATTCAATCCACATCCAACCTAGAATCTGAAGAATGTGGTAGGGAGATATGGTGCAGGATAACAGACAAGATCGAGACTACAAAATTGAGACTACAGTCCATCTACCATTTACTTCAGAGAAGTCGGTGGAAAGTGTCTTTACCAAAGTCAGCCACTGATCTTGCCACTGATAAGCAGGCTTGGGTAACTTAGATGCCAGCAGTGAGAAATGAGAACCTGGTGGAAGGAAATGAGAAGCCTCATTCGACTCATTCAAACAAGGTGGTAACTCATGCGTCTAACCACGCAACCCACTGGGTCAGCCATTGGCTTGGCAAACAAACAAAAGAACAAACAAAACAACCAAAAGAACACCCTTTATATTTTGTCAGACCGGTCCAGGGTGAACCCTGCCTCCCGCCCGTCGACAGCCGAGATAGGCTCCGGCCCCCCCGTGACCCCGAAAGGGATAAGCAGCATAGAAAATGGATGGATGATGTATTCCCTGGGTGAAATTCCCAGGGTGGCATCATTGGGTGTAACTTAGTCTAACTCGATTTTTGGCAAGACCTTATTGGGTTACACACAGAATGGTTGGCTTGGGGTGTAAATTGTGCTGTGATGTAGCAGTCTCAACCATACACTCGTTTTGCCCTGGGTCCTGCTAACTTATTCCAATTTAGAAAATATTTCCAAATCACAAATTTGTCACAAATTCCAGAAGCTTAGACCTGGTGGAGTGTCTGTGTATGCATCGCTTGACCGCCTGGGTCGCTGGGTTTGCATATCGTCGCTGTCCGATAAAAAGCATGTATATCCAAAACTAGTTTTTTTTCAGGAATCTACAAATTAAACACAAAGCTAATTCTTTGTATACTTACATGTCCCTCGTCTGCAGGTATTCCATGCAAAGTTGGAAGTGACGCCTCCTTTAGAAAAAGTTTCCCAACCAATCCTGCCTCATACTGACCGAGGTTGGAGAAACAGTCAGAAATGGTTAGCACACACCAACAGGTTTCTGCCAACTGTAGCTGTGACTTTGCCTGGAGGTTGGTGGAGAGACACCGTACTTATGCCTTGATGGGAGGGGAGATGGGGAGGGGGGTGGTGGCTGGTGTTTGTGAATATGCCAATGTGCCAGCTTTTTACATAGGAGTCAGCGCTGAATTTGATTGACTCGTTTGGAAGTTGCAGGCAGGGTGTTTTCAGAAATCCGTATCTCACTCAAAAAAGCATGGACAGTCTCATTTCACACATGCATGTGGCAGCACCAGAGACCCAAAATAACACCCCAAATCCCAGAAAAGTGAGTTTTTCATAATATGGGACCTTTAAAGAAAAGTTGTCCCGAATATACACAGCCAACCACAACACATTACCATCTAACACACCACACACACAATGCTGAGGTAGCTGGACCATTGTTTAACTGCTCTATTGGGAATAAATATCTCCTTGTTTGTGCTGACAATGGGTCTAACACAAAACTGCCACAGGAAGGATAGTCTCAGCCAAGATTGCATAATTGCTGATCCATTATCCCAATACCCAGACCCTACGGATGGATAATGGAAAACATCAAGCTGTGATCCAACTCTTAAGAGGCAAGAGCTGGTCAGTTCCCTACAAACCTGAATCTCATGGTATAGCTGAGAGAACAGTATGAGCAGCAAAAGATTGGATAACTAAGAATGTACCTAGTAATTGGGACACTACTGAAAAGCTGGTACTACTACACAAACACAGACTCCCAAACTCAACACTGAGTATGCATGCCATCTCACACAACCCCTCTGGTATTTCAGACCAGTAATATATTCTTGTTGAGCAGAAGGAAACTCAATTCTGAAATAGAAGCAATCAAATCCAAAACACAGAAAGAAGACAGCATAATTATGATAAATCCAATTAAATAGCACTTCTTAAAATGTTTGGCCCAGTGCAGTACCAGTACATTACTAATTTACCCAGTACATAGTAATGTACCCAGTACATTAGTACATTAGGAAGAAGAGGTGAAAATCAGGGTGTGGCCACAAACACACTGAAAGGCACATACAGGGGACTGGTGGGCATGGCCCAAGGTGTCTCACCCACCCAATACCATTGCTAAACTTAGGACCTGTGGGCTACATAGCAGGCTCCCTGTATAACAAGGCTGATGCCCAGCACACACTGCCTACTGCCAGCCATTCCTTTCTACATTGAGTTTGTCAATAATAATTGTCATGCATGATGAGGATGAATAGATGTTTTTTAACCTTGTTCAGAGAGCGAGAGAGAGAGAGAGAGAGAGAGAGAGAGAGAGAGAGAGAGAGAGAGAGAGAGAGAGAGAGCACACAACAGAAAAATACTGAAAAGTGTTTGTTTTTTTTTTATCTCTGTGACTTGTCAACCCACCCGTTTTTCCCAGGATTCTCCCATATTTTACTCTATTTTCTTCTGCTGTGTCTTGTTTGAATAGTTTCCTGTTTATCTCCTATGTTTTTTTATTTTTTTGTTTTTTTTTAAATGGTGGCTGTATCATGCCTCATGAAGAGCAATGTTGATCAGTCATGCTTTCTGTAAAATATGGCACACTGATTTTAGTGTATGACACACATTGCGTGTGCCTAATCATGTTCAGCTTGATTGGTGTTAACCAATTTGGTCTGAAGTACCTGGTGCTTAACCTAGGCATGAACCATTGTCAAAAATCTAAACCCACGAAAATGTAGAACAAACCTTAAAATAGACATAGCCAAGACAACCATGATGTTAGCGGGCCTTTATGTGCTGATAACTGAAACTGTAATTTTCAGTATCTGGGCCAGGCATTTACTTATTATCTGCCTGTATATGTTATCTTCTAGAAACAAATACAGGCTGAGTCCAGCATCTGACACCCCCAGAGGAGGAGAATCCTAAAAATGGATGTGATGCATGTGGATGTAATATATAAAATCAGATCCTGAATTACCTGCAACACAACTCATGTGATTTATTGTCTACATTGTAAATGCAATAAATACTATACAGGTTGAACATCTCGAATTTTACAAATTTGGATTAATGAGCACAGATGTAGTATTTGACGGGCAGACATAATTTCACCTGCAGCACAGCACTTCAATGAATATGGACACAAAATGGAGGATCTAAGATGCACTGGAATTGAAAAAGTGTGGCTCAATCGTAGAGTTAGTAATCTTGAATCTCTGATTTTGTGACTCAGGGAATTCTCATCCCCATACTGGGGGAAGTGACATCCCACCAATGTAGGAAAATCAGTCCAGTAGTCACCAACAACTCCAAGTCCACTGATCAGTCCAGAGCCGGAAAGGGACAAACTGATTCGATCAACCCATCTCCAGTGTTGCCTCGCAGGCACCTTGTGCAGAAAATAGAGTCAATACATGTCCAAAGCCTTAAACGACTCACACAAGACCAGGGGGGCCTCGGGACAACAAGGCTTGCAGCTATACTGCAGCTATATAAAGGCAATGCCTGTGGATGAGATTGGATATGCTGGAAGAGGAGGGATCCCACTGTACAAGGGATCACCTTACTGGAACATGGCGCCACAGTACCCTTGGAGAGTTTTGAAGGAGTTCAGGTTGGTAGATCCACCAGTCATGAGGCCAGGCAATTGATAGGCAGTAGCGATCATCCTGTACAATCAAAATAATGGTGTCTGTGACCATGCCCTCACATATGTCTGATCCTTGCTGGTGCCGCTATGAGGACCCTCAGAACAATAATTCTAAGGGCCTTATGCTTTTATCATATATAGATGATGGCATGCCAAGAGTTTTTTTTGTTGTTGTTGCATACCAGCAAGCTATTTCATAAAGCATTATCCATCCATCCATCCATTATCTATACCGCCTATCCCTTTCGGGGTTGCGGGGGGCTGGAGCCTATCCCAGCTACAATGGGCGAGAGGCGGGGTACACCCTGAACCGGTCGCCAGCCGATTGCAGGGCCACATGTAAGGACAAACAAACATTCACACTCACACTCACACCTACGGACAATTTAGAGTCATCAATTAACCTAATGAGCATGTTTTTGGTCTGTGGGAGGAAGCCGGAGTACCCGGAGAGAACCCACGCATGCACGGGAAGAACATGCAAACTTCACACAGAAAGGCTCCGCCTGACCTGGGGATCAAACCGGCAACCTTCTTGCTGTGAGGCACGCGCACTACCTGCTGCGCCACCGTGCAGCCTAAAGCATTATTAAAAGCATTTTACTTTTGCATTGAGAATTTTATTGTCCATGTCACAAGATTTGTTTACTCTTGAATAAACATAGATTGTGCACTTTGAAATCAAAATAAGTTTCTGGTGTTGGTCTCTTCCCTGAAAACCACCTACAACAGCCTCACTACTAAGGTAAGAAACTCCTTGGGATAGGCTAAACATTTTCGTATAACTATTTGAAGCTGAATGCTAAATCACAGTGTTGGTTTAAAACCACTCTGCTCATCTATGTACACAACTGTTACATTGTATATCGTTGGAAAGCGAATATTCATGTGGTTTGAAACATAAAAAATGTGGAAATCAATCTCACTGTTTATCAAGTGACTAAGATGGACCAGGGAAAAAAGTCCATTGTAGCAGGTAGGACTGGAATCAAAATAACAATAGGTTAGGTCAGTTTTTATGTATAAATTTTATGTAGATATTTTTAATATGAACAAATGCTTTTATTTGAAGCACTTTATTTCAAACATAATAAAGGTCACTTATCTCTGTATATAATCAGATGTCTATAGTTCACTATAAACCTATAGGCTACTCAAAATTCTACTCTTTGGAACTGTCTATATGTACATAATTTAATAGTACTCTACAAACCTATTCAAAGTGCCTGGTTTTCCTGTTATTTAATTACCTGTGTTATTAGATGGCCATTGTATACTTCCCTTTTTAAACTAAAGCATTGTAAATTGGCCATTTTTGATATAGTGCATTAGCACTATCCATAGTTCCTTTCTCCACATGTATAAAATTCTATTACTTTGATTCATACAAAATCATATGTTAATATTCAATGCTGGAAATGATGAATGTACAATATGTATGTCAGCTTTTATAATTTATGTTTTTGATCAAGGTCTGTCATACAATATAGTTTCAACATCTGTTTATGTATAGAAAACCCATAAAATCTTTAACCTACACTTTATTGTCAATAATGTGCACTTGCCTAGCGCTATCTACTGGTCATATTTCATACTTCTGTTAAATCCTTCCCAAATATGACTTGGCTGGTGTTAGAATAGATGGAGAAATTTCACTCAAAGAAACATGACATAATCCAGATTTTAAAAAAAAAAAAAAAAAGAAAAAAAAAAAGACTTAGTTTTGTAAAATGGCATAAATTTTGTTTGTGTTGTTGATGGGAGGTGGTTGGGTGGGGGTGGGCCGGTGGTGGGCCGGTGCGTCAGAACTTTCCTGGTGGCCTTTGGTGCCCCACTCCTCTGGATACCATAAAGAATTCAAGGTGAATACTTGAGGGTTACCAACATTTCAATCAGTTGTGTGGCTACAGGTGTGGCCATCAAATGCAGCCAACACACAGTAAATATTTAAACACATATATATCAAAACGCAAGTGCTCACACGCCAAATCCTGGAAATGTAAAAGTGTCATGCAGGTTCAAATATGCACTCACTGCTCTCCCCTCTGAGCATGGTTTTCTGATGTTTGTATGCTATTCACAGAATTAATACATTAATGCATACCATGGGTGCTGGGTGCTACAACACTCCCTACCTACTAAACTCCACCCCCACCCCCAATGAAGCTCACTGTCACTGACTTTTTCAAACATTTTTACATTTTTCTGTGAAAATAATATTGAGACAAGCTAACCAGCTGCTAACTGGTCCCACTGGGCTGAGCAAGGAACCGCAAAGACTCAACACACACACACACACACACACACACACACACACACACACACACACACACACACACACACACACACACATTTTGATTCATGTATCCACTCTATATGTTTCGTAAGCTAAGCCAATGTCTGTGTTTTTCTTTCTCTTCAGATCATAGTCAAACAGCTCGTCAATGCCCTCATTGAGATCCACTCCAAAATGTCTTCCACAGGGACATCAAGTTGGACAACATTGTGATTGAGACTGGCTCTGACGTTCCACGCGTCAGGATTATTGATTTTGGCTGCGGTACATACCTGAAACAGGGGCTGTACTCTAGAGATTAAGGTATGCCATCTTTCTATAAGAATCTGGTTCTCTGAGCCAATCCACCATCTTTGGTGTGCCTGTTCTCTTCCTCTGTTGCTCACCATTAACCTTTGTCATTGTGTGTGTCTTGTTGGAACCTATCACTATATCCCCCGAGTGGTTCCTGTACCAGTGTTGCTGGGCTGAACTCATGACAGCGTGGCAGCTCAGTGTAGTTACTGTTTAGGATACTGCATGGATATCTGCCCTTCAGCCACAGCAGTGATATTTTAGATGAAAATCCTGAAGTCAGAGAGGAGCTTTCTTCAAGTAAGGCAAAATCACACACCTACTGTAGAATCACACACACAGAGGAGCACACACAGAGCAGCATCCCTGTAAGAGGAGAGGTAAAATGAGGGTTGGGTGCTGAGAGTTAGGAGGGTTAAGAGGGTGTGAGCCTTTTTCTTGCTGGAAAGTTAGATCTCTACACATGTTTTAGGATCCATGTCAAAGAGCAGCGCCTCACATTTCGAGTTCGCGCAGGGCCTCGCACCCCCCCGCGACGGCGCTGCATATATTGATTGTAGACAGATCATGAGATTTGGTCTCCAACCATGTTTTGATATGACTGAATCTAGTTACTGTTGTTTGTCTCTCAGGTACCATGAAATCTTTTTTTTTTTCTTTAATCTGCTGCTTTGGCTTTGATCTCTTTGAAGACGTGGTACTCGGAATGTTGTGAGGTCACAACATTCCACGCACCAGCTTTAAAAGCAGAGACAAACCCAGTTTAGTTATTATTAGTTTCAGCCTTTCAACAGTGAATGGCATACTTCTTGATGGTGGCAGACGACAAGCACGGATCAGTGTTGGGTCTCCAATCAACAACTTGGTGAGTAGTGAGGAGAAGTTTGGAAAGATTCAAGCTGGCTGTTTACCCATTTCCAGTTTTTATGCTAAGCTAAGCTAATTGGCTGCATACCCAAATGCCACATAGGTCAAACTGTTGTAATTACGTTTCAGTTCATATTGGAAATGAGATGCTATTTTGTATAGATACAAATTGTTACAGGGGGTTTGATTTGTAAGTGTAAACAATGAATGTTGTGAACTAACTGTTTTTTAATCAAACTGTAATCAAACTGTTTTTATGTGTATTTTCTTTCTGCAGCTGCTTTTGAGGCCAAATACGAGCAACTCAAGAAACTGATGGGAAAAGGAAGCTTCGGATCAGTCTTTGCTGGATGCGACAATCTGCCTCTAAGACATGCCATACAAGACACACACACACACACACACACACACACACACACACACACACAGACAAAAGGGATAACTGCAGGCTAACATAACCATTTCTTGTTAAAGGATGCATCATGAAAGAGGCAGAGCAGTACACACGCATGTATTTCTATGTGAAAGATATGATGTAGAAGATATGGAAGCAGACAGATGAACTGATTAGAGCGCATAAAAACAGCCGAGCAAGACATTCAGTGACAGGGCTAAAGAATAGAGAAGGGTAACACTGTCCATACTCATGGTATTTCAACTTTCAAGAGTTGTGACTGTGTGGCCTACATTTACCTCAAATTAATTGCAATTAATGGCATTCATTAAAACACACGTATTACAATTACAATTACAATTTGTCATTTGGCAGATGCTTTTATGCTTTTATTTATTTATCCAAAGCGACGTACATTTGAGATTTTCATACATCACAAGCAAGGTTCTAGACAGGAGAGAACAACAAGGGTAAGTGCTCCATTGCAACTTTGTGGTTCATAGAGCATAGAGTCGACCAAGAGTTTTCTTTTTTTTTATGAAACAAGGTGTTCAGTAAAGAGCTTGGTCTTAAGTCTTTTTCTAAAGATTGAGAGGGACTCTGCAGAACGAATGGAGTTTGGTAACTTGTTCCACCACCAGGGAACCACAGAAGAAAAATGTCCAGCTAGAGAACTGGGGCCCTTTGGAGGTGGCAGCACCAGGCGCCATTCCTGGGCAGAGCGTAGTGAGCGGGAGGGAGCATAAACCTGAATGAGGGAGTTCAGATAGGTCGGAGCAGTTTTGGTGGCAATTTTGTAGACAAACATCGAGGACTTATACTTGATGTGGGCAGCAACTGGGAGCCACTGCGTTTTAACCCAAATCTAACCCTGAGAGGTAGGACTCAAACCTTTTCTTATTACTAGTGCTGTCAATCGATTAAAATATTCAATTGCGATTAATCTCATGAATGTCATCGTTAACTTGTGATTAATCGCAAATGAATCGGCAATTGTTATCTATTCTAAATGTCCCTTGAATTATCATTTTAATACTCTTATCAACATGGAAAAGTGGATAGGCTTGCTTTGTGCAAATGTTTTTTCATTGAAAGCAACAGTGTGCACTGTTATATTTCACACTAACATTATCAGTTTGAGCAGTCATTCACATTTGAATGACTCAAATCTCACACAATTTAACACTGTCAATAAACAGATGACAAAAAAAAAATACTTGGTTCCAAAAACCCCCTTCAACAACCCTTTCTAAGGGATCAAAACATAATGATCCAAAAGAAAGTTACTGTTAGGCTGTGTAGCCACTAAATAGTCAGACCCAGAGATGCAGACCCAGAGACAGGAAAACAAAGTAATTTATTAACAAAATGAGAACAAAAATCGCACTCAACGAGTGGAGAACAAACAAACAAAAAGCGCACTCGAAAACAGAGTGGATGAAACACAGGGAGCTCCGACGAAGCGGGTATGACGAACGAGGCACGCGTGGAAGCGGCAGGAAGACACTGAAACAAAGGAAACACAGCGCACAGTAAGTGGCTGGACAAAACTGTGAACAAAAACACTTTCTCTGTGATGAGAAGAACAAGAGACATAGTACTTACAAACCAGGAGACCAAACACCATCATGGGAGGATGAGAGAATAATCAGGCGACCAGGAGAAGACTGCATGCTCCTTAAATACTCCAAAGAATAAGGAAGAGTGCTCCAGGTGAGTGCTGGAGGCGGAACTGGCTGCAGGTAAGGGGATGCCCAGCCGCGAGAACAGGGGTGAACAGACAGACAGACACACAGGGAAAAAGGGCAGGAGACACAAAAGGAGGGCAGGAAGGCAGGAAGGCAGGATCCTAACAGTTACAAAGTGCACATCATTGTAAACTGGGACCAGTGGTGTAGCTAGGCTGTATTCCACATGGGTTTTGAGGTCAAAGGGGCCCGACATTGCACACGCGAATAGAGGACAGAAAAAAGCCAAAAAAGTAAGGAATAAGTAAGCCAGGAATACACCATGACAGTGATTAGAATTGAAATAGCTGCCTTGTTTTATTGCTATCCATTCCCACCCTTTCCCCAGACCCTATACAAACAGGCAAAATAATAAATAAATAAATGACATACATGACCACCATAACATAAATAACAACACATAAATAACATTTTCCCAACACAATCCCAATACAAATAAATACACAAAATAAAATTACAATAAAATAACTTAAGGTGCCATTACACTCCCGTGACGTGCATATCAACCCTTTCCCAATACAATACACAAAATAAAACTTGGCTCCAATAAACAACTCAAGGTGCCATTGCACCACCAGGCATAGAAATCTAAGAATAACTTCAGTAAACGTTGGTTAACATAAAAGTGCAGCTGCATGACAGCAAAAAGGGCTATTGAAAAAATACAAAATAAATGAGTTGAGAACTTTGCATTTCTGCCACGATTTGACTTAGCCTAGAACTTTGTTTTTCTTTTCTTCATTGTAGCAAATGTCTTAACAACATCGGTAGTTAGCCCTCTCAGTAAGGTCTCTCTCAATGAAAAGTACTGCCAGGTTTGAGAGACGAGACTCATTCATCGTTGAGCGCAGGTATGATTTAATTAGTTTAAGGCGACTGAAAGTGCCTGAAAGCTCTGCCTGTGCACTGCTTATTGGAACAGTCAGATAGATCCTATATAATTTTTCAAGGTTCGGATAGGCCTGGTGCAGGTCATTTGCAATGAACTTAACTTGAACTGCAACTTATTGTTTCATTCTTCAGCTCCGTTTTATATATTCACACACGTTTGTTTGCCTCTGCTCCAAACCATGGATGTATTATGGTCTAAATGCGCACCATCGTCAGAGCGTCTTGTTCCCATGACAACTGACCGGAGAAAGACACATGGTGCGTCATGCTTATGGGCTTTACCTGTGGCTGTGGCCACACCAAGCAGCTGGAGCGGATCCAGGTTCGGTCGCGTTCAGATTACCGGTAGTGTTGGTTCTTGTGACAACCCTAGTCTCAAGTCTAAGGTCATGATAGCGCCGTGTTACAGCAGACAGTGCTTGTTTACCTGCTGTGGCCGTGCTGCTGCTCGGACCCGTGTCGTCACTGGCCTGGCTGCTCCCACCACGACAGAAGAGATCTGTCAGCTTTGTGCATTTGGCCGCATCCTCAATTAACTCCTTCTTCTTTTTTGCCCTCCGCTTATCTGCACCACACATCTCTTTTTCTGGTGGCTTCTTTCTTTTAAGCATCTTTGCCTCTACCTTGCTTTTTGTTTTTCTTTCTTTCTTTTTTTCCAGAAAAATAACGGTCGCTGTCTGAGCGGCTGAGCCAATCACAATCAATAGACGCATGGATCAGTTCAAATTGGGAGGGGGCTCTCGTATCCCCCCTTATATGCAACACAATGCAGTGACCCAGTCTGATGTTACACTCCGAGCTACCTGCAGCTGTGTGGGTCAACCGCGGCGACATTACATTTAAAAAAAAAACAAACAAACAAACAAAAAAAACACAAGAGGGCCCATGGGTTTACAAAACCCACCAACCCTACGTCATCTACGCCACTGACTGGGACTCAGGCTATAGTGCAGTTAAACCATGGCTTGAACTTTCCTTTCTTAAGTTTCCTTTGAACATAATAGCATCCATATGCCTCTGTCGAAAGCCATCCATTGTCGCCTGGTTTTGACAAGCAGGTGGCGAAGAATTTGCATTCACCATGGGTTTGGCCATCAAGTGGTATTTCAGACTGGATGTGCTACGGTGATAATTCAGTACACACAGATAACTTTGGTCTTGTCAGTCGACCCATCTGGCAACTTTTTGAACTAAACTTTCCATTCAGAATCTTGTTCGCATCCAATTTGACGTTTTGCACTTGACATCCACACAAACCGGTAGCCTACTCCCTCACAGCTAGCAAGCAGACAAGACCAAACACGTGCATGGGGTTGTTTTGTTTCTGGTTTACAACCGGATCCTGTAGATTTTCTTACGTTACTAGCAGTGGCCACAGCTTATAAAAAACTACAAGTTCACTAGGTCACAAAGAGTGTTAATCTTGTGTTAATAATGCAATATTTTTGACAGCACTAGTTATTACATTAAATTTGTTGTTAAAGTGAGCAAAACTTTGGGCTCTATTTTCAACTCTGCCGCTGGCGCGGCACAGGCTGCGCTCCCCCCACAGTGGTATTTTCGTGCGGTGCAGGCAGGCGCATGGCGCACTTGGTATTTTGGTAAAACGAGCCGTACAGAGGTGTATATATGTCTCTACTGCCAAATTACAGAATCTGCCTACACACTCACAAATACTAAGCTTACCCTGCAATATTTGCCTGCCTGCTGCCCCATACAGCATGGTCATAAGCATGTTTCAGGTGCTGCAAAGGGTGCAAATGACATGGCTATGGGGCAACCTTGATCATAGAGCAACAGATTCAGATCTTGGCTGCTTCAGTGTCGTAGCAAGATGACTGAGCACTAAAAATTAACTGACACTGGGTTAGTAACTCATGGCAAGTGTTGAGGTTGCCAAAATGCTTTGATTGGTTGGGATGTTGGGCTTAGAGACAGGAGATGCATGATGACCTGGTGGGGAGGCTGTTGTGGTTGGGAGGAAGTTGCCACCATGGATCTGGTTTGTTCCAAACAGAGAGTGTCCAGTGTGGTGCAGAAGCCCTTTAACTCGTGAAGACACTGTTTACAGTGTCTTTTCATGGTGACTCAAATGAGCCCCTGGCTGGAGATCAGTTTTGCTGGATCAACTGCTTGGTCAGAATGTGCTAACACAAAGAAGGTGGAAGGACCCAGATTACTCAGAGACACAGTAGAAGGTAGGTGGAAATTCTTTACTGTAGAATTCAGAAGCTAAATACAATGGAAACTCTTCACTCTCAATGCAAAACAAAATTAGCAGAAAACTGAAACTACAGACAGGCTGAAAATTCTCAAACTAGGAACTACAGCAAGGAACAGGTGTGCTCCATAGGTGTGTCTGACAATCCACTGACAACATTGCATGCAGTTGTGCCACTCCTATTTTGTCAACTAAAGAGAGCAAGAGAAAAACACACCAGATACTCAGCATTCATAAAAAGAGAAATAGAGAAAATAAAGGAGCACAAACTCACACAGGGGCTTATAGGGGTGGGATCGTGACATTACCACTCTCATGGTACCTTTGCAAATGCAGATACTTAATGGCAAGGTAACTTTTGTTTTCTTCCTGTTTTCTTTCTGTTGTAACTACTTCAACTTCAAATGTTATCTTTAAGAGTTTCAAGCTATTTGGGCTGTCCTAATACCACATGAATGCAATGTCCAAGGTTCAATTCCAGTCCTCCTCTCTCTTCCCTTGTTTCCTGTCTACTGATATATAGTGTCCTATCTCATGAAAATTTTAAATACTGAAAACAAACAAACAAACAAAAAAAACCCAACAATGTTTAGTTTAAGTTTTAGCTGTCTGAAAAACTGTTTAGCTCTCCATGTGCTGGTTTTGGGAAAGCATGATTAAATTAGCTGTGGCCACTTGACTTTGCTCTTTGGTCACATTGGTGACTTTTTAACATTAGAGGCCTTGGGCTTGTGGGAAATTATGTTTGTTAAAGTCAGCTAAAAACAGAAATATTAAAAGGTACAATGTACAATTGTCTTCAAACTTTTAGGATATGTATCATAGATGCAACGGTTACAGAAAACCTGTACCACTGTCACATCAGACACATCACATCACATCATCCCCGGTAAAGACTCCTGTTCTGTGACCCTGACAACGATTTTTGCCTTGCCCCCTCTGGACCGTAGTATCAGTGAGACTTACATGCTTCTTTGTTCAGTCAGTGCTGCATTTGGATCCTGGTATCTTCGTTACAACAACAACAACACAGAGCTCTCCTGCAATCTACACAAGCAGAGAGACCATTCCAATTTGTGTACAGAGATATTACTGAGCTTTTACAAAGTAGAATAATGCTTTTACTATGTCAGATTAGAAAGCAGCTAGGGTAACTACTTTGTGAAAGATACAGATACAGATACAGATACAGATCCCGAAGAAGTGTTTTCAGATTAGGGATGACAATATGAATAAGAAATTATTCAAACATTATATCAGGACTGAACATCAAAAAAGAAAGAACCTCACCATACCACTCCTGGTGAAAATGGGATGGTTGAGAGTTTTAACAGGACTCTAAAGGAACGGTTGGTTAAACTCATTCATCATAATGGTGATGAATGGGACCACGATTTGCCAGCAGTGGTTCCCTTCTTTACCTCTACTTCACATTCAAACACTAGATGCTCACCTTATTTTCTTATTTATGGCAGAGAGGCTCATGTTTTGGCTAATCAGTGTAGAGATATGGTATGGATGGATAATACCACATCACAGAGAAAGAAACTTGACCCTACCTGGACTAGGCTTTACAAAGTTGCTTCATGAGATAACAAGGGATGCATATACAAACTCTTGCATTTGAGACATCCTTAAGCTGGATCAGCTATCCGCTATGATATTGGTTCTCTTGGGATACCTCTTCAACACCAGTGAACCCAGCTGTCATCAGCCTCAACGGCCTATGGACACTCTCCCAAGGAATACATCACTATCTGGTTCACTCCCCATGTACCCTAGACCACCCTAAAAATCAACAGGCTTCTTCCCCTGCCTGTCTCTGTTCCCCTGCTGCAGAGACTTAACAATGGGTCTCAAGAGTCCAGCCACAACAGAACCTGCAGTGCCTGTTGGGACACATTCTGTGGCCTACCAAAAACTTGTTAGGGGACGAGTAATTTAAGGTCCACAGTAGCTCTTGCTATGAGCAAGAGTAGTTTGGAGACCACTATCAGCTTTCACATTTGCAAACTTAGTTCTCCTAGAGTCCTCATAGCATTAGGGTGCCCCTTGCTTGAGGCTCATAATCTGCAGATTGACTGGAACTCGGGGGCCATAACCCAGTGGAGCTTGTTACAGTGTCTTCAGTCTGCTTCTCCCACAGTTATCTCAGTTAGACCCAGATTTACTTAGAAGCCACATTTATCACCTGTTCCCGTGGTCTATCATGATTTAGAGCAGGTGTTTAGTAGGGACAGAGCCCTATCCTTATACCACCCCACTGCCCCTATGACTGCCCCATTGAGTTCATGTCAGGTACCACCAGTCAGTTGTCCAGCTTCTCCTAGCCTGAGAAAGAAATCATGAAGAGCTACATCCATGAATTCCTTGTGGCAGGACTACTTGAGGAAGCAAGAAGGATGGGACTCGGTCTGCCATGCATAGACTACAGAGAGATAAATGACTAACCATAAGGAACAAGTCCTCCCTTCCCCTTATTGGCTCTGCCTGTGTTCCCATCAAGGGGCTGACATTTTCTCTAAATTAGACCTGCAGAACTTACACCACTGGTGAGGATTAGAGAATGTGGCAACTGACCCATACATAAATCTGATATATGGCCATATATTTAAATAACATATATAATATCGGTGTCCATATATGTCTTTCACCAATATGTGAACATTTATTTTTACATATTTGGAACATATATTTTAAAATATTACAAAAATGGCCCTATTTATATATGGAACATATATGTGGCACATATATGTATGGCATATTCAGCGCATATATTTTTCAAACATAGATGTCATATATATTAGTATAGCATCAACGTAGCTGATGTACTTCCCCAGAAGTATTTTTAAATGCTCGAAAGACATCCAAACAAACATCAACTTACTGTGGCCGGCCATGTTTTCCGAGGTTGCGCAATGAAATGCATTTACCTTGAAAGTCAGAATTTTTGACCCGGATCTTTCCGAGTTCCGAGTGCAAACGGACACAGCATACCAGGCAAGGTAGCCTATCACGTTGCAGTCGCGGTCCACTCAACCTGCTCAGAGGCATAACGGAGTAACTTCATCGCTCATTGATTTGATTTAAGATAACAGTCCTTTCATGGTTGAAACATTTGTCATAGCTGATCTAGGAAAAGGAGAATCGTGCTATGCCATTGGTCAGTGTCTTGAGGAAAAACGCCACAGTTTTTTTTGCATCCATGCCAAACCTACACCATTTCATACCAGTCGGAAAAGTTCTTGGGCACCTTACAGCTATACCTCGTCTGTATACTCGTCTATTCGTATGAAGTGCCTATTTATGGATACGCCAAAGCTAAGGGTGAACAATGTTTTTACATTCTTGAATCGATATGAATCCATAACCTGAGACACCTTTGACAGTGTAGTTGTCAAAGGCTGTAAGCAAGCCCCCCCCCAACTTTATATTTATCTATTAGTTAATTATTTTACTTGTGCTATTTGTTTTATATTTTGTATTGCACATGGATTACGTTTTTGTACATGTATTGTAATAGATGAGAGAGCACATGCTGTTTCATGATTTAAAATAAAATAAATATTGATAAGTAAATGAAATTGCATTATTTTATACACCTTACTTATTAAGTATAGGGAATACTTTCTATTAAACACTTATGGTCTACATGTTTGAACATTTACTTTGGAATGCATCACAAAAATCCATGGGCTACATACATGTTTGCACATTTATACTGTAATGTATGTCATTAAAATATGTAGACTACATGTTTGTAAAATTATTCTGACGTGTAAAGAGCAAATATGTAGACTACATATTTCAACATGTATTTTTGAATGTTTGTCATAAACAAATATCTAGATTACATGTACGTTTTTAAAAAATATATATATATTATAAACAAATATCTAAACTACATGTTTGCACATTTGTTCTGACATGTATATGATCAAAAATATCTAGTCAACAAATGTCAACAATTAATTTGGAATATATGTCATAAACAAATATTTAGACTAAATGTTTGAGCATTTATTCTGAAATATATGTTCTAAACAAATATCTAGACTACATAATTGTACATTTATTCTGACATATATGTTAAGAACAAATATCTAAACTACATGTTCCAACAATTATTTTGGAATATATGTCACAAAAAAATATCGAGACCACTTAATTTACCATATATTTTGAAATATATTTCAAAAGCAAATATCTGTGTTACATTTGCACATGTATTTCAGAATATAAGTTTAAAGCAAATATTGTAATTGCATATATGTACATATATCATAAAATATTTTGCCAAATATATCACATACATGACCATATATCAAATTTCTGTATGGGGAAAGACAGTGTTTAACACTCCCCTGGGACATTTTGAGTATCTTGTCATTCCCTTTGGACTCATCAACGCCTCCATCAATGCTGTATTCTTTGCTATAGACCTACAGTTAAAATTTAAGCATTTTTCAGCTACTCAGCAGCCTCAGTTTTTTGCTACTTTTATTTTGCATTGAGAGTGTACAATTTCCATTGTGCTTGGCTTACAAATTCTTCAGAAAAGTATCTCCATTTACTTTTTCCTGTGTCTCCGAGTTTCCATGTGTCTACCTACCTTGTGTCAGGTAGTGCACATCTCTGTTTAAAACCATTACATACAGGTTTGATACAATTGTGTTACAGGAATACTCACATTTTGGAGAAAACATGCAAATGGTATGATTGTTGTGCATTCACTACAGACATCGTAGATCCAGGAGGTGTTTAGTCTAGCTTAGCATGAAGAATTCAGGCAGGGGAAATTGCGAGACGAACGCAGTCAAATTCAAATGCTAACAACTCCAGGGCTTTTTCTAGTTACTTGCCGTCTTTCAGTGAATGTGTAAAAATAGAAAAATTAAATTAAAGGTACAATAACTTATATTTAAGGATTTCTTTCTGCTACTAGCCCTAAGCTAGGCTAGTCAGATCTGTTTGATCCTGGGTATGTCTAGTGACATCCAGCACCTCTTTCGGTGCAAGGAGGCACAGCGATAAAATTGACATTTATCTTCTGACACATGTTTTAAAATTTTGTTTAAATAGATTGCAGACTAATGGTTGGACTGTAAACACAAACCCAAAGTCATGTCTGCTGCAATTATGGGTAAGAACAGGCAGTCTAATTTGTGGTTTTCCAAGGTAGGTATCTTGAGAGTTATGATATGTGTGAGGGATATTTTTGTTTATATTATCTTCTGAAACATTGCTGATTACGCTGCATTGTTGTTTTCTCAGGTGACACCATTCATCAAAACCTTTTCCTTTGGAAACACTGCTGCCAAATAGGCCTTCATTTAACACTCATCCTCTTCTTTATATTGTGTGTGTGTATGTGTGTGTGTGTGTGTGTGTGTGTGTCTTTGTGTGTGTGTGTGTGTGTGTGTGTGTGTGTGTGTGTGTGTGTGTGTGTGTGTGTGTGTCAGGAGGGAAGCCATGGAGACATCTCAAGGACTATGTTGGGACTTGGAGGACAGCAACCATATTAGGCATGTGTGAGTTAAGTACATTACAGGATTCTGTTGTGAAAACATCAAAGCTGCCAGAAAAGTATTTGTTGTTGCTATTTTCTGTCTCATCTACCCATCAGACTGTTCTTGGTGACACTGTCCTCTCTGCTCTGACAGCACTGAAAGGAACAATTATTTTATTGTCTGCACTCCTTGTCTTCATTCTTCCTAAGTGTCTATGAAGAAATCCTGGCAAACTATCTCCTCCTTCTGTCAAGAAATAACATCCTTAGAAAATGAGATTCTTATACTTCTGTGTAATGTCTCGATTCATTATTCACCTAAAACAGTGTTTATAAAAATGATTTATGATCATACTTGCTTGCACCATTGTAGCACTGTATGTATGAAAATGAACTTTGAACTGAACGTGGAACAGTTCCAGCCCTGTATGCCATGCACACTGCCATGTACAAACTATAATGTTATGTTGTCTTACAGTAATTGCCTGTGCAGTACTCCACAACATCTGTAAGGCCAGGCAAATCCCAAAACCTCCCAAGGATGGCCAGGACAGCAGTGATAACGCGAATGATGAAGACGTTCATCCTCAGAGCTCAATTTACATGGTTGCACTTTAGGAAATTGCCAATCAGTGTAATGGTGGCTGTATTGAAACAACATACATAAACATTCTACACGTTACGGTAAAGACATAAGATGCATAATATCTATTTATCAGCCAATTAATTTTTCAGATGCTCAGTTTTGAGTCTGTAGTACTCCTCCTGTAGAAGGAGGACTTTTTGTGCTGTTTGAGAACATCCATCTCAGCCTCCAATTTCTTTTCCAGCAGGGATGGTGTTGGCGAAGGAGCAGGAGCAGGAGCAGGAGCTGGAGCTGGAGCTATCTCAGGCTGAGCATGGGCCTGCCATATGGAAAGCCCCAGTTCCTCTGTTGGCTCAGACTGCAGAAAGAGGAAATATTAATCATTCTTGTTTATTAATATTGCTCTATTTTATTTCTGTTCATGCATTTCACATCCAACATAGCTACACAATAAATTATATAGGCTATGCCATAAGCTGTGGCCTCCTACTGTAAACTGATGATTTTTTTTCTTGATATTGTGTGTATGTTACGTTGTGAAAATCAATTTGTCCTACCTTTGATGTACTTCTGCCAGCTGAATCAAGGCACTATCAACACTGTCCTTCGGGCCAGTAATACTGGTGTCGGACTTTCGCAATGCACTAAACACAGTGTCTGCCACCTGCAAAAGCTGTTTAGCTGGTGATCCACCCCCTAAACAGTCCAGTAAATGAGCATATGAAATTCTATAACATTCATACAATTATTAATATCAAAGTAAGTCATGTCAGTAACCAAAGCCTAAATGGTAGCCTACAACACTCACCTCGCTTGTGTGCTGCAATCTCCGCTCTCGCTTGGGATTGTAGCACGTACCAGTGCTTCTTACACTTGTCACTCCTGCGTAAAAGGAGAGGGAACAACGCACTGATCTGCTGGGCAATGTGCTCCCAAGCCTGCCTCTTCCCTTGGGCTGTGATCCCTGGACCCAATTTCCCTCTTAATACCGTTTTATTTTCATCCACAAGCTGTGCCAACAGCAGGCACTGACACTCTTGTGTCCAGTTTGGCTTTCTTGTTCTCTTTTTATCCATTTCATTCATTGTTTTGGTCATTCTGCCAATTCAAACCACCTTTTATAAGGGTGCCAGGATTCACAGAAATTGCTGACAGCTGAGTCTGTATCCACCATTAATATCAAATACATTAAGTAGTAAAATTACCAGCATGGACAGTAAACATAACAATAAGCAAATCAATATAATCAGCATGTGAATAAGGTACTGTAACAATTTGGTCCTTTAAAGTGATCTCATGTGTGCTCATCCCATGATCTTTATTGCACTTGTATGTTCTGAAATGACTGTCCTTCATAGCTCAGAGTTGTAAGATAACATAACTGAAGAGAGCCTATTTTGATAACAGAAGGTCAGATGACACTTTTCTCCTCTCTTGTCTGTTAGTGACATCTGTTGCATTTAGATACACGCCTTAACAACACACACAGATTGTTTATTACATGTCAAGGATAAGGCACGAACAAAGCATGGTACGCCCACTACTTGGAAAACGGCCAATTACATTCTGTAACGTATGTCTGCTTATTGTACAGGGTTTGGTCAAACCCAAGAAGATAAATGTGAACTTTTGCCTGAAATCTGTGCTCATTCTGGCGGAGATCCAGTGGGAACTCTGTCAGTCTGAGACCAGCGCTGCATTGCTTTATATGTGACCTCCATAAATACTTTGACTGTGAACTGAAGATTGCTCCGGACTGTTCTTGGGCTTCCAATAAAAGAATCAGGCTAACAGTACCCTACGTTCAAACATTTTGAAGCTGTGTCACAATTAATTTAATTTTGCTGAGTTTCATCATCATGACATAAAATTAGTGTCACGATTACACATTTCTCAATACAGTCCAAGCTATATGATCGGTTGATTTTACTGTCCATTCATCATTTTTTTTTTTGTCTTTCTCCCTTTTTGTAACAACCAATCACAGCTTGCAGGGTGGAGCTGACAGCAACATACTGGCCAAAGTACAGGAGGTAACTCAGCTTATTTATTAGATGATCATGAGGAGGATTTTGTTTTTGTTATTATTGTTGTTGTTGTCGAGATAAGGGGCTCTATTTTTCTTTACACCGCCAGCGTGGCGGAGGCGCGGCACAAAGTCAAGTCAGCTTCGCCGATGGGGTGTGGCGGTGCAAACTTTGGTATTTTCGTGCACTGTGCTGCGGGCACAACTCCTCCCCCTTCTCATCTCATCTATTATATCTCATCTCAGTCCAACCCAGCGACACAACTCGGAAGGAGGGAGAAGAGAAGGCGTGGAGTGGGTTTGACACAGCCGAGTCCAGTCTTCACCAACCACACCAGCTCCTCGCCTCACCTTTAAAAATGCCGCTGGCGAGGCACATGGCAAGTTTCGAGGATGACTGAGCCTGCGCAAGAAAGTGTCCGATGCCCAAACTTCTCCCAGGAGGAGACTGACGTTCTGGAGGTCCAGGCTCGCAGTGGCCGTATCTACTACCTCGCAAAATTTATTTCAATACTGGCTATCTGTTTAGTGTGGAAAGTTATTGATCGTCAGATATTTTTTGAACTGATGTAACCACAAATACGCACTTAATGACAAAGCTGGGCGGCAAGGTGCTCCCTCCTCTCCCTTGCACTCTGCTGCTCTCCCACTTGACACGGCACATGCAGTTGGGCCTCTCTCCATCTTAAGTCCCTTAATGTGTCCTCCATGAGTTCATCGTGGCATCCACATCGTAAAGCCATGTTGTGTAAAACGCAACATGCCACGAAGAATGCACCCACATTCTGAGGGCTGTATGTTAATGAACCACCTGTCCGGTACAGACATCTAAAACGCATTTTGAGAACCCCGTGCGTTCGATGACTGACCAAGCACTGCTGAAAACATCGTTAAAACCACGCTACCATCTTGTTGAAGGTGTGATATATGGTGTCATCAACCACGTTTTGGTGGATAGCCGTTATCACCTAGCAGGCACCCATCCAGAGGGGTGTCCCCCTGAAAGACTGTAGGGATGCTAGAATACAGCAGGATGAACGAGTCATGTGCTGACTGGGGGAAATGGCATACACATTTGTCACCAGGCAATTTGAGTCACAGATCACCTGGATATTGATGTAATGGACCCCCCTTCAGTTCACATAAATGTGGGCTTGGGTCTCTGGGGCGCGCAACTTCATGAGTGAGGATGATTGCTCCCAGGATCTAAATTTCAACAAGAACCCTCGCTTAGTTTCCAGCTGGCTCTCATGTGTTGCATGGAAAATGATGTGCTCATTTGCATGTTGGACTAGACTGGAGGAAACTGCATGTATAGCCGAGCAGACAGCGGACTGACTGATCCCCACCACGAGGCCACGGTATGTTGAAAAAACCCGGTGGCGAAGAAGGTGAGAGCCACTGTCACCCTTACCGCGACCGGGAGAGTGCAGCCAGGGTGCGCATCGGAGGCCACAATGCGAGCTACCACATTGACGACCTTCCTTGGCAGATGTAATGTGTTCCTGTGACATACAAAAGAGTAGATGATTAAAGAAAATTACATAGCCAAGGTGTTATTCTCGTGGCCCACCTGCACTCCTGCTCACTCATAAGTAAATATGAGGTCCTTAGATGGTAAATACTCCTTGATTGAATCGTGGCTGTTGCTAATTATTGATCGCAGCGAAATGCCAGACACTGTGGAAACCTGCCTGTGAGGTATTGGTGTCGTGGGCGCACGACTCCGCCAGTTTACGAAAATCCACTTGACCAGTGGCAAGCTTTCAGCGCACTTTTACACTGCCGTCCTGGAACGATGTGGACCGAAAATCTGCCGGCTTATCCCGCCGACAGTATATTCAGTTCTACATTGTTTCCTCATCTGCTCACCAGCACCCACAGCACTTTTCCACTCTCAGCTAGTGAGCTGCCTGCTCACCTGATCATACACCTAAGACTCATAGCAATCAGTGCAGTATATAAGCTGCTCTGCCACACCCTTTACCAGACTGTTATTATTCTAATGCAAGACTCTTCAGCTAAATCTCATGGACTGATCTCCCGTTGCTGACCCTTAGTAATGGCAAACTGAGGCTTCCTGAACCACTGAAGCTTAGTGACACCTGCTGTGCAAAGAAATAAAACTAATTTTGCTTGTCACCTGAGTGGACACTTTTTCTGTGGTTTTAATAAAACATTCATCTTTGTCACAGCTCTCTCACATGCACATGTTTATGCTCATTTGTAAAATAATTTTTTGATTACAGATGCTTGTATGAACACCACAAGTAAAACTTTGTTTTTGTGCAGGGATGTGGGACTGGGAATATTACACAGGAAACACTGTTTCATTGGGGTGGTGGATGAGAATGCTCATTGGTTTTTATTTAGAAACAGAAGTTTTAACAGTGTTGGGGCTCAGATGGTTCCTCTTCTTAGAAACAATCTCTCCAGCCTGCCGGTTCCAGTCTATGAGTCTGCTAACCTTCGCCAGCGTCCTCCAGAGGGGCTTTGCCTTTGCTAACAGCCTCCAGAGGGATTCTGCCTTCACCGACGGCATCCAGATTGGCTTCACCATAGACATATACACATAGACGCCGCATTGAGCTGGTTGGGCCGTTGCTACACACGTCAGCGTGTCCGCCATATTGGATGTGGCAGATCTGCTGCGTAAACTAATGCAAGGAAATGGACCGAACTTCATAAGGCGCGCATATAGTATAGTATTTCTATGTGGGACTTCATGTTATAGCCACAAAGTCAGCATATTCTGTACGTTGCGTTGTAAGTTGCGAAGTCATTGGGAGGCGGGTGAAACAACTGTCATAATTGTGTGTGATGGCAGTCTTGTGTTCATAAAAAAAGCAGGGAAAGAAAAATACAACTGTGGATGCGCTGTAACATTATAAGCAAATGCAATTTATTTCCATAGTTTTTAATTAGATTTGGAGTAGGTTTGGCTGTGTTTCTCGCATTAAACAGGTTACCTTAATGCTAGATTTGGAATGAGTAATTATAAGCATATTCCTCCAATTTCCAATTTTTTGACTCGTTCATGTACTCCCTTGAGGAAAAGTCAAATAGGCGGGGGTACTGTTGCCATAGCTCAACGAACTTTTCCTAAATTACACTGTCCCACCTGACAGCAGCAACTTCAGCATCCCTCCTCCTCCTCCTCCTCCTCTTCACCATGGTTACTTGACTGTGTGGGAGAGGGCAAACTAGGCGTGTCAAGACAAAAAAAACATCTGAAATGCTAGTTTTTTTCTCACGGTGTTGTGCACTGCATGAAAAGTAGCATTTCCATCAATCATTGTCACTCAGAGGGGAACCCTCTGGGCCTCCTAAATAATTATTTTATCTTATTTTATTTTATTTTATTTTATTTTATTTTATTTTGTTTTTATTCATTTATTTTACTCACTGAAATCATAGCAATGAGTTCTATATTATTTTTATAAACTTGTCCTGGCAAACGGTGGGTTAATATAACAAAATTGAAAATGGACCAATCACAATTTTCCTTTCAATAGTATGTGGGTAAATCAGTGACACCTTCTGGCAGGCAGGGCCTTCAGTAACTGCAACGAATGCCTGTGTAACTCAAGCAAATGTGGACACAATTTGACAATGATAGCTGTCTTAGCCAATCATATTTTGTTAAGTTGTGGGCGGGATAATTTCCTATCATCTTCCGGGGATTCCTAATGGATAAGCGCCTAGTTGTAGTTGTGAGTGAGTGAGGAGAAAAGAGAAGATCGAGTTGGTAGGACGTGAAGAGAAATGGCGGAAATTAATGGAGAAGACTGTGTGGTTGCTGGATTAATTGAAACTCCGTTTTCAAGGCTGTCTTTTCAAGAAAAACTTGAAATTATCCAAAAAGGTCGGCCATCACCCAGTTTGCCAGGATTAGTGCAAGCTAGCAAGAGCTACCAGAGGCATTTTCAAACCAGCAGCTACAGCCGCTATCCATGGCTAACCGGCAGCCCGCGCACCAACAAGCTGTACTGCTGGGATTGCTTGCTTTTTAGTCCTGATAAGGGGCCCTGGTCCAGCACGGGATTCAGTAATCTGACTTGCTTAACTAAAGCAGCCCTGAAACATCAGTCCACTCCCAGACACCTGCGTGCCACTGTCTCTCTGAAAACTTTTGGAGACACGCGCATTGACCTGCAGTTGAGTGAGCAACAGCGGAGAGAGACCATTGCACACAATGAGAAGGTGAGACAAAACCGGGAGATTCTGAAACGGCTCATCCACACTGTCGTGTTCTTGGGGAAGCAAGGCGAATCGGCGAATAAAGGGAATTATTTGGAGTTGTTGGACTATTTGGCTGAATACGACAGTGAGCTGAGATGCCACCTAGCAACATCTAAGGTGTTTACTGGTACATCTAGTAAAATCCAGAATGACCTGATCAGTGCCGTTGCAGACGTGTTAAGTGATGAAATGAAAGAAGAAGTGAGGAACACGCCATTTGCAGCGGCCATGGTTGATGAGACAACTGACGTGAGTAACTCAGCACAGATGTCACTTGTGTTACGATACGTCACTGACTGTGGCGTGAAGGAGAGATTTTTCCGATTTGAAGATGTGACCGCAGACAAGCGGGCAGAGGCTGTTGCAGCTCACGTTCTTACTTTTCTTAACGAGGTCGGATGTGCTTCAAAAGTGGTCGCTCAGTGTTATGATGGAGCAGCGGTGATGGCCTCTGGCTTACATGGTGTTCAGGCAAAGGTAAAGGAAGCAATCCCACAGGCCTTGTTTGTTCACTGCTATGCGCACAGACTGAATTTGGTCATGTCTCAAGGTGCAAGCTGCAAGAGGTGTTCCAGCACATTGTGGATCATCACGAGGACTTTGATGCTGACAGCGTTTGCTGTGCAGACGGGTACGTCACCCTTATGTCCAGCTTCGAGTTCCGTTTCCTTCTGGCTACCTTTAACTCCATCTTTGCACACTCGGATGTGCTGTTTGATATTCTGCCGACGAAAGAGCTGGACATGCAATTCTGTCTGAAGAGGATCAGTGACTTTTGTGACACGATCCAGAGGGAGAAGGCGAGCTTTCATGCCATCTACGAGGAAACAGTTGGTGAGACCGGGGAGCCCAGAAGGTGGCAGGCTGGGGCACAGGTTGATGTGCGCCCTCATTACCTGCAGGTACACACTGGGATAATGGACAACCTGCACACGCTTGTGAAGGATAGGTTCAAAGACCACGAGAAGCTAATGTTTCTTGCCCTTCTAGAGCCACAGCAGTTCACTGCATACAGGCAGAGCTTCCCCAGCATGTCTCTTTCCAGTCTGGAGGAAAGTTATGGGTGCCACTTCGACATATTCCGCCTGAAGACTGAGCTCAGTGTCATGTATGCTATGTCCGACTTCGAGGGACACAGCCCTTCTGATCTCCTCCGCTTTCTTCAGCAGAGCGGACTGACCGAAAGCATGCCCCAACTGCACCTTCTCACCTGTCTGGTCTTAACCATCCCGGTGTCCACAGCCTCCGTAGAGAGAACATTTTCAGCGCTGAAAAGGATAAAACCTACACAAGAAACAGCACCGGACAGGCTCGTCTCTCAGCCTTGGCTTTAATCTCAGTTGAGAAAGAACTTCTGATGGAGCTGAAGTCAAAGAACAAACTGTATGACCCCACGATTGCACGCTTTGTTAAAAAGGATCGCAGGATGGATTTCGTTTTCAAGTGATTTTCATTTGGTGAGTGGTTTTTTTTTATGCTGATATGTGCTGTTTTAGGGATGTGTCTGTAAGTTATCTTTGTAAATGACTGACCAGAGGGGCATACTAGAAGCTGGATTGTGAAGTTAGCAGGCACTTAATATTTCCCATATACTGTACATAGTGGGCCTGCGTGTGTAGGTAAGCCTGCTTGCGTTTCGTGGTTGTAAAAAGAATTGTCAGCCCTAATTTCCTCGTAGCGAGGAAGAGATCGTGACCGAAAACAGACCCCCCCCCGATTTTGCCAAAAAGTCAACCAATCTAAAGACTGGACAAAAGTGATTGGCTGTTTGGTCTCCAATTAGATCGCTAGTTACAGCATCCCAGAAGCATTGGTAAACAACATCCATGCCTCAGAGGACTGACTGCTCTGTGGAGTTGTTCAGCTACTTCTGCTGATCCTATAGAAGTACATTGTTTTTGCGAACTAGCGATCTAATCGGAGACCAGACAGCCAATCAGAGCGTGAGCCAACCTGCACGAGCGTGGAGAACAAACCTGAGCGCGTAGAGTGCAGAGGCTGAGAGAGAGGGGGAGGAGAGAGAGAGGGAGAGAGAGAGCGCAGCGGTCTGCCGGCGCACCGAGCATCAGTTTGTGAGATGAAAGCAGTTACTATTGCACGTTAATATGTATAATAGCAAACATGCAAACACATTTATTGAGCACAAAATAAATTTATGTTCACTAAAATTAATTTATTTTTGGCTTGAGTTTAATTTCTTTTCAAAATATCATTTATGTGCTTGCAAAATATATTTTTCTGTGCTCAAAATCTGACGTTACTCCCTCAGGATAAAGACACAAATATTTATTTTTTTGTTTGTAGGCTTGGTTGAACTGAGAGTTTGTGTTCATGAGACAGTACACACAATGTTCATTGTTTAAAATGAATGGCCTGTGTACTGTAGGAGTCAAGTCAGTTTTTGTCATTATCATGTTGATTTGTGACATTTACAGTATCTGGCTGAGTAGAGGTTTGTGTGTGTGAGAGAGAGAGAGTGAGAGGAAGAGATGGGCCAGTTCATGTGTGCCTATGTGTATGATGTGGCTCTTTGCAGTAACACAGTAAAAACTGTGGCTCTTTCTCTCTGACTGGTGGGCCACTCCTGCTCTACATCTTTGCTTCTCCTGCCATGATGAGGAAACAGAATTGTCTTTGTTAACTGTTTCATGGGCACAAGTTGCTGGTGTTGACTTTGTTGGTCTCATTGTGAGCATAGTGATTGATTTTAAGTTGAATTTTTTCAATTTTAGATCTTATTTTTTTTTAATTATTTGAAGTTATGTTAGGTATTGCAGTGTTTAGGCACATGATAAATTTGTAATCCTGCAAAACTATCAATATACTGAACTTCCATGTAACATGATTCTAGCTATTGTTTTTATTTCTTTGTTTGATTGTTTATTGCCACATGTGGTCCCATGGTCCTACTGAAGGCCCAGTGGCTGGGGCCACGGTTCGCCACTGTCGTCACTGTATATTGCCGTTGAAGTTCTCTCTCAGCCCCTGTGACCATGAGGTGTTAAAATGCAAATGTAAATGCTGCAAGCTATACAAATGCAAATTTGGATTGTGTGTGTGTTCTGTGCCAACAGAATACAGACAATTTTTTTTTTTCATGAGGATTTAAAAGTATGTTTAAATAATTAGTGATACAGTGCTGAGCACTGAACACTATTGTTCTTCTGCACGTTTCTTCTTCTTCTTTCTTCTTCTACAATTTGCACAACCTTAACTTCACGTACCATTAGCTCGACCCGAATTGTCACTATTTCACACTCCCTTATGACTCCCCTAGACTCTGACTTTCCTTCTTTACACTCTGACACCAATTGCACATCACCTTGTTGTCTAAACACTACACACAATGTGCAGTTGTTGCACACACCGCTCATGTAAAAGCTCAAAGCTTCAACCTATAATACACTCTGCAGTCAATTGCACATTAACTTGCTGTCAAAACACTACACACAATGTTCTGTTGTTACACACACTTCTCATGTGACAACTCAGTGGTATCAACCTACAACACACAAGTGTTCAAAACTCAACAAATTCAGGTCTGCTGAGCAATTAGCAATCAGGACTGCAGCATATAAGTGCCTTGAGCCTCCTCCTCTGTGTTTGGTGAACAATGGAGAACCTTGAAGAGAGCAACCAGAGAAGGAGAAGTCTAAGAGTGAGAGGAGGAGGAGGAGAACAAGGAGAAGGAGAAAGAGGACAAGGAGGGGAGGAGAGAGGAGAAGGAGGGCATGGAGGAGGAGAGAGAGAGGGAGGACAGAGGAGGACAGAGAAGAGGAGGAGGAAGACAGAGAGGAGCAGAAGGAGGACAGAGAGGTGCAGGAGGAGGAGGACAGAGAGGAGCAGGAGGACAGAGAGGAGCAGGAGGAGCAGGAGGACAGAGAGGAGCAGGAGGAGGAGGACAGAGAGGAGGAGGAGTAAGAAGAAGGAGAACCATTATATCTAATGAGATTCGGGCCACTGTGATAGACCATGTGCTGAACCATGGTTTGAGCATGAGGGAGGCCGGCTTGAGGGTCCAGCCCAAACTCAGCCGATTCACAGTTGGTGCCATCATAAGAACATTCAGGATGGAGAACAGGTACACTCTCAGAAAGGATGTGTTAAAAAATAACACAAAAAATGTGTTGTCACATACTTAACACATTTTGTGTTGATTTCAACACAAAATGTGTAAAGGAGCCTAAAAGCTTAACACATTTAGTGTACTGGACAATTTAACACAGCTGTGTGTTATTTTACATGGTGGGATTTCAAATTTTTGATTTAAGCTTTATTTATAAATTTAATTGTGATAATCCTCTTTTTCCAACCAAGACATGTTTCAGACTAACACAATACAACAGTTTGTTATAGACAGACCGACATACATTACAATAACATCTAACAAAAGTGCGAAGTGGGAGCAAATAGCAAATTTAGGCTTCTTTTTCAGAAGTCCCTGCCCTTGCGCTTCTGCCCAGGTTAACCTGTGCAAGGCAGGCTTGTGCAGGAAGGGGGCCTCACCTCTTCATTGTTCTCCCTTCGCGCCACACTCGAAAAAGGATGAAAAATGGAGGCTGCATCACTCGGTGTGCACCACGACCCTCTGGTAAGTAACCATCAATATATTATCTTAATGTGCTTCACCAAACTGTAAAGTGTCAGGGTAAACCCGGAACGGAAATAATCCACCAACTCAATCGATTTTTTGTTCAGCAGGGCTACTTGTGAGCTAACGTTAGCTCACAAGCTAACGTTAGCTGGCAAAAGGGAGACTTCTGTTTTAGTTTTGACATTTATAACTTTAACTTAACCATATTAACATTACCGAACACGACGTAAAATTTAATTTGTAACTTTAAACACGGCTCGTTTAAACTCGGCATGAAACGGGTGAAATTTAATATTAATGGCAGGTAATGGTAACGTTGACTAGCACTACTTTAGCGGTTGACTCAGGTGCACCTCGGAGTTTTGGGGGGGGAGTTCATGGTCATGCACAAGTCCGGACAGCAACATTAGCTTTGCGGTGCTTCACATAACATTAACAGCCATTAGGCATTCATCATATTGTCTACAGTTGTCTGACGGGTGCTTTATCTCTGGTCATGTGTTTTTTTTTAATTGCTGCTGGTTAACGTTTATGTACTCAGGTGGTGGTGAGTGTTTTAACGGTGCTTTTACTGTGCTTTTACTGTCGTTTACCCGGTTAGTACGGTAAGTTTAATGTAGTTTTGTATTGTTGCCTGTTATCTCTCGGTCTGGCATCAGTCTTGGCTCTCCCCGCCGCGGGGCACCATGTTGGCGTGGAGCTGGCAGTGAGGTTGTGTATCAGTGGTGTTTTACTGAATGGCTGCTGGTTATGTCCCTGTCCTTATCCCCGACCCCTAATGTTAATGCTAAAGTGGCACCGGTGGAGGGTGTATCAACGCTCCTGTTAAAGGCCCACCGAGGAGGATCCATGTTTTGCCGGCATGAAGACCATATTAGACTATATTTCCCATGAGCTCTAGCACGTATTGTCATAAAGACAAAAGATACAACAAATAAATTACTATGTACAAATTAGTTTAAGACATACCCAGTACTAATCTTTGATGGACGTGTTAAAATAAATACCTTTAAACATACTTTACTTACTTTGAATATTTTTGAAATAACAATTGATATTTGTATGTTCTCAGACTGGAACGAGCATCCCCAGCTTACTCCAAGGGTCCTCAGAAGCAGCAGCTGGAGCTGTAGAAGTGGGATCCCACCAGCCGAAGCTTGTGTGTTTAGGCCATCCCAGTTCAACAGCACAGTACATAATTGTGGCAAAGAATGACAAAGTCGCGATTCCTCTACAAGACGAAGGGTTGACATTTGACATATAATTGGAAATTTACCGATCCACTGATGAAAAAAAAATGACTGTCCCAAATGCCTTTCCAGTCATGGTTGGATCATTGAAAAAAAGTGATTTGTTAATTGAAAATCTGAAAGCACTTGGGTATGATGTTGGCACTTGTAACACAATTCATGTGGCTCACTCTGTCTGTTGGCTTGGTCAGACATATAAAACTGGTTGTGTTCTTGCTTTGAACAGTGATGCAAGAGGGGAGCGTCTATTTGGGGATATTGTGCACATGGTTCTGAATTGTGAAAAGGAAGAGGTGCTGTGTTTTCTAAGAATTTTAACAGTGAAATATTTTGGCAAGCATCTGTTTGCCTATGTGGTGCACCGGACTGATGAGTATGAAATGGTGAATGTAAAAGATGTAGCACACATCAGACCATTAGACCTCCTTTCATCCTTTAGTGGAAATGAACTGTTTTTAAATCCCAGATACAAATTGATTGTTTAAAGTAACTGTAAACTGCTTTGCCTTTGACATGTGTACCTGAGCCAGTCTGATAGGACATGATGGTTAGTGGTGCTGCCTGTATTTTGGTCATGCATTTAATGACGGTGTAACCTGATGTCCCTGCATCGATCATTTGCAGGTTAGCCCTGGTTTTCAAATGGTTTTCTGCAGTGACATATTTTAAATAAAGGTCACTTGACTTAAATACAGTTTTCACGTGTTATTTTTTAATTTTTTTATTTTTAGAGTTTTAGTGTATTTTAAGTATATAATTTCTGTTTTAGGAAAAAGGTATTAATAACACATTTTTGTGTTATTCTTAACACATCTTTGTGTTGAAACATTTAACACACAATGTGTGTTTACACACTGATTGTGTTAAAAATAACACAAAATGTGTTGTCCTTAACTAGACACACAGATGTGTTAAAAAATAACACATGATGTGTTATTTTTAACACATCTGTTTTGAGAGTGTACTAGTTTATACTTTACTATAAATCTATTTGTCTTATGTACTGTAAAACAATACAGCATTTGTGTACTATGTATTTGTGTACTGTATACATTGTGTACTGTATATACTGTGTACTGTAATACAATACTGCATATCAATATAATACAGTGTGCTCACAGTAGTTATATTTTGCAGGACCGAAAGACAACCTCACAGTCGGGGAAAAAGACGTGTTTTCACACCAGAGAAGGAGACCCTAATTGTGAACATGGTTCGTGAAAACAATGCAATTACCCTAAGACAAATTAAACAGAAGATTCTAGCAGATAATGCAGCTTTTAATACGATCCAGAATGTCAGCCTGTCTACACTGGACCGTGTCCTCAAGAGGAATTCATTAGCTATGAAACAGGTCTACAGGGTCCCGTTCGAAAGAAACACAGACCATGTGAAGGAGCTACGGTGCGACTTTGTGCTTGTAAGTCCCATACATTACAGTAAGCACTGACATACAGGCAATGTAGCCTACCTGTGATGTACAGCAATATATTTTTTTTTTCCTTTTCTACAGTGTCTTTTGACCTCTCTGTCCATACAGTAACTTGCATTCTCTCTGTTTTTGTTTCAGCGAATCCAGGAGCTTGATACGGCGAATGAACTATATGAATATATTTTCATAGATGAGGCTGGGTTTAATCTGGTCAAGAGAAGGCGCAGGGGAAGAAATATCATAGGCCAGCGGGCCATTGTTGGGGTCCCCGGCCAGCGTGGTGGGAACATACCATGTGTGCAGCAATAAATCATCATGGTGTCCTGCACCGCCTTGTACATCTTGGTGCCTATAACACAGACTTGCTACTGGCCTTCCTTGATGACCTCCACGAACAACTTGTTCCACCAGATCACACTGATGATCCACAAAGAATTAATTACGTTGTCATCTGGGACAATGTGAGTTTCCACCGGGCTCTGCTTGTACGTCAGTGGTTCCAGGCCCACCCACATTTTACGGTGTTATTCCTCCCGTCGTACTCTCCATTCCTCAACCCCATAGAGGAGTTCTTCTCTGCTTGGAGGTGGAAGGTGTATGAACGAAACCCCCAGACCCAGGTCCCACTTGTCCAGGCCGTGGAAGAAGCCTGTGGTGACGTCAGCCTCAAGTCCATTCAGGGATTCATGCGCCACTCAAGGTGGTTCTTCCAGAGATGTCTAGATAGGGAGAACATCGCCTGTGATGTGGACGAGGCCCTCTGGCCTGACAGAAATCGAAGGCATGACGATGCTTGATCATGATGATTCCTCAATCATGTATAATAAAAAAACATTTTTGGCTGCATATTTGTGTGCTGTTTTAAGTTTGTTTTATGAAAAAAGTAGGCTACTCTGAGTCATTTTTACAAGTGGAGAAATATATTATTTTCCAGAGTCATTGTCATTCATATGGTGTGTTCCATTTTACAATAGTGTTTTCAATTTTGCACTACAATGTGCTGTAAATGCTTGGTAGTGTGCAGCAAAAGCTTAGCTGTGTGTGCTCAATGAATGGTATGTGTCATTGGAAAATACGACTGTGTGTAGCAAATGAAAACATGAGTTCCATTTTGTGAACACAATGTAGAGATTTGATGGCAAGAGTCTTCTTGCAAAGGGAGTGTCAGGTTTAGCATTTTGTATGTGCAGTTTTCAGTTTTGTGTGTGCAGTATTGAGAAAGCCGTTATTGTATTGAGAAACGTGTGTTGACAATCGTGAAAAACTGTATTAGTGATACAATGCTTTGCACTGAACCACTATTGTTCTTCTGTGCGCTTCTTCTTCTTCTTCTTCTTCTTCTTCTTCTTCCGTACAAATTTCGGTTCGCTACTAGTCCTACAGTTTTGAGAGCACCCAGGCGAATTATATATCAAAACGTGCGGCTCGATCGGGAATGGGGTGCTATTATTTTTCTCTACAGAATACGCGTTTTTCGCGTCATAAGACTAGAAAAACGCACGAAAAAATCCCTTAAGAAATGAATGGGAGACGGCGAAAAATGCGAAAAAATATCCCCCTTTTTCAAAGGACTACTTCTCCGGCATACTTTGACCTAGAGACGCCGTTCCAACTCTAAAACGTAGACACAAGTCTCGTCTATAGGTGTATTAAGTCTCGTTTTGATAGGTCATATAGTTTTTGAGCAGTCGCCGTTCAATGACCATGAACGTTTTGGGAGAAATTTTGAGTTTCTAATGGGTGTGTATTGCACGGAATGTTCGCGCTAGAGTGGAGGGGATTAACTGCCAGAATGAAGAGAAGCTCTGAAAATTGTCTGAAACTTTCGTCTTTCCACGCTCCTCCAAAGCACAAATTTCATTCTATGTGCGTGAAAATTTCCAGAGTTGTAGTGCCACTTGCGCTGATTCTCACGATGTGCCTGGCTAAGCGATAGGACTTCCGGTTTTTGAGTTGTGAGCCCCTGAGCGAGGAGAGCGCCTCTGACCTCACCCATAAGGTCCAATACAAATGAAAAACGGAAGAGACAGAAACCAGTTGTTTTTTAACTCACTGTAAAATCGGCATTTTTGAGGCCAGCGAAAAAAGAAAGCTATCAGCGTGTAGAGCAAAGCCTTGTAGCTCTCACGGTGAAGAAATTTCGGCAATAGGAGTTTCGGTCTTCGCGTGAGAAGTGTTTGTTCGGAGGGTGCAGAGAGGCCAAATTCAGACGTTTCTCAGACTCTCGCGTGAGAAGCGTTTGTTCGGAGGGTGCGGAGAGGCCAAATTCAGACGTTTCTCAGACTCTCGCAGACCCGCAGGTGGCCTGATCTCAAGTTACCATAGCAACCTCTGAGCCTGAGTGCCTCTCCCACACACACACAGGGTGCTTTTCATTCTATAAATTGGTCTCCTCGTCTCCTCCACTTGCTTCCTCTCCTCGCGTCTTAGCTCCGCCCAGCAAGGACATGAAAGAGGGATGCGAGGAAGGGACGTGAGGACGGAGGAAACGAAACCCCGAAATGAAAAATCCTCGCTCCACAGCGTCAGTCTGAAGCGACGTCAATTACTGATGACGTTTGCACAGCTGTAAAAGCTGTAAAACGTGATATTATGGTCAGATCTGCAGTCAGACTGTTCTACTCCTGATTGCTATTGATGATTTTTCAATTATATGCCATTAGAGGCGTAACAGAGGACGGGTGTGTGGTAGATTAAACCAACAGCCTTATAGCCTTGCCTTAAAAAACCATAATATACCAAGAATTTTCATTAATTTCTTGGTGACAGATACAATTGTTAAAAGGACACAGTTGAAACAAGAATCAAGATTACATTTGTGAAGACCTGCTCCCGCCATGATTCAAACGTGTGCCACATACGCAGGGCTGCCAACTTTTCAAAAAACCTTGGAGTGAGATTTGGTTGAGCCAACCAAAATTTTGCCGCATACATGATGAGAAGATATAAGACACAGCATAGCTCATTTTGTGCATGTTTAATCAAACAACACAATAAAGATGATTACTCTCACTTAAATGTTTGTTAAAACATCAGAAGTGGAGTCATAAGGAAACAGCAAAAAAACAAACACTTTATAATAACGTAAGGGGGGAAATCCTGAAAATACAATACACACACACACACACACACACACACACACACACACACACACACACACACACACACACACACAAACTCCATGACTGTCTCCTCAGGTGATGGGAGACAGAAATGAACATTAACAAAGAGCCACAGAGAGGAGATCATTGTGCTCAAGATCTGTGTTCCTTGTTATAGTGACTTGTGGCCTTTTTTGAGGCCTTGATGATTGATGGGGAGGGCTCCCACTTGAAGCAGGGCTCCAGACCCACCATCTTTATTGTCATTATTGATGACAAGGTTCCATCCAGGGCCAAGCTGTTCCTGGTTTTGGTCTTGTTTAGTCCCACCAATGAAAAGACTCGCTCTGCATCCGCATTGGAGTGGGGCAGCACCAGGACCAGCTTTGCAATTGTTGCAAGCCTCTGGAAGAGTCTTACTCCTGTCACCTGTGAGGAATGAACCAAGAAGATAGTGGAAATAAGCTCTCAAGTGTTATTGTTTTTTGTTTTCTTCTTTTTTTCCTTTGACAGATAAGTATAGGTTGTAACGCTTGAGAGGTTATTTCCATTGTGATCTTGGTATGCAGGAATAATTATTACCTTATGTTTTCGGGTTGCCATTTCAGCCCAGAAGCTCCCCATCTCAATGCCAGTGCAGGGGTGGCACTGGCATAGTCTGGTATTCCAGGAACTCGTCGCTCAGTTGGTCATGCTCCTGTGGCCCATGGTAGGGGAGCAGGTGGGAACACCTAATTTAAGAAATCACAGTTACAACTTATTTGTTTTTGATACATGGTCATCAACCCAAAGGAGTAAGCATTAAAAAAAAGCCAATTAAGGATGGCTCTGTCTTAGTATTGAATTTCCCTAGTGTTTAAGTGCCTTAGTATAGAATTCAGAGTATTTAATTGCAGATAACAAACAGAAATTGCTGAAAAAATCCTAACCTCTCAACAAAGTAAAGGGCATCTTCTACGCCACATTCCAACCTCTGCCGAACATCTACAAACTTGGCGTGCTTGAGCAATCGCTCTTGTAGGGGCAGCTTCTTCAGAGCGTAGTCCACAGCGTTTATGAGAAATGCCAAGGCAGCTTCATGGAATTTCTCCATGTGCTGTGGTGTGATGTCTCCATCATCCAGGAGCCTGTTGAGCTTAGCCCTGGTAGTGAAGCCAATATTCAGCTTTCTTCCTGTCACAGACCCAACAAATCAGGTTAACAGAAATGCTACAGATCAACAAATGAGCTTCCAGTTAGCTCAAAAAACAAGGACAACCTTATCAGGTTTTTCTCCTCATGAGATGAGAAAAGGCTGGGTACAAGGCTAAGCATGACATGGGGTTCCCCTGTAGTCTGGTCTCATCATTTGTGAAATCAGAAGTATTAACAATAATGATAGTGAACAATGATAATGATCAAACACTGACCTGGCAAATGGTTTGCCTTTTCTTTGAAAGCAATTTCATGAGGCTGCCTGTGGCCGTGCAGCGCTGTAGGCACCATGAACTTTGCACAGAGCTTGCGAATGAAGTTTGTCATCTACAACACAGACATTTACAGGTGTAAAACTGTGGGTGACACTTGTTGTACAAGCTCCCAGCAAAAAACACCAAACAGAAAAAGCGCACAACAGCAGAAGCATATCCCACCCTCCCAATGTACGTCATCATGCAATAAGAATATTGACGACTGCTCTCACTGGAGCAGAAGGTTGAACGAGGTGAATGCTGGTATGGTGGCCTGGAAGAACAGTAGGTACACCTCTGTCATGGGGTCAGAGAACACCTCCTGAAGTCTCCTGAACCTCGCCTGATTGTCATCTTGAACAAAAAACAAAACAAGGTTGGCAATATCAGAAGTATACACTTAACAATTCCATGGTATTTGTAGTAGCCGTATAATGAAAATGAAATGAGGGACCGTACTAGCAGATTTGAAGTAGCTGGCCAGAGGGTCATATAGCCTCAGAATCCGGGTCACACAACGCTCAAGGCTTAACCAATGAACCGAGACATGCTGGAGAATCTCCATGTACTCTGCCTCATGCAGCTCGCAAAATTCTGTTACAAATATTTAATAATAATAATTTTATAAATTACATGTACTCAAAAGCACTGTATTTCAATATTATAATTGGCACTGTCAAAAGTGCATACCTGTCAAGTACCCCTTCCGGTTTGTGCTACCCTTGAACCAGTAGCCGACATCAACTACCAGGTCCTCCAGATCAAATTTGGACACCTGCAATATATGAGTCAGACCATAAACATTCAATTAATGCATGTAATTACTACACAAATATAAAGTCAAATGTAAAGTACAATTAGGCCTACACTCACATCCAAAAACCCCACCACAGCCCATTTGGCGAGTTGTGGACCACATGACATGGGCATCCATGTACATAAATACTGGGGTGTTCTTTCAGGGTTCTGGAGGCAATGGAGTTATGTGAACCTGTGTTCACAGCAGCATTGTCCACAGAGAGGCCAACACAGTTTTGCCATGGGATACCCTTTTCTTCCAGGGTGGCATTGATCTTGCTGAAGATGACCTCTGCTGTCCCACACCTCGTCCCGCTTGTAGTGCACATCCCCAGGAAGCGGTGGACAACCTGATCTTTCATAAAGATCCGGACAGTCAGGGGGTTCATCTTCTCTACTCCTGCAATGGCAGCATATAAGCATATAAAGCCTCCCATCTCCCAAAACAGAGGGTTAAAAATTAAATTATGCAAGATTATTGTGGAGGAGAAAAACATTGTGTTCAATGGTTTGGGAAATACCTGTGTCATTGGATCCATCTGTGATGAGGGTGTATGGTCCTTCCCTCATTTGTGCCACCAACTCCTTCATGAAATGTGGTGCCAGCGCTTCGTTGACTATACATGAAGTCTTGGTTCTGGCACACCTGTACTCCTGGGCTGTTTTGGAATCCTTGAAACACTCCTTCAGAAGAGGCCCCAGGTGCTCAGCAACAGCAAGTGGCACATTGTGCTGCACCAGTGTTGCTGCCATTTTGACCTCAGCCCTCCTTGTCTGTAAGAAAAAAAAATATTAGTACTCCCCAAAGAGTTTAAATAATTTTAGACACAATGGGCATTTAAGACATACACAGGACTAAGAAAACTGGGAAACATAACACAGAAATACAAATCCTAGACAAGACAGTAATTTAGTATAACCATGACAATACAGTACATTACATAAAACTATTTAACCTTGAACCTTCACAGGACCATAACATATAGCATACCTTCACCTCTTGATTTGATATCCCTCCAACAGAGGGAGTGGACACAGAAAGTCTGTCCAATGTAGCTGTGGATTGAAGGGTCTGTTGTTTTTCCTGGTGGCTCTTGCTCTTAATGTGTCGCACAACATCTGTAACACCCTGGTGGCAACATGTGTTTTCTACACAACATACAGAACACCAGTAATGTGTGCTGAGGCTTCCTTTAGTGATGAATGGCCATGTTGTGGTCCACTCATTCTTAAAGATGCATCTGTATGTTGCAGCTCCACACAAGGCTCTACTCTTTGGCCCCTGCTCGGTCTGCTGCCGTTCTTGGTGTCTTCCTGTCTGTTGCTGTTCTGTCTGTTGCTGTCTTGTCTGTTGCTGTTCTGTCTGTTGTTGTTCTGTCTGTTGCTGTCCTGTCTGTTGCTGTCCTGTCTGTTGTTGTTCTGTCTGTTGCTGTTCTGTCTGTTGCTGTCCTGTCTGTTGCTGTTCTGTCAAGGCTCTTTTCCTGGGTGGCTGATTGTTTAAAAAGTAAAACAATATGTTCCTCTTTCCTCCTGTCGCTGGCCCTGCCTCTTTATGGTTCATCCTTTAAGGATTGAAATGGTCATGTTGGTTTAATAAATCTACACCAATGTACCAGCTACTGTCTTAACAGGTTAATATCACAGGTAAATATGTTTTGATTCCACATTTTTTCTTTAATAGGTAAAAATTAAAATGTAACAGGTAAGTAACCATGAAACTGTCCTTTAAACAATATACATAGACATAAATTAACAAAAATTAATGCTGTGTTAATAAATAATGTATATAAAACATATTACACACAACATATTAGGGGGCAATCCCACCAAATGAATTCTTAATTCCCCAAATTAATTCTATGCACAGGAGTGAGAGAGGTATCGTAGTCTAAAACAACGAAAAAATATTCTCAGTGGTGGATATTAACTTATTACATTTACTCAGGAACTGTGCTTAAGTTCAACTTTGAGGTACTTGTACATTACTTGAGTATTTCTATTTTATGCTACTTTATACTTCCACTCCACTACATCTCAGAGGGAAATATTGAACTAGTTACTTTTCAGATGACTGTTCTTCATATCCTGACCTTTCTGAGCTTTCTGAGGACAAAATTAAGCTAGCTGGTGCGGTAATATACTAATTAAAGATTTTATCCTCAAAAAAATGTTCACGAAATGCTCGAAATGCCTTAAAATGTTTTCACAGCACACACACAACGAATCTTAAGCCTTAAAAAGCTTAAGACTATAAATACTCCAAAATACATACCTGCAAAGGTGTAAATCATGGTCGGATGATGCAATTAACTGGCCGAGAACTGTCGCGGTATCGCGGGCGCGAGCATGATGACGCCAGCTAAAAATAGTTTGGAAGGCACTCTAATGGGAATGAATCAGACTAGTAGAGGATCTTTGCCCCCCCCCAGTCTTTGCAAGCATAACTAATCGATCATGAGTGGCATCTCTCAGGCTCAACAGATAGATCACAGATAAACTCAGCTGTCATTTAACTGTTTTTAACATTAAACATATAAAAAGGCTCTTGATGTGCATTTCAGCGTGAGAAATCGGAGGTGTGGCGTGAGAGCGTGTGAAGCCAATCAAATGCGTGAGTCTCACGGCCAATGCGTGAGACTTGGCAGCTCTGCATACGACACGTCCCTTAAATAATAAAAGACTTCCGCGTAGGCTACACCGGTGTATCCTCACTCTGATCTCCTTCAGAAGCCTCCTCTCTCCTCGCTCCTCGTCTCCCTCAGGTGCATTTAAGCAATTGGAAGATCCTTCATCATGGCGGAGGGGAAACGACTTCCGGGTCGATGAAGGAGAGAGGAGACGAGGAGGCACAATTAAACGTAATGAAAAGCACCCACATATTTGTAGCTTTAGCTGCAGCTGTGCAGCTCAGTCAAATGACCAGTTCTCCATTAAGCTCTGTAGTGACATGCTAACCAGCCACAGACAAGCTACCTACTAGTGAGTAGTGATGTAATGAATAGTGTTAGTGATGTAATGAGTGATGTTGGTCAGTTAGCATTAGCCACAATGCTAACATGCTAATGCTAACATGAGGTCCTATGAACTTGTTGGTGCCTGGATGTATACCTGTTGATGTTGGGTTGGGGTGCTAACATGCTAATGTTAGCATGCTAATGCTAATATGCTAACTTAGGCTAAAATGATTGTTGAAGGCATTCTAATGGTGGTTCAGAGGTTTTTAATGTGTTATTTGACATGCTAATGTTAGCATGCTAATGTTAACATGCTAACACGTTAAAATGATTGGTAAAGGCATTCTAATGGTGTTCGAGACCTTCTCAATGTGTTTTTTGACATGCTAATGTCAGCTTAGCATTGTCGCTGATGCTGAACACTGAAGCAGTGTTTGCGCACTGTATCACTCTCCAAATTTCCCACTGAGGGGAATTTGTCTAGTTATTCTTATTGCACTACATTCCAAACATTTGGTAACCGTTCACGTTACATTTAACATTACAATGTATTTTAGTATTTTAAGGGAAAAGGTGCGGCGTCTGCACAATAGTGACGGAAATGACAGGCAATATGAACCTGGGCAGTGGTAAGTTAATAAAATACACAGAAATACACAGGATGTATTCAGCAGAATGTAAGTAAATGTAAACATTGCATGACCTGTTTGTAATTTTTGTGTTTTACAGACTGAACTCGTCCCACAACGAAGCGGTGACGTCACTTTTGATGGCGACTTTAACTGGGAGTCCAGACATGGATGGTGTGGACAGAGGAGTCCTTTTATGTAACTTTTTTTAATTTAACCCCTTTCTGTTGTTTGTTGTTGTTGTTGTTGTTGTTTTTACTTTCCTGAAGCCTGTCTTAATTATTTCAAACGAATATATATTTTCTTCCAGTGGCCTCTAAGACATATTACAAGACAGTGCGGAGGAGCTTCAGGTTTGCCCAGCCAGGTCTTTCAGTTCAGGCAGCAGCTGTGAAGATTTCAGCTCGCAGCAGAGAAGGAAGCGGGTAAGAGTTACATGAATGCCGCTTTATTTTCACAACAATGTAAAAATGGGCTGAATTTTATTTATTAGCTGCATTGTTTTTGACAAACATGGTCACATATGTTTTCATGTGTTATTGTTTCTTAGCAGTACTAATATTATATTAATACTTGTATTTACAGCTGCTGGAAGCAAGAAGGAGTGTCCTAGCCACGCTGCAGGAAATTGATTTTTGGCAGTGGGTCACTGCTGACATGATGTCCGATGAGGAGAATGACACCGCGGAAGGGGAAGCTGGGTAGATAGTAAAGCCTCCATCTTTCCGCAGTCAGAGGCTCTCCCAATTCTGCCAGACACTTCAAGAGCGGCTGGAGAGCAACCAAAAGTATGTGGCGACACACCGCAAGAGGCTTCGCATCAAGTCCCTTTCAAAGCGACAGGCGCCAACTCAGTATGACCCAGAGGCAGCAAAGAAGCATTTCTAGAGGCCTTAGACTCTTTTTTTCATGCACCATGGACCAGCGGCATGGCCCAACCCAGAGACTCTTATCAGTGAACCCCTCCTTCCTTTCTTTTTTTTCCCCAGTAGTCACTGACTTTATTTGGTTCCTTAGTTGGATTCTTGTTGATGTGTGTTTGCCACGATTTCATTAAAGACTTTTTCAATATGTTTCTGTCAACTGTGTTCTTTGTGTTCTACTGTGTGGTAGTGTAGTTTTCAGAAGGTGGATCGTCAAATAAATGAATCATTAAAATAAAATGTAATATGGATATATATATATATATATATATATATATACCTTCCATCCATTTTCTATGCCGCTTATCCCTTTCGGGTCGTGGGGGGGGGGCAGAGCCTATCTCGGCTGTCAACGGGCGGGAGGCGGGGTCGCCAGCCGATTGCAGGGCTAACCATGCCCCCCGCCAACAGATGGTTTCCGATGATATTTGGAGCGGGCGAACTTCCCCGTAAACTGGCCGTAAATTGCCGATAATTAACAAACTTCGCAGGGGTTTACTGGTCGTTAATGTGGTTTTTCATGCAGTGGTAGGGCGTCCCAGATGTGGCATGAAAGGTCATTTAGCATGTCTCACGAGACACCCGATTGTCGTTCACGACGGCCACAACTCTGGTAATTCATATTTGCCAGCCAACACAAAATCGTCTCAAAATTAGGCTAGATTTATGTAGTCTGACCTCGGAGATGACATCGGAGTTATCTCCATGACAACTCATCCAACAATATCAACATCATTGGCTTGGATCCCCTACTTTCCTTTAGTTCATCTCTTCATTTTTCTCCTGTTTCTACCACCCCACAATTTGCTTCACTTGACCTGCTCTTGATACTTTCACCCTCTTTCCATCGAAACCTCCTCCCTCCTTTCCTCCTGTCTCTGGTCTTTCTTTCCTTTCATTCTCTGTCTACCTTTGTCAGTTGTTTGTTTGACAGTCAGTCAGCACGCCAAGTCAGGATCAGAGCAAGTGGTAGAAAAACTATCATAATAGTTGGACCACAACACTGGTTCAGCCACAAAAAGCTCTTCTATTGAGCCTACAAACACTTAGCAAAGCTACAGACATGAATGACTATCACTCCACAGTAAGAGACAGGGGGAGAGAGAGAGAGAGAGAGAGAGAGAGAGAGAGAGAGAGAGAGAGAGAGAGAGTCATGTTGTGGTCATTTTTTCAGTGAGCAATTAAGAGGATCGATTGCTTTTGCAAAAAACATCAAAACATCGGATCATGTTCCCTATACCACAGATGGAAACATGAGCAGCCAACGACTGAAAGGCAGTGTGTGTGTTGAATTTTGTGGGTGCCATGTGTTATACATAGAAGACAGTAATGGATTAGGATTTCTCCTAACATGCACCATTGCAGATTGTCATTTCTCACAGAGTGGGGGCTGAACAGCATTTGCTACCCCATATGAACAACTGTAGGGCCCAGTCACACCGCATTTAAGATGGTATAATTTTGCATTTTAACACTGGTGTGTTGGTTATTTTAATGGACTTGTTGCAGTCAGTGGGTTCCCTATTGGAGACAAAAAGTCCAAGTTTTGAGAAATTAGACATGCAAATTTGCAATGTTGACCACAAGCAAACAGACAGTTATGGTACAGGATTTGATGTTATGAATATTTTGAATAAATAGTGTGTGAACTTATTGTCTTGCTGGCAACCGAGCTAACAAGCTAGCAACATACAGTAAATTTTCCAATTTCCACTCCTCTGAGCACTTTAGGAATGTCTTATGAGATTTTTATCAGTTACTTTTTTGAAGGTCAAGAATGAACTTTGAGCTTCTCTTAAGAGTAAGTCTGTTAAAGTTGGGGTTGCTAACGTTGGAGAAAGCAGAAAGAAGAAGATAGATTTGGACAGTGTGAGGCCTTCAGGCCTCCTCCCAAAACACATCAATGCACAAGATGTACAAGAGGGCATTTGGAAGAGTGCAACGTAATGCTGGCATCACTAATTGTATCCAACTACCTCCTGTCTCATTTACATCTACCTCATGTCTCATTCAACCCAATCTCACTCCAAATTGTGTAATACCTACGTTTGTCCACAAGGCAAAACGTAAACCCTTTACAAAAACGGCTCTGAAATTGTAGCGGCGGTAGGCCTGCCTAGTCTTTTGTACGGGCATACTTTAGGTCACGTGACTGCCGAGTTTTAGGTCACGTGACTGCAGAGTTTCTCCCGGCGTGAACCACCTTATTGTGGTGGAGGAGTTTGAGTACCCGAATGATCCTAGAGGCTATGTTGTCCGGGACTTAATGCCCCTGGTAGGGTCTCCCAAGGCAAACAGGTTCTAGGTGACGGGTCAGACTAAGAGCAGTTCAAAAAGCCCCTTATGAAAGAAATCAAATCAAGGAAGCGTACGTCGCCCGGATTGGCGTCACCGGGGCCCCGCCCTGGAGCCAGGCCTGGGGTTGGGGCTCGCAGGCGAGCGCCTGGTGGCCGGGTCTTTGCCCACGGGACCCGGCCGGGCACAGCCCGAAGGAGCGACGTGGATCCGCCTTCCCGTAGGCCCACCACCCGCAGGAAGGATCAGAAGGGGCCGGTGCTATGTGATATGGGTAGCAGTCGTGGGCGGGGGCCCCGACGACCCAAACCCTGGACAACGACTCTGGCTATGGGGACATGGAATGTCACCTCACTGTGGGGGAAAGAGCCTGAGCTAGTGCGGGAGGTTGAGCGGTACCGGCTAGAGATAGTCGGGCTCACCTCCACGCACAGTCTGGGCTCTGGAACCCAACTCCTTAAGAGAGGCTGGACTCTCTTCTACTCTGGAGTTGCCCGCGGTGAGAGGCGGCGAGCTGGTGTGGGCTTGCTTATAGCCCCCCAGCTCAGCTCTGTTATTGGATTTCTGTGCTAGTCACAGTTTGTCCATAACAAACACCATGTTCAAGCATAAGGGTGCCCATCAGTGCACGTGGCACCAGGACACCCTAGGCCGGAGGTCAATAATAGACTTTGTAATCGTATCATCTGACCTTCGGCGGTATGTCTTGGACACTCAGGTAAAGTGAGGGGCTGAGCTGTCAACTGATCACCACCTGGTGGCGAGTTGGATTCGCTGGCAGGGGAAGAAGCGGGACAGACTTGGCAGACCCAAATGTACCGTGAGGGTCTGTTGGGAACGTCTGGCGGAATCCGCTGTCAGGGAAGTTTTCAACTCCCACCTCCGGGAGAGCTTCAACCAGATCCCGAGGGAGGTTGGAGACATTGAGTCCGAATGGACCATGTTCTCCACTTCCATTGTTGATGCAGCCGTCCATAGCTGTGGCCGTAAAGTCAGTGGTGCCTGTCGTGGCGGCAACCCCCGAACCCGGTGGTGGACATCGGAAGTAAGGGATGCCGTCAAGCTGAAGAAGGAGTCCTATCGGGCCTGGTTGGCTCATAGGACTCCTGAGGCAGCTGATGGGTACCGGCAGGCCAAGCGTGCGGCAGCTCGGGTGGTTGTAGAAGCAAAAACTCGGGTCTGGGAGGAGTTCGGGGAGGCCATGGAGGAGGACTACCGGTTGGCCTCGAGGAAATTCTGGCAAACCGTTCGGCGCCTCAGGAGGGGGAAGCAGCTTTCTGTCAACACTGTTTACAGTGGAGGTGGGGAGCTGTTGACCTCGACTGGGGATATTGTCAGGCGGTGGATGGAATACTTCGAGGGTCTCCTCAATCCCTCTGTCATGTCTTCCGTAGAGGAAGCAGAGACTGGGGACTTGGAGATCGATTCATTCATCACCGGGGCTGAAGTCACTGAGGCAGTTCAAAAGCTCCTCGGTGGCAGAGCGCCTGAGTACCTCAAGTTTCTGGATGTTGTAGGACTGTCTTGGTTGACACGCCTCGTGGCAGACAGGGACAGTGCCTCTGGACTGGCAGACTGGGGTGGTGGTCCCTCTTTTTAAAAAGGGGGACCGGAGGGTGTGTTCCAGCTATCGGGGGATCACACTCCTCAGCCTCCCTGGGAAAGTCTATTCCAGGGTACTGGAGAGGAGAATCCAGCCGATAGTCGAACCTCGGATTCAGGAGGAACAATGCGGTTTTCGTCCTGGCCGTGGAACACTGGACCAGCTCTGTACCCTCCACAGGGTGCTTGAGGGTTCATGGGAGTTTGCCCAACTAGTCCACATGTGCTTCGTGGACTTGGAGAAAGCATTCGACCGTGTCCCTCGCGTCATTCTGTGGGAGGTGCTCCGGGAGTATGGGGTTGGAGGCCCTCTGTTGAGGGCTGTACAGTCCCTGTACAACCGGAGCAGGAGCTTGGTCCGCATTGCCGGCAGTAAGTCGGACCTGTTCCCAGTGCATGTTGGACTCCGGCAGGGCTGCCCTTTGTCACCGGTTCTGTTCATCATTTTTATGGACAGAATTTCTAGCAGCCAGGGGCCGGAGGGGGTTCGGTTCGGGGGCCGGCAGATTTCGTCTCTGCTTTTCGTGGATGATGTTGTCTTGTTGGCTACCTCGAGCCAGGACCTTCAGCATGCGCTGGGGCAGTTCGCAGTCGAGTGTGAAGCAGCTGGGATGAGAGTCAGCACCTCCAAGTCCGAGGCCATGGTTCTCAACCGGAAAAAGGTGGCTTGCTCCCTTCAGGTTGGGGGAGAGTTCCTGCCTCAAGTGGAGGAGTTTAAGTATCTTCCTGTTCACGAGTGAGGGAAGGATGGAACGTGAGATTGACAGGCGGATCGGTGCAGCGGCTGCAGTAATGCGGTCGCTGTACCGGTCTGTCGTGGTGAAGAAGGAGCTGAGCCGAAAGGCGAAGCTCTCGATTTACCGGTCAATCTACGTTCCTACCCTCACCTATGGTCATGAACTTTGGGTCATGACCGAAAGAACGAGGTCCCAGATACAAGCAGCTGAAATGAGTTTCCTCCACAGTGTGGCGGGGCGCTCCCTTAGAGATAGGGTGAGGAGCTCTGTCACCCGGGAGGAGCTCAGAGTAGAGTCGCTGCTCCTCCGCATCGAGAGGAGTCAGCTGAGGTGGCTCGGGCATCTCTATCGGATGCCCCCTGGACACCTCCCTAGGGAGGTGTTCCAGGCATGTCCCACCGGGAGGAGGCCCCGGGGAAGACCCAGGACATGCTGGGGTGACTATGTCACTCGGCTGGCCTGGGAACGCCTCGGGATCCCCCCAGAAGAGCTGGAGGAAGTGTCCAGGGAGAGGGAAGTCTGGGCGTCCCTGCTCAGACTGCTGCTCAGACTGCTCCCCCTGCAACCCGGCCCCGGATAAGCGGAAGAGAATGGATCGATGGATGGATAAAACAGGTTTGATTAGGCCACCAACTATGATCTCATTCAACAAATCAATTTCCGCTTAATTTGTCTTTATATATTATACTGGTAGTTTTGTAGTTTCTTTTCATGAATTTTATTTATTTTTTTATTCAGATGTGTGCATTCATACTGCTACAACAATTTTGTTCTACTTCTGGGGTAAATCAATCATTCAATCAATAAATCAATCTATATCTGTCCATATGTATGTATGTATTGCATTACAACAACATCTCGATCATCCCTTTTCAAATGTTTTTATTGTATAACTTAACATTATGAAATATGAACATAACAACAACAACAACAACAAAACACCAACACCACCAACAACAACAATGATAATGGGTAATAAATAAATTAAATATATTAAAAAAAAGGAAACGGACAGCAGCCCACAAAATTACGATAAACTATTTACAATTGTAATTTACAATTTTAATGTGTGTGTGTGTGTGTGTGTGTGTGTGTGTGCGCGCGCGTATGCGTGTGTATGAGTAAGGATGTCTAGGTGTTATCAGTGTTCTCCTTTGCCACCCACTGTAGAGGCCACATCTTTCCACTGCAATAAATGTAAATAAGATTCAATGACAACATGACGGTAGAGGTAATATACCTTATAACTTCTGTTACATGCAGAATAAAAACTCTGAGAATTTCTTTATAAAAAAGGGGGGGGGGGGGGGGATTATACATACCACATGGAACAGGGCTCCCACTCCACCAACTCCATTTGGTTCCCCTGAGAAATATTTAAAAAAATGTTTACTACCATAACAATCACACTGTCAGAGGACTTCAGAACTGTGGTGCATTAAAATAAACTAAATACATCCATAGTAAAGGTATATATTTACATTACATTTCTACTTCAAATAATGACAAAAGAGAACCTTCTGCATTTTGGTCTTTACAACTCGCTTCACTGGGTAATACTGGTCCTTTCCCCCCGACCATATGTCTGCATTCTGAAAGAGCAAAAAGTGTACACTTACATTTTTTAAACTTTTTTATAGAACTGCAAGGGATGCACAGAAAGAAAATTATCATTCAAGACAAGAGTTTTTGCTCAACACTGTGCAACACAGAGAGATTAATGCACATTTTATCGTAAACCTGTTGGATTATTGTAATGTTCTTGTTTTTGGTCTTACCAAGAATACAATAAACTGCAGTTGATTAAAAATGCAGAAATACTGGTGCCAACATAGACTAGAAGACTAGAAAGGCACACATTGCACAAATTAAAAATATTTACACTGGCTGCCTGTGATTTATCTTACTGATATTACAATTATTATATTAGTTTTTAAGGCACTGCACAGCCTTGCACCGGACTGCCTCTCAGAGATACATTTAGTTTACAAACCAGAACGGCCCCTAAGCTTCTCTCTTTTAACTTCATCAATCTGAACAGAAAATTGGTGGTGGTACTTCATTTAGCCATTATGCTCTGAAACAGTGGAAAAGTGTGCATGGGATTGAGAATATCCATACTTTTAAATGAAAACTAAACATGAATTAATCAACATTTTGATGTAGGGTTTTTTAAATGCATTTTTTATAATGTGTGATAATAACTCTATACTTTATTGAACTACTCCTTTCATCACTATCTTAAGTGATCTTTGTTTTTGACTATTTATAATTTTTGATGCTTGGAATTATTTTTATTTCAAGTCTTGTTGTTGTTCTAACATTTATTTTTAACTATTTGGGTTTGCTAGTCTCTTTCTCTAAGTCCATCTTTGTTATCACTGTGTGTTGCCACTATTTTATGTTGTCGTTTTTATATCAATGTTATGCACATTGACCTGCATTTGATCTCTATGAAAGGTAATGTATAAATGATGATTGATTGATGTCATATCGCAAATGTCGAAGAACCATTAAATATGTATACTGTCCTATTTGAAATGGGGGAGTGTAAATAAAGGATGACCAAATAACCTCCAGGTGAATCGTCCTTGTTGCTCTTCTTTGTTTTCTTCTTTGGAGGAAAACCTGTTGAAAATAAAGAAAACTGTCTGTAAAGAACTGTTATTATAATATTACTACTGCTATTATTATTATTAAAAATTCTAATGTAAAATAATCTAATAGGTGATCATTCCATTGAAGCTGATGGTATGTGCAGTGTGATATCAAACCAAAACTGTCATTTTGAAATGATATTCCCTTATATGTGTGTCATCGCAACCTGTACAGCAACAGAATCTTTTGCCACAATATTATAATGTCATAAGTTGGCATTCCCACAGAAAACAACTACACTGCTAACTGGATACAGACACTATTTAAAGATGTCACTACAACATACTCTGGTCCTTTTTAGTGGAAGGTTTTACGGCAGGAGGGGAGGATTGCAGTGGAGGCTGGATGACTGAGGAAGTTGAGGGCAGGATGACAGAGGTGGTCAAGGTGGGGACGGCAGTGACGGGCTGGATAACAGAAGTCGAGGGGTGTATGCAGTGGCGTAGATGACGTAGGGTTGGTGGGTTTTGTAAACCCATGGGCCCTCTTGTGGTCAAACTTTTTTTTTTTTTTTTTTAAATGTAATGTCGCCGCAGTTGACCCTCGCAGCTGCAGGTAACTCGGAGTGTAACGTCAGACTGGGTCACTGCATTGTGTTGCATATACGAGCGCCCCCTCCCAATTTGAACTGATCCATGCGTCTATTGATTATGATTGGCTCAGCCGCTCAGACAGCGACCGTTATTTTTCTGGAAAAAAAGAAAGAAAGAAAAACAAAAAGCAAGGTAGAGGCAAAGATGCTTAAAAGAAAGAAGCCACCAGAAAAAGAGATGTGTGGTGCAGATAAGCGGAGGGCAAAAAAGAAGAAGTAGTTAACTGAGGATGCGGCCAAATGCACAAAGCTGACAGATCTCTTCTGTGCTGACGTGCTGAGGTAAGCGTATCGTCTCACTTCCTGTTTCTGGTTGCTGCCTTACGAGTAGTGTGCGTTTGTCGCTCTTGTTCCTCTGAGTGTAATTTGCTCTGTGTTTTGTTACAGCGGCCTTTTATCCACGCTCTAGAGTACCATTAGTTCTGCTCAAGCACCCATAAGTCTGTTTATTTAGCGACCGTCAATTTTATTTGTCTACGGGCTTGTCTGCTCTGCTAGCTATACCAACTTAGCCTAGCAGCTAGCGATGGCTTCTCTCTGTCCCTCTCCAGCTCTCTCCTGCTTGGTGTGTCACATGTTTAGCTACTCCTCTGCCTCCTTTAGTGATACTGGTACGTGTAATAAATGTAGTTTATTTGGTGAGTTGGAGGCGAGGCTTAGTGAATTGGAAGCTCGGCTCCGCACCATGGAAACAAAACCATTAGCTATAGTTAGCCAGGCCCCCGTAGTCGGTGCGGACCGACCAAGTGCAGCTCCGGCTAGCCGTCCCTCGACAGCTCCCGAGCAGCCGGGAAACCAGGGAGGCTGGGTGACTGTTCGAAGGAAGCATAGTCCCAAGCTGAAGCCCACAGGTCACCACCAACCGCTTCATGTTTCTAACAGGTTCTCCCCACTCGGCAACACACCCGCTGAGAAACCAACTCTGATTATTGGCAGCTCCATTTTGAGAAATGTGAAGTTAGCGACACCAGCGACCATAGTCAAATGCCTGCCGGGGGCCAGAGCGGGCGACGTCGAATCAAATTTGAAACTGCTGGCTAAGGATAAGCGTAAATACCGTAAGATTGTTATTCACGTCGGCGGTAATGACACCCGGTTACGCCAATCGGAGGTCACTAAAATTAATGTGGAATCGGTGTGTACATATGCTAAAACGATGTCGGACTCCGTAGTTTTCTCTGGACCCCTGCCAAATCTGACCAGTGATAATATGTTTAGCCGCATGTCATCGTTCAATCGCTGGCTGTCGAGGTGGTGTCCAGCAAACGGTGTGGGCTTCATTGATAATTGGCAGACTTTCTGGGGAAGACCTGGTCTGATTAGGAGAGACGGCATCCATCCCACTTTGGAGGGAGCAGCTCTCATCTCTAGAAATCTGACCGATTTTATTTATGAACCTAACCCCTGACAACTCAGAGTTAAGACCAGGAGGCAGAGCTGCAGTCCTACACGCTTCTCTGCGCCTCCATTAGAGCAGTTACCCACCCAACACTCCATAGAGACTGTGTCTGCCCCCCGACCACGTAAACTAAGTAAACCAAAAGTACAGAGAAGAGGAGTTAAACATAAGAATCTAATTAAAATTAGAACAACCTCTGCAATAGCACAACAAGATAGGAGAATTAAATGTGGACTCCTTAACATCAGATCTCTGTCCTCTAAAGCTGTTCTAGTAAATGAGTTAATATCAGACCATAATGTTGATTTATTTTGTCTGACTGAAACCTGGCTGTGTCCTGAAGAGTATGTGAGCCTAAATGAAGCTACTCCTCCGAGCCATATTAATACTCACATTCCTCGAGGCAGCGGCAGAGGAGGTGGAGTTGCAGCCATTTTTGACTCAAGCCTTTTGATCAACCCTAAACCTAAACTCGACTATAACTCATTTGAAAGCCTTGTTCTCACTCTTTCTCATGAGAAATGGAAAACAGTGCAGCCACATTTATTTGTTGTAGTATACCGCTCTCCTGGTCCTTACTCCGAATTTATAGCTGAGTTCTCGGTGTTTCTATCAAGTTTAGTTCTTGAAGCAGATAAAGTAATTATTGTAGGTGACTTTAATGTACATGTCGACGTTGATAATGACAGCCTTAGCACTGCGTTTATCTCAGTATTAGACTCAGTTGGCTTCCGCCAGAATGTACATGAACCGACTCACTGTTTTAACCACACCCACGACCTTGTTCTGACATATGGCATTGAAATCGAAGACTTAATAGTCTCCTCTCAGAATCCTCTTTTATCAGACCATCATTTAATAACTTTCGAATTCATATTACCAGACTACCAGCCAGTAGGCAAAAATTCTTATACCAGACTCCTGTCTGATAGTGCTGTAGCTAAATTTAAGGATATGATCCCATCAGTATTTAATTCAATGCCATGTCTTAATACAACAGAGGAGTCTTATGCTAACGTTAGTCCCTCCCAGATTGACTTCCTGGTTGATAGTGCTACAGGATCGTTGCGTATGACACTTGACTCTGTTGCTCCCCTAAAATAGAGGAAAATTAAACAGAGGAGGTTAGCTCCATGGTATACTCCTCAAACCCGCAAATTAAAGCAAGCTTCATGGAAAATAGAAAGGAAATGGCATTCTACCAATTTGGAAGAATTTCGGTCCGCCTGGCAAGACAGTCTTAAAATATACAGGAAAGCCCTCCGCAGTGCCAGGGCAGCCTATTACTCTGCACTAATAGAGGAAAATAAGAACAATCCCAGGTTTCTCTTCAGCACTGTAGCCAGGCTGACAGAGAGCCATAATTCTGTTGAACCATGTATTCCTTTAGCTCTGAACAGTAATGACTTCATGAGCTTCTTTAATGATAAAATTCTAACTATTAGAGACAGAATTCATCTACTCCTGCCGTTAACAGGTACTGTTTTGTCTTCAAACGCAGAAATCGTAGAAACTGTTACTCAGTCTGTCGCAGTTTTAGACTGTTTTACTCCAGTTGACCTTCACCAACTAATTTCAATAATTTCATCATCAAAATCATCTACCTGTATTTTAGATCCTATCCCGACTAAGCTGTTTAAAGAAGTATTACCTCTAATTGACTCTTCAGTTTTAGACATGATCAATCTCTCTTTATCAACAGGCTACGTACCACAGTCCTTTAAAGTAGCTGTGATAAAACCGCTACTGAACAAGCCTACTATAGACCGATATCCAACCTTCCCTTTCTCTCAAAAACTCTTGAGAAAGCAGTTGCCAATCAGCTGTGCGACTTTCTAAACAATAATAGTTTATTCGAGGATTTCCAGTCAGGATTTAGAGTGCATCATAGCACAGAGACAGCACTGGTTAAAGTTACAAATGACCTTCTAATTGCATCTGATAAAGGATTTGTCTCTGTACTAGTCTTATTGGATCTTAGTGCTGCATTTGACACCATTGACCATGGCATCCTATGCGCTAAGCTGGTTTAAATCCTACTTGTCAGATCGCTCTCAGTTTGTACGCGTTAATGACGACTCCTCTGTGCTCACTAAAGTCAGCTATGGAGTTCCGCAGGGTTCTGTGCTTGGACAAATTCTATTCACCTTATATATGCTTCCTTTAGGTAAGATTATCAGGAAGCACTCAATAAATTTTCATTGCTATGCAGATGATACCCAGCTATATTTATCAATGAAACCGGAAGAAACCAGTCAGTTAACTAGACTACAAGCATGTCTTCATGACATAAAGACCTGGATGACCTGCAATTTTCTGATGCTAAACTCGGACAAAACTGAAGTTATAGTAGTAGGCCCTAAACATCTTAGAAAGTCACTTTCTGATGATATAGCAGCCATGGATGGCATTGCGCTGGCCTCCAGCACCACTGTAAAGAATCTGGGAGTCATCTTTGACCAAGACATGTCCTTTTACTCCCATGTAAAACAAATTTCAAGGACTGCCTTTCTTCACCTACGTAATATCGCAAAAATCAGGCATATTTTGTCTCAAAATGATGCAGAAAAACTAGTCCATGCATTCGTAACTTCCAGGCTGGATTATTGCAATTCTTTACTATCAGGCTGCCCAAATTCGTTGCTGAATATTCTCCAGTTGCTCCAGAACGCTGCAGCACGTGTTCTGACAAAAACCAGGAAGCGAGATCATATTTCTCCAATACTCGCCACTTTGCACTGGCTCCCTGTAAAGTTTAGAATAGAGTTTAAAATTCTCCTCCTTACTTACAAAGCCATAAATGGCCAGGCACCTTCTTATCTTAAAGAGCTCATAGTACCTTATTGCCCTACTCGAACACTGCGTTCCCAGAATGCAGGTCTACTTATGGTTCCTAAAGTCTCAAAAAGCAGAACAGGAGTCAGAGCATTTAGCTATCAAGCTCCTCTCCTGTGGAACCATCTTCCAGTCTTTGTCCGGGAGGCAGACACTGTCTCTACATTTAAGAGTAGGCTTAAAACTTTCCTTTTTGATAAAGCTTATAGTTAGGGCTGGCTCAGGCTTGTCCTGGACTAGCCCCTAGTTATGCTGCAATAGGATTAGACTGTCGGGGGACATCCAAAGATACACCGAGCTCCTCTGTCCTTCTGTCCCTCTCCATCCGCACGCTCTCATGTCCTACCACAGCGTGTTACTAACTTAGCTCCTTCCCCGGAGTCTCTGTGCTTTGTCGTCTTGCAGGTTCCCATGGACAGTGGCTGAATCTGGATTGTGGATTTCAGCTGCATCTCCTGCCTTGGCCCTGCCTGACATCCACTGCAACTGCTACTGCTGTTATTACATCCACTGTCACTGTTACTGTGACTGCATGTCTGTCTCTCTCTCTCTCTCTCTCTCTCTCTCTCTCTCTCTCTCTCTCTGACTGCATTTCTGTCTGTCTGTCTCACTCTCCCTCTCTTGCTCTTCCTCTCTCACCCAACCGGTCGAGGCAGATGGCCGCCCACCCAGAGTCTGGTTCTGCTCGAGGTTTCTGCCTGTTAAAAGGAAGTTTTTCCTCGCCACTGTCGCCAAGTGCTTGCTCATGGGGGAATCGTCGGTTTCTTTGTAGATAAAAGAGCTTGGTCTGTACCAGCTCTATATGGAAAGTGTCCTGAGACAACTTCTGTTGTGATTTGGCGTGATACAAATAAAATTGAATTGAATTGAATTGAATTGAATTGAATTGAATTGAATTGAATTGTCGTGGCGGGAGCAGCCAGGCCAGTGACGACACGGGTCCGAGCAGCAGCACGGCCACAGCAGGTAAACAAGCACTGTCTGCGGTAACACTGCGTTATCATGACCTCAATTCAATTCAATTCAATTCAATTTTATTTGTATAGCGCCAAATCACAACTCAGACTTCAGACTAGGGTTGTCACAAGAACCAACACTACCGGTAATCTGAACGCGACCGAACCTGGATCCGCTCCAGCTGCTTGGTGTAGCCACAGCCACAGGTGAAGCCCATAAGGATGACGCGCCATGTGTCTTTCTCCGGTCAGTTGTCATGGGAACAAGATGCTCTGACGGTGGTGCGCATTTAGACCATAATACATCCATGGTTTGGAGCAGAGACAAACAAACGTGTGTGAATATATAAAACGGAGCTGAAGAATGAAACAATAAGTTGCAGTCCAAGTTAAGTTCATTGCAAATGACCTGCACCAGGCCTATCCGAACCTTGAAAAATTATATAGGATCTATCTGACTGTTCCAATAAGCAGTGCACAGGCAGAGCTTTCAGGCAATCTCAGTCACCTTAAACTAATTAAATCATACCTGCACTCAACGATGAGTGAGTCTCGTCTCTCAAACCTGGCATTACTTTTCATTGAGAGAGACCTTACTGAGAGGGCTAACTTTAACAATGTTGTTGAGACATTTGCTACAATGAAGAAAAGAAAAATAAAGTTCTAGGCGAAGTCAAATCGTGGCAGAAATGCAAAGTTCTCAACTCATTTATTTTGTATTTTTTCAATAGCCCTTTTTGCTGTCATGCAGCTGCACTTTTATGTTAACCAACGTTTACTGAAGTTATTCTTAGATTTCTATGCCTGGTGGTGCAATGGCACCTTGAGTTGTTTATTGGAGCCAAGTTTTATTTTGTGTATTGTATTGGGAAAGTGTTGATATGCACGTCACAGGAGTGTAATGGCACCTTAAGTTATTTTATTGTAATTTTATTTTGTGTATTTATTTGTATCGGGATTGTGTTGGGAAAATGTTATTTATGTGTTGTTATTTATGTTATGGTGGTCATGTATGTCATTTATTTATTTATTTATTATTTTGCCTGTTTGTACAGGGTCTGGGGAAAGGGTGGGAATGGATAGCAATAAAACAAGGCAGCTATTTCAATTCTAATCACTGTCATGGTGTATTCCTGGCTTACTTATTCCTTACTTTTTTTTGGCTTTTTTCTGTCCTCTATTCGTGTGTGCAATGTCGGGCCCCTTTGACCCCAAAACCCATGTGGAATACAGCCTAGCTACGCCACTGGGTGTATGGCAGTGGCTGTGGCAGTGGCAGTGGCAGTGGAGGAGTGGATGGCAGTGGTGGGCTGGACGACAGAGGTCGAGGGGTGTGCGGCAGTGGCAGTGGCAGTGGCAGTGGAGGAGTGGATGGCAGTGGTGCGCTGGATGACAAAGGTCGAGGGGTGTGTGGCAGTGGTAGTGACAGTGGCAGTGGCAGTGGAGGAATGGATGGCAGTGACGGGCTGGACGACAGAGGTCGAGGGGTGTGTGACAGTGGCAGTGGAGGGGTGGATGGCAGTGCTGGTGGAGGGCTTGATGGCTGACGCGGTGGAAAGCTGCTGGTTCGTCCAACCTCAATGGAACAAAAAGACAAAATGATCAGAGTAAGGTTGTTTTGTTCTGCATGCTAGCATTGTTATTAGAATTATTTAAATGGTTGTGCTTGCTGTAAAAAGATGACAATTTCTTCTCATTAAAATGTATTGTATCTAGAGTTAAAGTGTCAAATTATGAATGCATTGTTGTATCATGCCTGTGAATATGATATATATGTTATTGTTTGGGGGCTGCACAGTGGCGCAGCAGGTAGAGCGCATACCTTACAGCAAAAGGGTCGCAGGTTCGATTCCCGGGTCGGGCCTTTCTGTGTGAAGTTTGCATGTTCTTCCCGTGCATTTGTGGGTTCTCTCCGGGCACTCTGGCTTCCTCCCACAGACCAAAAACATGCTCATTAGGTTGATTGGTGACTCTAAATTGCCCCTAGGTGTGAGTGTGAGTGTGAATGGTTGTGTGTATGTGCCCTGCCCTGTGGATGGATGGATGGATGTTATTGTTTGACATTACCTGATGTGTGCTAATTTCTTACCTTTAAGTTTGTCCTATACACGCAGTGTATAGGAAAGGACTTAGGGGAGGGTCAAACCACCACAGATGTAATCCGTAGGGAGGGCAGAACGACATATTAAAATTTCAACTTCCTATGTTTAAAGGAAAAATGTGTACCTCCTTGTGAAACTGGGGAAAATCAGGGTCTGTGACTTGTGCACTCTTAGAGCCTTTGTGAGCAGTACTGATGATCAAATCCAGGTTCTGATATTTTCACTTGGGCTACATACACCACATTTTACACACATAATTTAAGGCCCAAAAGGAGCATTTGTTGTGAATTTCAGACATCTCTGTCCCAGAGAACCCACTAACCCTAACCCTAATGAGTCGCTCCTCAAAGCCGGGCCCTGGTTCTCTGGTTTTCATTTGAGCTCGAGCCACCAAAAGTTACACCAATCGGTGTCTGTAGGAGGACTGATTCTGAAATTTTCAGCCGCCTAGAACACTGTATGAAAAACCACATTTCCGACCCGTAAATCCCCACGAATTTCGTTGATTTTTGGCAATCTACGGCAAGTTTACGGGGAACTTCGCCGGCTCCGAATATCGTCGGAAACGAGCCATCTGTTGGCGGGGGGCGTGGTTAATCGCGCCTTTGCAAAGGTGCGAATAGCTCTAATTAGCACATGAATGCTACTGACGTTGATCTACTTAGGCTGGCCTGCTGACTTCACAAACAACCATTGGATGATTCCACAGGCATTTTAAAAGGAAACCATCATGTGATTGGATAGCAACTCCAATCACATGAGTGAGTGATCATGTGATTGGATGACAACTCTGCTGCTATTGGTCAACTGTGCGCCACAAATAATAATAATAATAATAATAATAATAATAATAATAATAATAATAATAATAAATACATATTAAATTAAATACTATATAATAAATTAATATATTAAAAATAGTTATTATATTGTATATATATATATATATAATTTGATTGATGATTCATTGATTTATTTGGCGATCCACCTTCTACACTACCACACAGTAGACCACAAAGAACACAGTTGACAGAAACATTTTGAAAAAAAGTCTTTAATGAAATCGTGACACACACATTAACAAGGATCATCCAAGTAAAATCAATGACTACTGGGGAAAAAAAGCAAGGAAATGTGCAGAGGGGTTCACTGATAAGAGTCTCTGGGCTGGGCCATGCCGCTGGTCCATGGTGCATGAAAAAGAGTCTAAGGCCTATGGAAATGCTTCTTTGCTGCCTCTGAGTCATACTGAGTTGGCGCCTGTTGCTTTGAAGGGGACTCGATGCGAAGCCTCTTGCGGTGTGTCGCCACATACTTTGGGTCGCTCTCCAGCCGATCTTGCAGTGTCTGGCAGAGTTTGGAGAGCTAGGACACTCCTTGCTTCCAGCAGCTGTAAATACAGGTGTTAATATAATATTAGTACTGCTAAGAAACAATAACACATGATAACATATGTAAGCATGTTTGTCAAAAACAATGCAGCTAATAAATAAAATTCAGCCCATTTTTACATTGTTGCAAAAATAAAGCAGCATTCATGGGACTCTTACCTGCTTCCTTCTCTGTCTGCTGCGAGCTGAAATCTTCACAGCTGCTGCCTGAACTGAAAGAGCTGGCTGGGCATACCTGAAGCTCCTCTACACCATCTTATAATATGTCTTACAGGCCGCTGGAAGAAAATATATATTGGTTTGAAATAATTAAGGCAGGCTTCAGTAAAAACAACAAGAAACAACAGAAAAGGTTTAAAAGACTGCTGTCCACACCATCCATGTCTGGACTCCCAGTTAAAGTCGCCATCAAATATGACGTCTCAAACGTCTCAAACGTCATTATAATGCCTTTACCAATCATTTTAGCCAAGGTTAGCATGTTAGCATTAGCATGCTAACATTAGCATGTCAAATATCACATTAAAAACCTCTGAACCATCATTACAACACAATGAACATTCATTTTAACGTATGTTAGCATATTAGCATTAGCATGCTAACATTAGCATGTTAGCACAACAACCCGACATCAACAGGTATACCTCCAGGCACCAACAAATTCATAGGACCTCATGTTAGCATTAGCATGTTAGCATTGTGGCTAACGCTAACAGGCCAACATCAGTCATTACATCACTAACATACAACTCACCAGTAGGTAGCTTGGCTGTGGCTGGTTAGCATGTCACTATAGAGCTTAATGGAGAACTGATCATTTGACTGAGCTGCACAGCTGCAGCTAAAGCTACATATGTGTGTGTGTGGGAGAGGCAATTAGGCTCAGAGGTTGCCACGGCAACTTGAGATCAGGCCACCTGCGGGTCTGCGAGACTCTGAGAAACGTCTGAATTTGGCCTCTGCGCACCCTCCGAACAAACGCTTCTCACGCCGACACCGAAACTCCTATTGCCGAAATTTCTTCACCGTGAGAGCCACAAGGCTTTGCTGTACACTCTGATCACTTTCTTTTTTCGCTGGGCTGAAAAATGCGGATTTTAGAGCGAGTTAAAAAACGGCTGGTTTCTGTCTCTCCCATTTTTCATTTGTATTGGACCTTATGGGCGAGGTCAGAGGCGCTCTCCTCGCTCAGAGGCTCACAACTCAAAAACCGTAAGTCCTGTCGCTTAGCCAGGCACATCATGAGAATCAGCACAAGCGGCACTACAACCTTGGAAAGTTTCGCGCAGGTACAGCGAAATTTGTGCTTTGGAGGAGCGTGGAAAACAAAAGTTTCACGCAATTTTCAGAGCTTCTCTACACTCTGGCAGTTAATCCCCTCCACTCTAGCGCGAACATTCCGTGCAATACACACCCATTATAAACTCACAATTTTTCCCAAAACGCTCACGGTCATTGAACTGTGACTGCTCGAAAACTATACGACCTATCAAAACGAGACTTAATACACCCATACACGAGACTTGTGTCTACGTTTTAAAGTTGGAACGGCATCTCTAGGTCAAAGTATGCCGGAGCAGTAGCTCGTTGAAAAAGGGGGAGATTTTGTCGCATTTTTCGCCGTCTCCCATTTACTTTGAATGGGATTTTTTCGTGCGTTTTTCGCGTCTTACGACGCGAAAAACACGTATTCTATAGAGAAAAATAATAGCACACCATTCCCGATCGAGCCGCACGTTTTGATATATAATTTGCCTGGGTGCTCCCTATCGTTTTTGACTAGTAGCGCGGCGAAAAAATACGGAAGATGAATAATAAAAAGAAGTTGAAGAAGAAGAAGAAACACGCAGAAGAACAATAGTGGTTCAGTGCTTTGCACTGAACACAGCAGGGGCTTCGCCCCTGCTGTGTTCAGGGCAAAAGCACTGTATCACTAATAATAAAGGTTTGGCGCCCTAAAAACTGCACAATGTGGTACTAAATGCTAACGTTACTTACGTAACTTACGCACCCATCTCTTCGTCTCCGCAGCTGCAGTTCGGTCGGGGCTGCTCCTCCAGAGCGAGCAGTCTGGCTTTTATCACGGTCATTCTCCTCGCTAACTGCGCGATCAGCTGCGTTAGCAGCCAAGACAATCCACTGAAGGCGCTCAGCAGTTTCTTCTCTAAATTGTTTGGACTTTCTGGATATGGTCGCTCCGCAGCCAGGCCGTCCACTTGTCGCAGAGGAGTGCCTTCGGGGATGAACTGAAGACGACGTTCAGCCATTGCATGAACAGAGTTAAAGTTTAGCAGGACCCGAAACGTAATTGTCTAATCCAAGCTCGATTCGCATTCACAGATGTGCCGAGGTCGTTTTCTGCCGACGTCATTGCGTCAGAGGAGGCGTCCAATCATATGCGAGGTCGCGCTCTCGGAATTTATCGCGAGACCATTTTTGTTGCATAGAATGAAAAACATGCTGTGATTTTGTAAGGTACTTTGATTCTCTATTTTTGTACCTGAATATTTTATAAAACATGTAAACTTCTTTAAAGTGACATCATCGAAAATAATAAAAAAAGAAAAGTTACTTTGGTGTATTCCCTTTTTATTCCTACTTAAAGAATCATCAGTGGACTTACCCTGCTGGAATTTTGCAAGCTAATCACACAAGCATTGTTCATCTGGTGTTGTGGTGGCAAAATGTGAAAAATTGTGACCAGTGTCCAAGAACTGTAGATGCTTTAATTTTCACAATTTTGATTTAGCAATTTAAGTGGAAAATTAAAGATCTTTGACAGTCAGGACACTTATCCTGTATGTAACCTATAAAATTATTTAAACACACTTTTAAATCGTCATGAAAAAAAAAACTTTGTATTCTGTAGGCACAGAACACACACACACACACACACACACACACAAATGCACACAAAATCACAATTTGCATTTGTATAGCTTTGCAGCATTTTTACATTTGCATTTTAACACCTCATGGTCACAGTGGCTGAGAGAGAACTTCCACGGCAATTTACAGTGACGGAAATTGACGGAAATGTGACTTTTCATGCAGTGGAAGTTACAGAGCTGAAATACAAGCCCAAAAGACTGCAGCAAATTTTCATAATGGAAGTGCATTGTCATTACTGCCATATCTCTGGAGACAAGTATGGAAGGGACGTGAAGCTTGGTATAGGTGTTCTGGTAGCAGAGCCCTGTCACCAATATCTGTTTCAAGTCTTAGTCACTGGGCTCTCATTCAAGTGTATAGGCCCCTGGACATGTTTTTTTTTTTTTTTTTTTTATAAGTTTGTGTAAATAACTTGAAACTTCATGTGTGTTCTTGGCATCATTTTCAACAATCACTGTGAATTTCAGCCCCCCAGCACAAACATCTGCCTCATTCATCATATTATTAATTTGGTCTTTTACACTAATCTAAAAAAGTGAAGTGACTTCAACACAGGTGCTAGCACTATTAAATGTTTTGGGTGAGGTTATGTGAAAAGCCCAATTTAAGTGACCACCTATGCATCAACATATTTTGAAATAATGACTCATAATTTACATCAACACCATCAGCATCTGATTGGACCAATCCATTCTATATAGCAATTTAAAATAGTGTAGTGCAGAAAAAAATCCACAGAATTTCAATTGCAAGGAATTTATTTTTCATATCGCACAATAATCAAAGTACAATACTACATTACTTTTTACATACAGGCATCAGTATTACAGTCTTGGCCATCCCTGCACAGTGTGTTAACCATGCATCCACTTGCTGAACCACTGCAGGAAAAAGTCAGCTGGGGCTATGGAAAAGAGCAGCTAGAGGGCACTGGAATGTCTGCATCTTTGGGTGCTGGGGTGACTGCTTTTGGGGTAGGTCAAAGTTATTCATCAAAGGAGGAGCTGCTGTCCAAGTTTTCCTCATCATCAGTGGAGGAGTCATCCAGAGACAATGCTTGCAATCCCAAAACACGTTGGTATGTTGTGCGGGCGGCACCCTGCTGAGCTTTAACTGCAGACAATCTCTTCCTCAGCAGACAGAGTAGCCCCTCACGTCCTCTCTCCGTCAATGCCTCAGTGTTGCCTGACAATGACATTAAAGGAAAACAAATTAATGCTACAAGCTCTGGACATCAATGCAAATTGCCAAAAATATTTTACTTACTTTGCTGGGTGATCCCTTCAGAAAGCTGGGAGGAAATCTCATCCATCATTCCAACCATACTCCTCAAGTACTCCCAGTGCTGCTTGACTTCACGAACCACAATGACCTCCTCTTCTTTCAGTCTGGTCAGCAGCATTACATTGTCATAAACCTTTTTTTCTTTACCATGTCACCATGACCTGCAATTCATCACATTAAGTTTTATCAGTTATTTTAGATTTCTAGAAAGTTGTGTACATTTTTCTCCAGTGTCTCTCAGCATGTGTACTTTAATAGGAATTTGGTGTTTTAAATACAATGCCATCTCCTCTCTCCTCTCCCCTGATGCTATCCTACTTCTTCTTCAGAGGGACAATAATTTTATTACAATAGGACAGTGAGGCATGTATCTACACCACCGAAAATAAGCTCATTCACTAATCGATAGAAAAAAGGAAAGATGCATCAGTATAGTATCAGGCTGTGAAAAGTCCAAGGGCCATTCAGAGGGAGGAGTTGTACAGGTTGATGGCCACAGGCAGGAATGACTTCCTGTGGCATTCAGTCTTGAGTTTTGGTGGGCCAGGAATAGTTTTCCTCAGCCAAGAGCTCATTGGGAGGAGGCAGTTTCCCCGATAACAGCATTGTGTTTTGTGATGGCTTCTTCTAAGGCCCTCTTTTCTGCAGCAATCTTTTTCCTTAGCTGATGTCTCCGCTTGTTGCGATCTAGAATGTGAAACAAAAAATTATTTAGTGTATGCTTACGCATTTACATTTTAATGAAAACCCATTTAAGCAAGTCTAGGCTATTAAAAACTGTATTTTTACTGTATGTTTTTTTTTTACATACATACATAGTACTGAATCCCTTTTTTCATGTCGGGTTAAAAAAAATTAAAAAAAAATCTGTCTAGCGGTGCCATTTTTTTGTCTCACCAGCCTGACGATACAGCTGTTATTTTCTCTGCTTGATGCTCAGGTACAGTCCTTCAATGGTTTTCTCCTTGTGAGGAGAGATTTCTAAAATCAATTCACACCAATATCAGTTTACAATCCAAGTCTTTTTCAACAAGCTTTCACAAAAACTGAGAAAAATGACTGTTTGAATTGTTCATAAAATGACAGTCTTTCACAGTACCTGCAGTCCACTGCTGAACATCCGACACCCATTGCTGGACTCTGTCTTCCTGTATAGATAACTAGATAACAGCTTCTTAAGGTCCTCAGATGCCTCGGAAATCCTTTGTACAGTCTGTCAAAATCAATGTTGGAGTAACAAATCGCTGAGCCAAATTTGAAAGAAATAAGTCTGTGCATCATGAAAAACATCGGTCTGTTCTTTACCTTGATAAATCCTTTGGCCAAAGTCCGGTCAAGATTTTCTGCCTTCCGCTTGTTCCAGCCACTGGCCTGGATGGTAAGGATGTCTGTGCGGACTTAATACACAATGCATATTAGGCAAGGAAACCAAAACCTAAATTTGTCAGATGCATCTAAAAATACTTACCAGCTTTTGACATGTACTTGGAACATGGCTGCTCGAGAGAGGAAGCTGTTCACCTGTTCAACCTCCTCCCCTATCGTTGTTCCTGCTCCCTCTTGATTTCGTCCTCACCATTGCAACTGCAACAAATTTGTATGTTACAACAGTAATAATGAGAAATAAAAGCCATTGGCAGTCATTACCTCACACATCCAGGAATGTGCTTTAGAATGCATGATGGAGAGAAAGGGACGCATGTTCAACAGGTCGTGTAACTCAGGACAGTGGTCCACAACCCTCTGCAAATATGGACAGTATTTGCATACCACATCAGAGCAAAAGAACTGCACATTCTGTGAAGCAAGCTGTTTCTGGAGATATAAGGGATATGCAAATATCTCTCCACGGAACATATTCAGTCCCTTCAGCAAAATCCCATGACGGCAGACAGCAACCTCGACACCTCCCTCATCTACTTTGCTCGCAGACTTGTTTGAGGACTCTCGTGCTGCCGTCCACTCGCCTGTACCACACCTCCCTTTCCCAGGATTCTATTACAGAGGAAGACAAACACAGAGATGTAGACTGAGCAAAGTGTTGTACATTAAGATTTAACTATTGGTAATATGATATTATATGGGGTAAATACAATCTAACAAATATGCAGAAAGTATGCTATGATCATTTATAAAACAAGGAGAAATGGAAATAAACTTTACATGGCGTGTTGACCCATGGATGTAGTGGACAAAGGAGGTCACCTCAGCATCCTTGGCCAGAAAGATGGCTTCAAAAAATCCATTAGGTCTCAAAGAATCAAAATAGGGGTTAAACTTACAAAGGTGGAGGGTGTGCACGCGGGGCACTGAAAGTGATGCACCTGAGACAGCCTCTCAACCTCAAAGTTTGAGGTTGAGAGACCATTCCAGGAATGATTTCTGCATGGTGTCTCCACATATTTTACCACTCTGATAGGTAAAGGAAAACAAAATAGACCATGACACCATATAAATACATCTTAAACTCATTCAATGTAGTAGACAATTGCTCCAATGATGTACTCCCCCAGCCGAAGAGTTTAGTGTGCTGTTCAAGCATGCCAACAACTTGCCGTGACATTCCTGGAGCAGTAATCTTGAGATCTTCATATGTAGTGAACAAATCCACTGTGTACAAAGTCTCGAAATGGACTGTGACTGGCCAATTGCCACTTTCAACCAGATCACCAATGCTTACATCCCAAGTCTTTCCACAGGAGCAGCTGACAGTTGGAAGGGACAGATTGTCTAAAAGACAATATGAGGGAGAAAACTGTACCATTCATTCCAATCAGCAACACTTGCTTTACTGCAGAAACGGTTGTTTGCCCAGTAGAGCAGTCGCAGCAGGGGAGCATTACTGGCAAAAAGCACTCTTGGAAGGAAGGAAAACAAACATTTTAAATTACTGTTAAAAACACATTTAAACTTTCAAACATATTTATATTTAAAGTTTTTTTTTACATAAGGAAAATATAAAATATATAAAATATAGGATGGTAGGAGAACTTTCCTCGCTCTTCTTCCTTGATATGAGTGGTTGGTGGCAGTGGCCTATGGAATCCCTCTACCATGGATGATCTGTTATAGAACACCATGGAGTCGTGTCTGGCAAGATCACAGGCTGTGCAGTGAAGTGGTCTTGGCAAACAACAGTAGCAACTTTGGATCTACAATGGTGGCAAGTTCCTTCTTTCGGCTTCTCCGATAATAACATCTGATTAACCATTAAAGGTCTTAACACAGTCCATTTTTCCAAAGTGGAAGCTTTCCTGTCCCTCCAATGTGAAGGGGCTGGGTCTTCAGCAGGTCCCAGCAGTTTTAGAAATTTTAAGGAGATATCTTGAAAGCATTGCCTACCTCGCATTCATCCAAGAGCACATCAGCAAGAAATAAGGTGTCGTCGTCTTCAAGCGGATCCATCGTACTTCTCAGCGCTGTGGTTTAGGCCTGACGCTTGTACGCGCTCCAGGTCTTTAAAGATTGCGAGATCTCGCAAAAGATTACGAGATCTCGCAAAAGATTGCTTCCTTTTTTTTTTTTTGAAAATTTACACTATGTTGATTAGGGTTATATATTCATGTAAAAAAAAGATCTGCGCTATTTAACCATGTAAAGGTGCAGGCTGGAGGTTAAAAAACATTTTTAATAAATTAACATGTTTACCTTAAAAACTTGATTTGTGTCAACTCCGTCAGACATACTAAAAGTATATAATTAAATAATTATAATAGCCCAACAAGAATCTTAAGTTCTGATGTATGTTGTAATGGTGTTTAGTTACTCTGACATGCAATAAAATATAATATATAAACTGAAGGCTTAATTCCACACTGTTATGAATACACAGATTTCTAAAAATTAGCGTTTTCAAACTTTATCTTTTAATTTGCCAACATAGAAAAAATATCCTTAAGTGAATAAGACACAAGAGGATTTAGATCTGATGATCCTTTATTACTTCAACAACAAAAACTGAAGAAAGAATTTGTTTTTTTCCAAAAAAATTACAAAAACATACATCTGACCTTGCTGATGAAGATCTGACGGAGTTGACAAAATTGTATTTGCATTTCTGATCTATGAACAAATGTTTTTTTTTTACAGAAGGAAGTAACAGTAGATTAAGAAATAACAACTCATTGTCTTTTACTGAACATATTTCTTCTCTGGGTCACTGTTTAATTTTCTCTTCTCTTTCGTTGGTACTCTCTATTTCTTCTCCTTCGCTCCTCAACTGACAGTTTCTCTCTAGCCATGCTTTCCTTTAATACAAAAGTCATGAAAATTGCATTTGAATATTACTATGGAATCAGATGTCCATTTACTTCATATGATTGATTGATTGATTGATTGATTGATTGATTGATGTAAAATCTTAGAGGTGCAGTGTGTGTTCCTACAACCAGATGTTGAAAACATCTACACACTGGCTTGTACAGACAAAATCAATGTCCAGTGGAAGTAGTGGGAGATAAGACACAGCCATTACAATATTCCTAAGAGTATAACACAAAATGTTCAGGATCTCTCTCTGAACTCTGCATGTGTGACAACTGATATAATTGTAACTAATAAGAAGTAGCAGAGAATGATACTGACAAACTCAAAGATCAACTTCCACATTGATTTCCTCTATAGTGGGGCAGATAACTGCAAATTACAGGAGAATCGCTCATTTGTGGAAACAAGCACCAAAACTGGTGCACATGCTCCTTGAGGATTGCTCTTTTGATAAAACGCATTAGCCACCTAAAAATTCATGATGGAGACCATTTTTCAAGATGGCCGCCAATGATGCTGATTGAATATATAGTAATATTTCATTTCGCAATAAAATTGCATAGACTTATCCTATTTGAATGATATTAGTGTCAAATCATACATTTTTCACTATGTAGAATCTGAATCTGGACCCTTGGACTTACTCACTGGCTTCCTTGTACCATATATCAGTCCCAGAATCCTAATATTCTGCTATATTAGAGGTTCACTTTAGTATGTGTAGCATCTTACTGTACAAGGCTTCCAAGCTGGACATGACACAATGCAGTGTGTGTGTGTGTGTGTGTGTGTGTGTGTGTGTGTGTGTGTGTGTGTGTGTGTGTGTGTGTGTGTGGTGGTGGTGGGGGGGGGGGGGGGGGGGGGTTTAGGTCAACGGAGCGGATGTCAAAGCACAGCCAGGGCACGCTGGTGGCACCGCTGCTGTGAAACTCAGCATGGGGTTCAGTATCAGCTGAATAATTTGTTTGGTGTAGCTAAATAATGACTTTAGTGTCCCAAATGCTGTCTAACAAGCCTTGCATCAGTTAGCTAGTGTTGATTACATGTAGTTTAACATAGATGTTTAGTTAGCCAGCCGTGCCTGAATTGACAGGGTGTGCCAGCGCGGGAGAGCCGAGCCAAGGGTAAGGGGGCTAACATGACTTGTTCATGGACTTACCCGGATGGTGTACAGATCGCACGGGACTTAAATGATACTGGATGAACGATCGGGCTAGGTGTAGGTCATATATTTTTATTCCCGAACCTAGTCGTATCCCATACTTTATTGTGCATGATTGTGCATTGTGCAAAGTGGTAAAAGGATAACCCCTCGGCCTTGATTCACTGAATACAGATAATTATCGCACTGTGATACCTTGATTACCATTCACCAAGATGGCAAATACAGATGCAAGACGGTCTAAATTCCAGACTGACTGGAGCAAGTATTGTCTTTGCCAAAAGATCAATGGTGAAGAGCTTAAGTCACCACGTGCACAATAACCACAACAACATGACGGCTACACTATGATTGCGACTAATATTCCCCTCTTTCACGCAATTAATGATATGCCTATTGTTCTGGATCCAGCCAGACTTGATGATGGTGGTGGCATTGAAGAATCTCTGAGGAGGAACAAGGCGCAGTATCACCAAAGTTGTCGCCTTATGTTTAACAACACAAAACTGGAGAGAGCCACAAAAAGAAGAGCAGAGAGTGCTCAGCCAGTGGAATACCAGACCAAACTGCGTAGAACCAGCCTTAAAGGCCAAATGTGTTTCATATGTGACAAAGAAGCCCCATCCTCTGAACTCACAAGACAGGTTATGACAATGAATCTCAATAAGAGAGTTAATGAATGTGCAAAAACTTTAAATGACGGAAAACTTCTTGCAAGACTCAGTGGTGGAGATGCTATTGTGCAGGAGTTCCAATACCATGTTGCATGCTTGACAGACCTGTACAATAGAGAGAGGTCATGCCTCAGAGCCACCAAGAGACTGGAACAGGAAAGTGCATCCGAAGAGGATGCCCACCCACAGGCATTCTCTGAGCTAGTCACATATCTATTGGAGACCTCCAGATCTGGTGAGGGTCCTGTAGTCTTCTGACTTGCAGACATAGTTCACCTGTATGCCCAGCGCCTGGAACAGCTGGGTGTTGATGCACCTGCTGTCAACTCCACAAGACTGAAGGAAAAACTGCTGTCAGAAATACCTGAATTGGAAGCTCACAAGCAGGGAAGAGATGTTCTTCTGGCTTTCCAGAAAGATGTGGGCTTTGTCTTGTCAGAAGCCTCTGACTATTATAGTGAAGCTATTATCCTTGGCAAAGCAGCTAACATCTTGCGAAGACATATGCTGGACCACTTGATGGAACCTTCCATGAGGGCTGCATCGAGGAGGCCATTCCAGGCAGACATCAAATCTCAACTGAGGTTTGGCACATCAAAGACAGATCTAGCAATTGCTCAGCTGCTTCAGTACAACTGCTACACGAGGTACAAAGAAGGAGCTGCAACTCACAGACACTCCAAAGACAGAGAAACCCCATTCCCTGTTTACATGGGGATGTCCATCTACGAAAGGCCAGAAAGAGAAAGTTGGTGGAAATGCTTCACAAGCATGGCATCAGCATTTCATATGACAGGGTGTTAGAGATATCTGCACAGCTGGGAGATGCAACAGTCAGCAAGTACGTGGAAGATGGGGTGGTCTGTCCACCAGTTCTGCGAAAAGGGCTGTTCACCACATCAGCCATGGACAACATAGACCACAATCCCACTGCAACAACAGCGACAACCTCTTTCCATGGAACCAGTGTCTCTGTTTTCCAGCACCCAACCAAAGAAGATAAAGGTGAAGAGCGTGGACAGCTGAAGTTCAGAGAGGAGAAAGTGAAGACCATTCCAAAACTTCCAGACTCCTTCACCAATGTCCAGCCCACCTTCTTCACTAAGAAGAAACCCTCTCCTCCCCAGAGTGGTGTGACACACCCAGACACCAGTCTGCTGAGGCCACAACTGGCAATGGAGTACGAGTGGCTGGAGAAAGTCACTGTGACAGATGGGCCAGTGGACGTGACTTGGTCAGCCTGCCATGCTTCACAGAAGAGAGGAAAGCCATTTGAGGTCAGCATTACATCACTTTTGCCTCTGCTGCGAGATCAGGCCCACTCCGTTGCTACAGTCAAACATGTGATGGACAAGATCAAGGAGATAGTGACGTTACTGAACCCCGGTCAGGTGCCAGTCATTGCTGCTGACCAGCCAATATATGCAGTAGCCAAGCAGGTCCAGTGGCACTGGCCTGAAATCTACGGTGAGGACAAGTTCGTCATAATGTTCGGAGGCTTGCATATTGAGATGGCAGCACTGAAGTCCATTGGAACTCTACTTCATGACAGTGGTTGGACAGGAGCCCTCTTGGAGGCAGGGATAGCATCTCCTGGGACAGCAGATTCGTTTCTGACAGCTTCGAACATCACTAGGACACGACAGATGCACCAGATAACAGCATGCAGTCTGTACAAGCTTCTAAAGGCAGCCCACACGGACTACTTGAAAGAGACAGATGAACAACCCGAAAAGGGGCCTAGCTTCGAAGCTTGGTGTGAGCAGCGCAAACTGCAAAGTCCCCAGTTTCATTTCTGGTATATGGTGCTGTCAGTGGAACTGGTGATCCTCTTGTTGATCCGATCATTCAGGGAAGCCAACTTCTTCCTGTACTGTCAGTCACTGGCTGAGCTCATATCGTACTTCTTTGCGAACAACAATGTAAACTATGCACGGTGGCTTTCGATCCACTACAGAGGCATGGTTACCCTGGGACAGAAGCATCCTCAGCTGGCTCAGGAGTTCCAGAGTGGAAACTTTGTTGTACACAAATCAAGCAGAGAGTTCTCAGCAATGGCTATTGACCAAGCTCACAAGCAGGCTAACGCTGTCATCAAGGCAGACGGGGGTGCGATTGGCATGACTGAAGACCCATCAGCACTGAGAAGATGGATGATTGCTGGTCCTGAAGTCAGTCACTTGGTTGCACAGTATGAGGCAGCTTGTGGGACCAAAGAGGGGACTAAACACACCAGCCACCATGAACGAGCACAAAGAGTGTTCCTTGAGAAAGTAGAAAAGCTCTCACAAGCCATGAAAGATATGGGCAATCCTTTCCAGGCGGAGAGTCAAGACCTGCTTTCGCTTGATACAAGGGATATTGCTCATCCCACTGCCGCTGAGCTGAAGAATGACTGTCAGCTGTTCTCCAAGCTGTTCATATCATGCCAGAGCAGAGAGTGTGACTTGAAGGAGTTCTTCTGTCATGAGAACCAGCCACATCCTGCTGCCCTCAGTGATGGTGGGAAGCTCCACACCTGTCAGAAATCCCACCTCACTACCATTCTTGAGAGCCAAGTTACAACCCCTGAGGCAGAGCCATATGCCGACACCATCATCATTGATGGTGCAGCGTTGGTGAACAGTCTGCCCCCACGGAGTTCAAAGACGTTCGAAGAGTATGCAATGCTCAATGTCCTTCCTACAATACAAGCATACTCTACCAAGTACAAGAGAACAGACATTGTGTTTGATGTTTACCAGCCATCTAGTCTGAAAGCTGAAACTAGATCAAAGCGAAGACATTGGGTGAGACGCAGGGTGACAGGTTTGGGCAAAATTCCCTCAAAATGGCAAAACTTCCTGAGAAAAAATGACAACAAAGCTGAGCTGTTTAACTTTCTGGCTGATAAGATAGCATGTGTGGCCACACCAAATGTGGTCATTGTGACCAAGGAAGAAGATGCTGTCAGCAGCTATCGATCTGGCTGGGGTGGCACCATGTAGTCATGAAGAAGCTGACACACGGATCTTTGGCGGGCTGCATCTGGAGTCAGTCAACAGAACGTCAACCAGAAACACAGACTCCTACCAACTGGGGCTGGACCAAGAAAGGAGATCTGTGGCAGATCGTTTGGACAGAGCTCCCACCCATTGCAGAGAGTTGCCAGCAGCTGACCAAGTGTGGATGCAAGTCGGAATGCTGCAGTCGATGCAAATGCTATTGCTTTGGTCTGACCTGCACGGCACTGTGCAGCTGCAGATGCGAGATTTAGAAGCATTGTAGTATAGGCCTACTTATCCAGGCAGCAAGACTATGAGTGAAAAACAAGTATAGGTCTCCTGCCTACATGTGAAAAAAAATTATAAAAGGAAAAGACAAAAAAAAATTAAAAAAGGAAAAGACAAAAAAAATTTTAAAAAAGGAAAAGACAAAAAAACCCCCAAAAAAACCTGCCTCGATGGGATCATCACCTTATCGTGGTGTGGCAGTTTGCGTGTCTCCATGACAACTAGAGCTATGTCGGCGGGAGTCTTGTACTCCTGGCAGGGTTTCCCAAGCCGAACAGGTCAAAGGGTAGAGACTAGACAGAGTGATCCCACAGCGCTATTACTACATGTAATCTACACTAGCTAACTGACGCAGGGCTTATTAGACAGCACTGATATATGGTACAAGGAAGCCAGTGAGTAAGTCCAAGGGTCCAAATTCGGATTCTACATAGTGAAAAATGTATGATTTGACACCAATATCATTCAAATAGGATAAGTCTATGCGATTTTATTGCGAAATGCAGTATTATTGTATATTCAATGGCGGCCATCTAGAAAAATGGCCGTCATCATGAATTTTTAGGTGGCTAATGGGTTTTATCAAGGAGTATGTGTGCCAATTTTGGTGCTTGTTTCCACAAATGAACGATTATTACAGTTATCTGCCACACTACTAGGAATCCCTCTGCAAAGCTGAGCTTCTCTTCATTCTGTGCTCTAAAGCCCTTCTATTATGTCACAGTATCTAGCATCTGATTGGAGGATGTGTCTGTTTTGGACAGATCTGCCACAGAGAACACTGTACTGGAATGTATTACACTAATGAAAGGCAGGGTTTTGCACACTGTCCGAGTCAAAGTCAGGATGCTGTGGCATTCTGGACACATAGCCTATGGATCCTGTATTGAAATATGTCAATGCAAAATTACCACAGGTACACTTTTCGTCTGATGGTCCAAGTAAACTGGATTTGAAAAAGATTTTTCATCAATCAATCAATCAGTCATGTAGACAAGTGCTATATACCACACATGTATAAAGTTTTTAATAAGCAGATAAAAGAAAAATTATTCAATGAGAAGTCCACAGCCTGCCTGTGCCCTACAAATCATAAGTATATTGTAGAATAATGTAGTTGCATGCTATATATGTACATTAATGTCCAGATAAAACCCTAAAATAACATTCTATTCCTTTACTATGTTCCAAAATAGTATAATATAAGCACATTATGCGGCTATTGGTGGATTTGTCAACTGTCAGCTTACATGTCAAAAATGGCAGGTGTTTTCCCTCTGCAGAAAAAAAACAAAAAAACACTGCAGCTAGTTTGTAGCTGTAGCTACTTTTTTGGCTATTGCTAGCTGTTTGCATAATCTCAATAAAATACTTTTATTGAATCCACTATGGTTTCATAAAAGTATCATAACGGTGAGACATTGCTCCAGCTGTGACCATAGGAAAATTGGCATTGTTCATCTAAAATATAAAAAAATGTCAAACTAAGCAGATCATGTATGGTACTGCTGCATTCACCACAGCCAGGAGAATGAAAAGGGACCCACAGGGATATAGCTGACAAAACAATATTACCTGATTTAATGAGGTTTATGAAAAAATCTGACGGAGTTGACAGAAACAGAGGACACAACTTTGATAAGCAGATTTCTATGGAAAATAGTTTTAGATGTTCATGGTATGAACAAATATCCTCCCATAAAGTAATTATCTATGGTAAAACATAACATCAGTACTCACAATTCCTTTAGATTTAACTTTGTGAGTATGTCAATCATTATTAATTTCTTTATTTTTGATATAAATAAGACTTTTCTATGTGGGACATGTTTTGTCCCGACTCTCAAGAATCAGTGAATTTCACATATGCATGGCGTGTGTAGTTTCCCCTTCCTAACTTCGCATGTTGACCCCCATAATGATAGTGCTTTCACAACACAGCCGTACCAGCATTTTCCCTGAAATGTTACTATTCTTGAAGTGGGAAATTAGCGATACACAGTTCATTGAATATCGTTCCCTGTTCCCATTCACGTGTGACCCCATGCAGGAAATATTCCTGAACATTCATGGATAGACTGCATGTACGACACTAGCAACCATGAAGCACTTACAGTAGAAGCACTCAGGAGGACTTCCACTATGACACTGTAACTCTTCTACAACTAGCTAGATTTCAGTGACTATAATTAAACCTTTTCCCCCAATACACATGGTGTCACCAACCCTCCTGTCCCTCCAATTCACCAGGAGGTCATAACGTATCACCACTGGATGTGATCTGTTACTGGCTTTCCACAAACACAGCTAACTGTTTTGATTAATCTTCCTTTGCCCATGTGCCACCTGATAACAACTTGAACATTCATACTTTACCTCAAGAGCACATCTGTGATAAAATATTCCCATTTGCTGAAGGAGGCCATGAGATGTGGTTTAAAGCCCCAGGATATATCTGTGTGAATCTTCTGTTGGAATACGTTATCACAGATTCTAAAAAGGTGCTATTCCAGCAATTTAGTATTGCACTTCCTTTAGGTTGTGGGAGTCACAAGAGAAATTGAAAAAGAAGATATCCGATATATCTCTAGAGTTACTTTTATGGGTCAAGCTCCAAAACACTGAATCTTACATTAAACATAATTAAACTCAAACTTTACTTACACCCTCCTGCCTGGTAAACAGCCACATCTTTCAAACTCAGTGGCCAAAGTCAACAACACAGGCTTTCAGATTAAAGAAGTCTCAAACATTAAATGAAGTCTCAAGCCCACTCTAAGATATATTATTGATAGTTGATATTTTGATGTAGGAAAACACTGTAAAACAAAACTAAATAACATCACAGTGCATCGCAGTACAGGCTGTTACAGAGACACGCTTTATGTGTATGCTAACGTGTCATTGGCACATGGCCTAAGACATGCAGACAGGATGAGGTGGTATATTAAGAACACAGGCCTCCATCATTAACATATTCAAATCAAATCAAATCAACTTTATTTATATAGCACTTTTCATACATAAAATTGTAGCACAAAGTGCTTCACAGAAAAAACAACAAAAACAAGAACCCTGCTCTCCTGCCCCCATATGTCTCTCCCAGCCCCACCAAGAGACACACACATCCACTCACACACGCGCGCACACACACACACACACACACACACACACACACACACACACACACACTTGGTTTTTGACATGGCCTGGTACTGAGGATCCTGGTGAGGAAAATCACATAAAGGGGCCATCCACACCAAAAGGCACCACTGTACGCAGACATAGGGAGCACCGCCATGGTGTGGAGGGCCCCCATGAGGAAACATTGGAGCTACTAAGAGAATAAAATACAGTCTAACAGTAATGTCTAAGAGTAATAAGAGCTGAGATAATTCAAAGAAATAAAATGCGCAGACTTAAAATAAGTGAATTAAATAGATGGAAATCAATTAAAAACGAATAAATAGACAAATGAACAAATAAAATCAATTAACGCCAGACTAAAAAGGTACGTCTTGAGCCTCCTCTTAAAAATATCAACCGTCTCTGCGGCCCTGAGGCTCTCTGGCAGGCTGTTCCACCGATAAGGGCCGTAATGAGTGAATGCAGCCTCACCGTGGGTTTTTGTCTTAATTTGTGGAATGGTTGAAAGGCCGGTACCAGAGGACCTCAGGGTCCGCGAGGGCTGATATGATAAAAGCAGGTCAGATAAATAAGATGGCCCAAGACCGTTATGACATTTAAAAACCAATAAAAGAATCTTAAAATCGATCCTGAAGCGGACAGGGAGCCAATGCAGCGATTCTAAAACGCTAAAAAGTTTTGGTAAAAGTTTCTCTCTTTGGCCTTCAGGACCAATGACTAAAACCTCTGTATTATCCTGGTGGAGCTGGAGGAAATTATCTGGCATCCATGACTTTATATCTAAAATGCAGTTAAGAAGGGCATCAAGTGGCCTTGTGCCATCAGGAGACACAGTGATGTACAGCTGCGTATCATCAGCGTAACTGTTGAAACTGATGCCGTGTCTCCTGATGACATCCCCCAAGGGAAGCATTTAAAGATTAAAAAGAAGTGGGCCTAAAATTGATCCTTGGGGGACCCCACATTTAATTTCATGTGTTCTGGAGGAACATGTATCCATACTTACAAAGAAAGATCGATCCGTGAGATAGGAGTGGAACCAGTTAAAAACAGTACCAGAGAGGCCAACCAGGTGCTTCAGTCTGTTTAATAAAATTTGATGATCTACTGTATCAAAGGCAGTGCTAAGATCCAGTAAGACCAATACTGTCAGTTTTTGGTTATCTAAATTGCACCTGGTGTCATTTAAAATCTTCAAAAGCGCTGTCTCCGTACTGTGGTTCATCCTAAAACCAGATTTCTCAAAAATATTGTTTCTCATTAGAAAATAATTTATTTGGTTAAAAACATCTTTTTCTAAAATTTTTTAAAATGGTAAGTTGGATACAGGTCTGTAGTTGTTAAAAATGTTGTAGTCTAGATTGCTCTTCTTCAGAAGGGGCTTCACCACTGCCGTTTTATAGGCAGTGGGGAAGACACCCGTCTGAAGAGAGCAATTGACTATGTTTAAAATCTGTTCCTCAAAGAATTCATAAAATGTCTTTAAAAGTGATGTGGGAATTGGGTCTAAGAGGCAGGTTGTTGGGTTTACTTGGGAGAAAGCTCGACCAAGGGCCCTTGCATCAAACAGGTTAAAACTCTCCAGTGTTTCCTCGGGTAAAAGCAGTGATCCAGGTGTATTAGGAACAGCATTCTGATGGGATAAAAGACTGGATCTGACGTTATCAATCTTACTTCTGAAGTGGTCTGCAAACTCCTCACAGAGGATCTCAGTTGGTATCACGGAGGATTTATTAATATCAGTGCTGGTTAAAAGATCGAAGGTGGAGAAAAGAAACCTTGGATTGTTTTTATTGTCTGCAATGAGTTTTGAGAAATGAGCCCTTCTTGCCAGTTTGACTGAGTTATTGTAGGTTTTGAGTTGATCCCAGTATATTTCATTGTGAACTGTTAATTTGTTTTTTTTCCACCTTCTTTCTGCACTCCTGCATTTCCTTTACAGTTTTTTGATGTTGTCATCTCTCCACGGTTGTGTTTTCTTTGTTCTTATTGTTTTAGTTAAAAGTGGAGCCACTGCATCTAGTGATGTCATTAACTTGTTATTAAAATCATCAACAATAAAATCACAAGGTGCAGGTAAAACTTTGGCAGGAGTGCTCTTTAAAATCTCAATAAAATTAGCAGCCACTTCCAGAAGTAAGACAGCGTTTCCTCACCATTCTCACTGGGGCCTCCTGGTGGCTAAAACTGGTGATGTTAAAAAACACACAATAGTGGTCAGACACAGCCAGGTCAACAACAGAGGACACACCAGTGGACAGGCCATAGCGTATGACCAGGTCCAGGGTGTGTCCTCTGTTGTGAGTTGGCTGTGTAACGTGCTGGTTAAAATCCATGCAGTTTAAAATGTTTAAGAATTCTCTGGACGTTGCGTCCGATCTGTTATCAATGTGTAAATTAAAATCACCAGCTATTAAAATCCTGTTATAAGTTGAGTGCACGATTGAAAGTAACTCTGAGAACTCACTGATAAAGCTTTGGAATAGCGGGGTGGCCTATAGACTGTAATACAGAGGATAGGGGGACTGCTAAAAACAAATGCATGGTGTTCAAAGGATGTGTAACTGTTAAAGAAAACTTTGTGAGAGTTAAGAGATTTCAGAATAAAAGATGCAGTCCCACCTCCCATACGTCCCCTGGTAGAAAATAAAAAGTTAAAATCAGGTGGACAGGCCTCAGTGAGGGAAACTCCTGCCTCAGAACCAAGCCATGTTTCTGTGAGCAATAAAATATCAAGCTTATTATCTAAAATCAGATCATTTATGATAAAAGTCTTGTTTGAAAGAGAGCGCACGTTCAGCGCGGCCAAATTAATGTCCCTGCCGAACGTGCACACCTCACCGCCTCCACAGGTCCGCGGCACCAAGCAGCTCCGTAAAGACAACCGGGGCCGCGGACCAGCAGAGGCAGGCCTATGTGGATGGGAATGGCATGAACTGATTTTTACTGGGATGGGATAGTGAACAGTGGGGATATGGTCGTGGTGGGGGATAGGCAGATGCTGGCAGATTGCACTGCGTGTTGCAATTTAGCAGCTAGCATAGTGCTGCCCAGTTTGTTTGGGTGTACACCGTCTGGCCTGTATGAGGAATAGCGATTCCAAAATAGATTAAAGTTGTCAATAAAACCCACCTCACAGTCTATGCAGGCGGAAAGCAGCCAGGTATTGAGGCTGAGCAGACGGCTGAACTGCTCAGCTCCGCGGGCCAGTGTTTGGAATGGGCCGGAGATGAAGACGGCTTTACCTGTGGTGCGCAGGAGTCTAAAAAAATCTTTCATCTGCTCGGACTGCTTACGAGCAGTATCATTGCATCCCACATGAACAATAATCTTGCTAACCGTACCGGGCAGGGAGTGCAGCTCTGGGAGCGCATGACGGGTACAGTAGCACCTGGGAAGCAGCGAGTGACAGCATTGAAAAAGTGGACATGTCTAATTGTGGAGTCACCCACAATTAAGGTGGTTGGAGGGAAAAGAGGACGAGGGGGTGCCGGTGTTACCTTGTCCCCATTGGACTGGGACCGGGTTCCCTCTGGTTGCTGTTGCTCGGGAGCAGCACGGCAAGAGATCTCCTGTGAGTGCCGGTGCACTGCTTCCCTGAGCAGCCTTCGCCGCGCCGACGAGCCAGCAGAGCGGGGTGCATTCTGGCCCAGCTCTGAGCAATTGAGGCTGCATGGATGGGTTCCGCTGGAGCAGAAGAGGAGACACCAGCCTGAGCTTCGGTGAAGGGAGCGCCGGACGAAGCCGGCGCGATGGAAACAGCAGCCCGCTCAGGAACATCCTCCGGCTCAGGACATCATACCGGTTGGACAGCTGGAGTTCACCAAGGGGTTGCAGGCTGGTCCCGTCTGCCTTCCTGCCTGGTACCGTGGTCCAAGGCTCTCGCTGCGGGGTGGAACTACACGCTTTGTGCCTCGGATTTGGGGTAAAATCCAGAGCAGCAGCAGACATACGCTTGGGCTTTGCACCCAGCAATAGCCAGAGGTCATCAGACTGGAGACATGGTGGGACCGAGGCAGCCAACCCAGTTGAAGTTGGATTATCCCCAAGGCCAAGGGAGGGCTGAGAGACAGAGGCAGCCAGATGGTTAGCATCTGCGACCGGGATGGTAGAGTCCAACTCGGAGTTGACCGGCAGACCGACGCCCAGTGTGATCAATGAGTCCAGGAGCTTTTCTTCATTCCGGATCCAGTAAAGATCGGAGATACGGTGCTCGAGTTGTGCAATGGACTGGGATTTTTGGAGACAGGGCCTGTGTGGGGAGGTAAGTGGAGTCGCCGTAGTGGCAGCCATGGATGTAGCAAGCGCCACCACTTTCAAATTTTCCACCATGTTTTCTGCCATGTTTTCCGCCCATTCTGTGATTCTGTCATCCTACTATTCAGTAGGATAAAACACACACATGGTAATGTGAGGGCACAGTGAGGGCAGAAGACACATGCACGAGCACACACACACACACACACACACACACACACACACACATTTGTACTTCTATCCCCTTGTGAGGACACTCATTGACATAATGCATTCCTGAGCCCCTTCCCCTAACCTTAACCCTCACAACTAAATGCCAACCCCTAACCCTTACACCAACCTAAACCAAATTCTAACTTAACCCTTAAAACAAAGTCTTAACCCAGCCCTTTGAAGGTCTGTCCAAAAGTGTTGACAAAGAAAAGCTTAAGCTACACCTTTTACAAGAACACACAGAGATTTGTGTCAGTCTCTGACGCTGTTACCATGCCTACATGCCTGTCACTCCTCAAGAGCAAGAGAGCTCTCTGTTACTATAGTAACCTGCAAATAGGAGCTCCACAATTGGCTGTGAGGCAGCAGAACAACTACATGTAAAAAAAGGGAGAGATTTTAGAGGGAGAGGGAGGGAGCAAGGAGCTGAGGACTGCGCAAAGCTGCTAAAGTGAAAGACAGGCAATACACACACACACACACACACACACACACACACACACACACACACACACACACACACACACACACACACCCATCCATCCATCCATCCATCCATCCATCCATCCATCCATCCATTTTCTATACCCACTATCCCTTTTGGGGTTGAAGGGGGGCTGGAGCCTATCCCAGCTGTCAACGGGCGAGAGGCGGGGTACACCCTGAACTGGTCGCCAGTCGATTGCAGGGCAACATATACAGACAGACAACCATTCATGCTCACACTCACACCCAAGGACAATTAAGAGTCACCTAATGAGCATGTTTTTGGTCTGTGGGAGGAAGCCGGAGTGCCCGGAGAGAACCCACGCATGCACGGGAAGAACATGCAAACTTCACACAGAAAGGCCCTGCCCAACCCGGGGATCGAACCAGCGACCTTCTTGCTACCTGCTGTTCCACCGTGCCTCCCACACCCAGAACAGAGGAAGTTAATCTCTAAATAGTAAGAAAAGTGAGTGTTGAGCCTCACAGTGAGTCTCACAGCTACAAGTAGGTTATCAGCTTCACATCTCACACATGCACATGAACATGGTGTGTTCTGAGTAAGTGCCTTAAGAGCCTTGATGGCTGCCTGAGTGCTGTTGTAAACATGGCACCACTTTTGTGAGGAGTAAAATAATTCCATTTTGGCGTAAGCCTTTTTGTAAGATATTCCACTGTATTTGTTGAGTCTGATAACAAGATACTAGTGTAGAATATTTTATCTTGCATTTTTGCCTTCTGGAATCCTACAATGACTTATTTTCACATTTTCAAAGGAAAATCTTGGTTTGGCAGCCATAATAGATTTGACAATACATTTGGGAAAGACCAGTGCTAGCAGTAGCAATGATGGAGAGAGACAGTTACTGATAGTTGGAAGGAAATTTACCAGTACTGCTGGCAAATACTGAATGAGCAAATCTTTTGTTTCTACTACTTTTCAATTTCACTATGCACCGTGCCTGCACTGGTACTCCTTCAAGGAAATAGCCACAGCCTCGGATTCTGACACTGAGAACAGCTCTAACCCCTTCTCCTACTTGGCTTTTATATATTACACATCATCACAAACCACATACAACAAAAAAGGTGAGCACTAACTCACACATGTTTACCTCTTGGGGCTTACCATGGTTGTATTAAGGCTTTAAATTAACTTTTTTGCACATAACACTGGTGCTAGATTTGTGACAAAGACCACGAAATTGTATAAAACGTCTGTTAAAAACAACCACAGTAGCGCAGTTAACAAACATGCCAATTTGAGTGCAGTAGTGAGCTACAGCAGCAGGTTTCTATGACTGTATATTAATATTCCTACCTGCCTGCCTCCTTAGTTTTGTACTTTTTTGTTTTTGGGACACTCTTAACTTGTGTTAACTTGTGCTTTTGTGTTTAATGTTTTTTTCCTCCTGTTGGAGAGATTTTGGTTATTCATTTTTTGTTCACTGAATAAAACTGTTAAAAGGCTGTCCTGTGTTTATCCTCTGTGCCTTGGCATATTGTTGTTGAGTCATTTTGTTTAAGTGGTGTTCAGACCTAACACCTGTGTAAGTAGGCTACAAACAAAACATTCTCTCTCATTTCTATTTGGTTCACCATAAGGCAAATAACGTATTTGGGTTCCTTTACCTGCCAAGATAAGGAGTGGATTTTATGAACACACAGTTTCAGCTGATTTCACCACTGAAATAATAAATGCCAAATCAAAACGGAAAAAATTCCAAAAAGTAATTTTGAGAATTGTTGAGTGAGGAGAAACTTAATAAAGTTTGAGAAGTGACAATGGCTTCATCATTTGTCCCTTCTTTGTGTCTTCTCTACATTTAAGGCGACACATTATATAATTTCTTTCCTTGTGAAAAACATTTCAGTATGTCATGGCACTGCTGTAATGGGCTGCCAGCTACAACATCTCTGAGTGCATCTTACCTGCCAACATTTAGCAGCTGTTTGAACACACTCTTTCAATTGATTTCATCATTTACACTACATTTTTAAAAGAGGACAACATTTTATTGATAGTGAACAGTTCAAATTTTATAAATACAGTAAAAAGTAACCAATACAGGTTTCTTCTTTGGCATCCGTGCAGAGAATCCCCATACTCCCTTTTCAAATAAGGAAAAATATGTAAAAAAGGGGCAGATTGCTCAAAATCGGACATCTTATTACTGTCATTCTGTCATGATGCACAAGCAGAGTAACAGGAACACAGGAAAAGAATCCAACTGAAGCAAATATGATATAGCTTAGCGATACATCTGTGAAGATTCTCATTCATCCAGGTCATGGCACTAAAATGATGACGGCTGCAGCACAGGAACAGAAACAGTTTAGTGATTTAATGATATAACTTGAGATACATTCACTGTAAATGATTGCTGTAAATTTACAGCAGGATTTCAACAGTATTAAGGTGTTTTTTTTAAATACAGTGCTTTACTGTTATTACTAAAGAAAATCTGTTAAATTACACCCCATTTACTGTTTTTTAACAGAACTGTAATGTATTCCTAAATTACAGCACTTTACCATAAAGTATCTCAACTAACAGTATCATGCAGAATTTTTTGCATTCTGGGAAATGTATCACCTGAGCTGCACATGTGAAGCTAGATACTCGCCTTTCCTGATCCATCCCCATCTTACTAATTATTTGGTGAGTAGCAATTTTATTTGATTTATAAATTGGTGCAAAGTATGTAGCTACTGTAAGCAATGTTTTCTTTTGTTTGCATTGATGATTACAGCATGTGCACATCATGCTAGAAGGATTCAGCAGCTAAATTTTCAAAGATGATTGCCAATTAATCAAACAACACAAGGAGCACATTTTAATTTTTACTAAGTTAACGTGTGTTGACACCTGCATTTTGCCAGTGAATTCATGAAGCTTTATGATAGTCTTCTTGTTTCTCCACCGTGCACTGTGCATCATCTCAACTGACTGTTCATGGGTATTTAGATTGATTTTTGACACATTTCTCTGATATTGCAGATGCAGTAGATGACTTTACCGCTGCCCTACTGATCATAGTAAGCAGCATACTTGCATGTTCATCACATGACACAATTGATCAGTTAATTTTTCAGACATCAAACACTGAAATAAGCAACTATCAGGTGAACTGGCAAAAGGAGCTGTTTTCTTCTTTCTTGCTTCACAATTTTACAACTGTAGTTTACTGTTTATTGAACCACAGCAGTCAAGTCTGTTTGGCTTGCAATGGTGTTTTCTTGTCAGATCTGTGGACATCAGTCTAGCACCTCCGTGGTCTATTTGAGACATATGAAAATTCTTGTGTGCTTGTGTAACATGTACTGTATAGTGATGTTCATTATACTGTTATTTTTTTTATTTGAACTGTTTTGCACGTACATTTTATTTATTTATTTTCTAAAGACTGTATCATATTTTTCAATATATTGTTAGTTTAAAAAGTTGATAAAGTTGATCACATCAATATGTCTGAGTCTAAGTGTGGTGTACTAACTTATTGCATTATTTTCATTTCATTTTGAGAGAGAGCTCTGTCTCTGGTTTTTGTCAGCACTCGTTTAACATGCAATTGTTCTGCATGTGAAGTTTTCAAATTTACATTCAAATAAAAAGTAAAGTGCAATAAGAAGCTGTGAAGTTTTTTCCTCTTACATTGTAAGATTGAAAAATCAATGATTATGTTCTCCATTCACAAAGGACATTTTATTTTTGCCTTCTGTGCATGTAGCCAGGTTCGAACAGAGATTTTGTGAAACCTATAATCAGTGAGTTCTATTAATATGTTTTTCTTAAAAAAAGTGCCTTTAATTGTATGTAATCGTATGACTGATCATGTCTTAATTAACTTAGTTTTTTAAAATAGTTTATTAAAATGTGCAAACAATACAAACTAAATAGTCATTTAATTGTAAAATACTGTGAAAGTAATTTTAAAAACCAGTTCATGCTGTATTTCTCATGAACAGTACAAAACTGTAAATTGAGTGACAGTAAAAAGATATTAATTTTACAGTAACATAATGGCAACCCTACTGCCAGTTGTTTACTGTTTTTTACAGGAAAAGTGATAAAAAAAAACAGTTCATACTGTATTTTTCATTTACAGGACAAAACCGTAAATTTCAATGACAGTAAAAAGATGTTAATTTTACAGCAACATAATGGCAACCCTACTGCCAGTTGTTTACTGTTTTTTTACAGGAAAATTTCTAACAATGTTGGCTTACAGAGTATGTGAGGCAGGAGGGGGTCAAAACCAGAAATCTAACAAGAAAACAGCAATCCAGAGTCCAATAAACAGGCAAATGGTCAAACAGTTAAGTCAGGCAAGCAAAAACAGGTACAGGTAACAAAGTAACAGAAGCACATGGAGGATCAGGACTGGATGCTAGTGACGAAGGCAGAACACCTCTGAAGGTTGGATTGGAGGCTGGCAATGAAGGTAGGAGCCCCTGGAGGTCGGTGACATGTCTAGGGATCAGGACCAGTGTGGAACCAGAGACAAACAACAGAGCAACAGAACTGGAGGCTAGCAACAGTACAGCAGGACTGCAGGCCGGCCTGTACCATCAAAGCTTATGTGTAAACAGGGTAACAAGAATACAGGGAGAAGGGGAATCGGCGGGGCAGGGAAACAGGAGGCTGTGAAACACCACCACACTGCTGATCAATTTTTTTGTATCAATTTTCTCTTCTTAGACATTTTGGGATTATTTGTAGGTCTTTTTCAACTCCATCACTTGTTAGAAAACCGCTTTAGTTAAACGCAGATATGGATCACGTGAATCAAAATTACGTGCTCCTTCAACGTAACTCAATAAATACCGAGGACATTGTGCAGAAAATGGACGCCTGTTCCACACTCACAACAGAAATATGCGATCTTGTAAGCACACGACTGGAAGTAGATCCAGATAAAAGGACTTATAAAGCTGAAATTGAAAAGGAGAGAGTACGAATGATCTTAAATTGTGGTGACTATGTTTCAGTTTTTGGCGGCACAAGCACAGAAAGCCTCATCTCTGAAAACTTGAAAAACTTGTCAGACATCTCTAAAACCTCAAGTAAGCGAGCGGATGCAGAAGCGGATCTGGCAGCTAAACTAGACCAAGTAAAGGCCATGCAGGAGTGTGGCGGCCGCATCAGCTGCTGCCCACCAGTGTTAGTATTTCTTTGTATTTATCACATTTTACACAAACATTTTCAAGTAATGACACTACACATAGTCTTTTGAGTTCAAACAATACACTTTATTTCTCTCGTCAGTTTTTCTATTTGGTTGTACACAATTTAGTTAAAATTGGGTTTTGTTTGCAAGTTAATACTTACCTTTTTGTTTCCTGAGCTCCTGGGCCAAAAGGCTGGATGAGTGGAAGAAGGTGGCTTTTTAAGGCCGATGAACAGGAAGTGGAAGGAGCCACGAGGGAGAATGAAGAAGAGGGGGATGGTTTGGTCAACTGGTTTAAAATCTCTTTGTTGTTTTTTTTTTGTTAGTTATTCTGAGCTGATTATTTATTTGTTTATCATTTATTTTGCTTTGTTGTTGTTTTATTAGTTTGAGTATCTTTAAGTGGTTGGAGGTCTTAGATCTAATGTTGGTGTGTACTGCTTAGTTGACCTCCTTTTGAGTTTGGGCCCGGTGTTTTTGGTTGCTCACTTCTCCAGTTAAGTTATGTGAATTAATTTTTTTCCTTGTTTATCACTTTATTAAAGAAAATCTTCTTTTTTTTTTACACCTTTGTCCTCGTGCCTTTGTGCTAGGTCCCTGACAATTGGTGGCAGCGGTGGGATCATCCAGTGAAGGACATTGGTTAAAAAAAAAAAATTCTCTCCTCCATTTTTCCCCTTTGTTTTTTTTTTGGGCATGAACCATGTGGGGAGGAAAGGGAGGCAAAGTTTCCAAACCAGCCCAGACAGATAGAGAGGAGCAAATAAATGATGGAGATAAAGAGCATGGAGCTGCTGGTGGGGCAGTTGGCACTGAAGGTTTAAAGGACAGTCTCAGACCTGGCAAACATTTTCGAGCCCACATGGGGCAGCAGAAAGCTCGAGAGGCCCACTGGGATAAAGAAGTTGCACGACAAGACCAATGATTTAAGGCTCTTCAGCATCAATTTAGCCTCCTTCAACGGGAGGTACAGCAGGCACAGTCTTCTGTCTCTCCCAGGCCGAGTAATGCACCACTGGAGAGGCCTCATGATGACATAGACTCGGATGGGTCTTCATCAGAGGCAGCATACCGATTAAGACCCGCCCAACCAGGTGACTCCTTTCATGTTCGCTCTCACCATTACAAAGAACCAAAATTGCAAAAGTTGAGTGATGAGGATGATATTGAACATTTCCTCATCACTTTTGAATGAATAGCGGTTGCCTGCAGATGGCCAAAATCAGATTGGGCTTTTCAGCAAGAAGTGCTTATGTGCATATGGATGTTGATGAATCATGAATTCTGAACATGTTAAAGCTGCTATTCTCCATAAGTATGATATCAACAGAGACTCACCGTCAGAGATTCCGCTCTCTCCGTGTCAAGCCAGATGAGACGCCCAAAGAGTTATATGTAAGGCTGAAAGAGCTGTATGGGAAATGGGTTCAACCACAAGGTAAGACTGTTGAAGAAATCAATGAAATTCTTATACTTGAATAGTACTTACAGATGTTGTCTCCAGAACTTCAGGTGTGGATTAAGAAGATCCACAGACTGCAGCTGAAGCTGCCTCTTTGGCGGACGTCTTTGTGGCTGCTCGACGGAAAAACCAGTCATGGTCATGCAAAGGATGGAAAAGGACAGCCAGGATCCTGTCCCAATCCAACATGGTCCCAGACCGGCCAGTGTGGGTAAGCCCTCTGCAAGGGAGAGAACATTCACCCATAATGTCCCAAAAGCTTCTGGTAGAACTATTGTTTGTTATTTGTGCGGACAAGACGGCCACACCAAACCAATGTGCCCTCAGAATCCAGTTAAGCTTTCTCAGACATGCTTTGTGCGCAGGGAGAGGGTTGAGCCAATTGGAATTGTGAAGCCTTTAAAGGAGACAACTGTGGAAGTAAATGGACAGAATCTCAAAGCCCTGATTGACTCAGGAAGCACACAGACTCTTGTGCAACGCAGGTATATTTCACATCATGCCATCTGTCCTACTGAAACCATACCTATCTGTTGTGTCCATGGGGACGAGAAACCATATCCAACTGCAGATGTCTACAAAAAGTGCGAGGGCATACTTATCTGTTAAATGTTGGTGTTGCGGACTACTTATCACATCCTGTTGTTTTGGGTGATGACCTGCCAATACTACTTGACCTGTTACAGCCCCGGATTTGCAATGTTGCTCTAACTCGAGCTCAAGTCAAGCAGTCAGTTGAGAGGGAGCCAACTTTGAGTGCTTTACCATTTTATAATGCTGAGATTGATGTGCCAGTCAAGGAGCACAAGTCTCACCGGCAACGGAAAAGAGAGAAGTTTTTGCAGACAACAGTGACCCCATCTCTGCCACCAGAGCCTGAGGCACCATTAGGTTCTAAGATTCCAGGTAATATTGTTGTTGTTGAGCTGCAGCACCAGGATGAGAGCCTATTTGAGTGTCTACAGAAAGCAAGAGGGAGCAAGGGAGGGGAGAATGAAGATGGGTACTGCTGATATAACAGCATTCTGTACAGACAGCATGGGTCGGTGAAACAGCTTGTGGTTCCCAGAGTAGCTAGAGAAACTGTTCTGGGTCTAGGCCACTCTTTTCCCTGGGCTGGCCACCTGGGGAAGCATAAGACATTAGCACGGATCAGTCATTGTTTTCACTGGCCTGGTTTACATAAAGATGTTGCTACTTTTTGTAGGAGTTGCCCTGAGTGTCAAAAAACGTCAGCCAGGTTCCCTACCAGAGTTCCCCTGCAGCCTCTTCCAGTCTTCGGCACCCCCTTTGAACGCCTGGGCATTGATATTGTAGGCCCCGTGGAAAAGAGCAAGTCAGGTAACAGATTCATGTTGGTCATCACCGATTATGCAACCAAGTACCCAGAAGTGTTCCCCCTGAGGTCAATTAAAGCCAAAGCTGTTGCATTTTGCCTTGTTCATTTTTTTTTCAAGGATGGGGTTTCCCCAGGAAATATTGACTGATCAAGGTACGAACTTCATGTCACAACTGCTTAAGGATGTGTACCAACTGCTTGGCATCAGGGGGCTGAGGACAACACCTTACCATCTACAAACTGATGGACTCACAGAGAGGTTTAACCAGACATTAAAGCAAATGCTCCATAAATTTGTCAATGAAATGGATTGGGATCAAGGAGATACAGGCTCAACAAACTAAACTTAGTAAGCCTGAAAATGACTGGAATCTGTACGATTCGCAAATGATGGTTCAAATAAAGCAAAGGCAAGCTGAAGTTGATATGGTATTAGAAGAGGAGAAAACAAAGCTAAAAAATGCTTCAAGCACAAATGGATGGTGTCAGAGTATACAATCAAATGGAGGGCAATATAGATGCTGAATATAACAAAGTCCCTGCTGCCAGAATAGCATCAGCGGTTTAAAGCAGCATAGACTTTTATTTTAAGGCAATCCCTTTTAATGTGACGGGCTGGAAGTTTGTCACATGATTTAAACAAAAAGCCAAGGTCAGTTGTGAAAGCTCGCCATTAAGTCAAACCCTTTATGATCAATACTGGTTCATGATCTTAATATTTTTCAAAAATACTTATGTTGCCATTTTTTTTTCTACTTATGTTATTTTTTTAGTTTATTTCTACCTATGTGCCTTGATTATTCTGAGCTGCTTTTCATATATTATCTAACATGACATTATATCTGACAGCTCAAGGTCAAATCATTTTTCATCATTTGAAATTTGAACCCTTTTAACAGTTACATGGGGAAATGACTTCTTCCAACAGATGAATAGCCAATAATTCTTCCTTTACCACCTTTTGATTTGTTCTCTTTACTGTTCTAAGCAATTAACAGTCTCTTTGACATACTTTTAAGTTGCTAGGATGTGCATAATACATTGAACATAGTACATTATGTTATCATGAAAGCATTGCTTTTCTTGTCTTAAGTCAATGTGACAGTCCTGACACCATCCCTCATGACACCTTGGCCTCTCCAAAACTGCAGTGACAACTCTCTCCATCTTGGAACTGTGTTGGTCAGCATTCTCCATGTTACGGCCAGACAATGGAGAACCAGGACCCAGGAGCAGAGTGTCAAAAGAAATAATTTATTCACAAAGTAACAACGCAAAATCAGTTCAGAAGAACGACAGCAAAAAACAAAGTAACAACAGAAATACTCACTAGAAAAGTACCAACTAAAACTCCAACAGAAAATCACCTATAGTAGGGAAAAAAACGGGATCAAAGTGCAACAAAAGTAATACAATGCAAAACTGGACCTCGAGAAACTGATAGACTAACAAACTCGTGACGAGAGGCAGGAAAACTCTGAAGGCGCTCAGCATGCGGAGATCAGCGAGAATTATCGGATAGTGGAGACTACCAGACGGTGGCTTAAGAAGCCAGATGATTAGGCAGAATGAGCTGCAGGTGTGCCAGGAGAAACAGCGCTCCAGGAGATCGCCCTGACCCTCGTCACTCGCACTACCAGAGAAGGAGAGAGAAAGTCAGTGGGAGCAAAATCAAAATAAACACAAAATCAAGACCACAACACTCCAGTGTTCACGGACATCTTCAAAACCTCACTGGAGACATGGCATGTGCCACCTTGCTTCTAAACCTCCACTGTTATCCCCATTCCCCAAAAAACAAGGACTGCAGGACTTAATGACTACAGATCTGTCACCCTGACCTCTGTGGTAATGAAGTAATTTGAGCGCCTTGTGCTGTGCTACCTCAAAATCATCTCAACCCACTCACAGACACCCTGCAATAAACATGGCCCTGCACCTGATTTTCCAGCACCGGTTCAAGGAGAACCAATTCCAGGATGCTGTTTGTGGCCTTCAGCTCTGCCTTCAATACTATGCTGCAGGAAAAGACTTCCCAGCTGAGCCTGACTGACTTCACCTGCAGGTGGATCACAGACTTCCTGTCCAACAGGAGGCTCCATGTGTGCTGGGCGAAGATGCCTCTGACCATCAGTACCGCATCCCTCCAAGGCTGTGTCCTTCCCCTTTGCTGTTATACCTGTATATGAACAGCTGCCTCCTTTTCATCGGTCTGTCAATTTCCTGAAGTGTGCAGATGACGTCACCCTCATTGGGCTCATCTCTGCCTACAGGTGGGAAATTTACCATTTGGTGTGCTGATGCAGCCAAAACAATTACGATTACAGCTTCTGTAACAGTACAGCTTCTCAGGACATCTGTGGGTCATGTCCAGTGTGTGCTGTGTGTCAAATGAGATGACACAACATCAAACAGCCAGTAAAGTTTAGGCATGTAGAAATCATTAAATGGGAAACCCCAGTATTTTTCAATCTAGATCTTGTTCACACATTTATAAATGTTGTGGTTATCTTGCTTAAGCTCTCCACCACAATTTTAGAGATGTAGGAGCACAACTTTAGGATCTCAAGCTCCCAAGAACCAGTTAAAGTTCTAGACATGAGGAAAGAGATTGCCCTCACTAAAAGCTTCAGTCACTACAGAAAATGTCAGAAAGACAATTCTTATTTTTGCTGTTTTCTGTGCACTGTTGACAGTTTTTCACAGTGAATCCAAAGCAAATCTGCCAATCCTCCAGTTTTTCCAAAGATTCTCCCATAGTTTACCCTTCTCCCCTGCTTCCCTCCTGTTCAGATATTTTGCAATAAACCTCCTGTATTTTTAACCTTTCTGACATTGACAGGAGTCATTCGATGTATTCGATTTGGCTGTATCTGTATTAGCTGTAACATCTACTGACAAGAAGTTATTTCGCGCAAATGGCACCTGCCAGTAGAAAAAGAAGATGCAGAATGATGAACGTTAGAGGGATGTAGCACCTGCCAAAAAGTCTAATTGCTCGTGGAATAGGAGGAGGCTTACACTTAGTGAAGAATAACGTCAGTCTAAATCATGCTTTTTGTAAAACATGTCACATGAATTTTACTGGATCACATGAAGAGAAAGCAACACTTCTACGAGGCACAAACGCACTCAAGAGTCACAGAAACTATCCTATCCATTTTCATCATCACCCTCTACTATCAACTGTCTAACTTACCAGTAGCCTCTCTCAGTCACCAGTGAATACTGTGTAATGCCACATTTCCACTAGCGCGGCTCGACTCGACTCGACTCTACTCTACCCGGTTGTTTTGTGTTTCCATTAGGGATAGTACCTGGTACCCGATACTATTTTTAGTACCTGCTCTGGCGAGTTTCCAAGCGAGTAGAAGCGACACTATATGTGTGACGTCGGCCACTGATTGGCTGGCCAGTGTCGTCACTGGTCTGCGACGTCCAACACCGGAAAAACAATCCCGCCCCTCCATTGTAACGCCGGGCAACAGCAACCACTGACTTTATTCTTTATTCTCACTCGAGGGAAATGGCTGCTCGTAAAATATCACCGTGGTCCGTCGACGAGGTCCAGACTAAAAAGCCACAAACCGAGCAGGAAATACAACATCGCCTCGATGTCCTCCATTGTTTGTTGGCTCTGTTTGCGTCGCGTACAAATTGACGTCACGGCAGTTTTGCGCAGCCGTGGTATGACGACCCCGCCTACGTTGAGGAGGTACTATGAAGTCTATAGATTTTAACAGCCTCCAAGGGGGCGCTCTAGCAGGAAATGCAAGAGCAAGACAGACGGGTGGAAGAGATAATGCACCGAGGAAGACACTAGTTTGATTGTGTTTTCTGGTAGGCTAACACATAGACATATATACGTATACGCCTCATTGAATGACGCTTCCTGACGTTCAGCGCGGCTGCCATCTTGGATGGGTCTCCCATGCGCCCCCAGTGCATTTATTTCTACGAAGGAAGGTGTATGCCCAGCTATAATCATCGTAACTCCCTGAATTTTTACCCGATTTTCACACGGTTTGGTTTGTTACAAATGGCAGAGATGTAGTTATGATACAGGATGCTGTCACACATTAAAAACACGTGCTTTCATGCTGAAATACTTTGTTGAAGAGCATAATACAGACATATGGTATGGCATATTAATATAATTATAATTAATTAGTGCTGTCAGGCAATTAAAAAAATTTATCTAATTAATTACAGGATTTGTAATTAATTAATCTAATTAATCACATTTTAATCTCATATCTGCTAAAGGTCCCCAAATAAAGAATTTGAATTCTAGGACATTACAATTCACTGACATTCACATTATAGCTGCTGAATTCTTTTCATCACTGTAGTTCTCGACGGTAGCTGGAAATTATAGTCAGATGACGCTATCTGAAACGCCTCTTTTAGGCCGTCGTCTTCCACAATTGAAATCAGCCTGCAATCAGCAGCAACCCACTTTGCGATTGAGTTTGTCAGTTTTTCTGTCGTGGCTTTGCTCATTCGTTTTCCTAACTCAGCAAGTGTGGGTTGGTGGAGTGAGCTCACGGTAGCACTAGTGGCACTAGCAGCAACTACATGTTTAGCGTTTAAATGATAATTCAGGCTGGAGCTGCTACGGTGATAGGAAAATTCTTTTTAACACAAGGTACAAATCACTGCGTTCTTGTTAATAGTCCCGTCTTTGTTCTTTTTATAAATAAACTTGCCGTTTAAAGGTCCAAGTAGGCTTGCCTCGCTCTCCGGTGTCGCATCCATGTCTGTTGTCACCCTGCTTTTGACTAGTGGTGGAGGTAGGATGCGACCTGCCACTGCAGCCTACGGGTCACTCAAAGGGCCAAATTTAAAATGCTTGCGCATTGACTTGCCACTCATGATTAATTGCGTTAATTTTTATAGCGCGTTAATTTGCAGCGTAATTAATTAATCTAATTAATGTGTTAAACTGACAGCCCTATAATTAATATAATAATATATTTTAATAAAGAAACAATTTGATTGTTCATTTGAACTTATTTCTCTCTCTCTCTCTCTCTCTCTCTCTCTCTCTGTCACACACACACACACACACACACACACACACACACACACACACACACACACACACTAAATTATGACCCTTCTGTACATACCAATAACACAAGAATTTCTTCATTTTTGTTTTTGTGCACTGAGTTTATTTAATCTAAAGTGAGGCAGAGGCACATGCACACGTGCGCGCGCACACAATACACACACAAAAACCTCATGTGACATCTCACATAACCTGTTGACATTTTTCTTTTTGGCCAACTCATCGTGTGTGTCGTTCCACAGTCCACTGCTGCTTTCAAACACACACACGTACACAAACACACACACCGTCTGGCCTGACATGTCTAAATTTAAACATTTTCACAGCTTCAGGATGACAAAGATTCCACAATAGCCTGGACTGAAACTGCTGATGTTTGTGATATACACTGATTTTAACACATACATACATACATACATACATACAAAGCTCCCATATATACCTGCTCAGTACATCTTTTCCTTCTTTCTTTTTTTTTTGTAAGGCCTGGAAAAGTAAGCTTTAAAATTCCAGGTCATTCCAGCATCTTACACTACCCTGTTAAGCTTGTAACGGGGCTAGGAAGCTAAATAAAATAAATAAATAAAATACCGGCATAGTTGCGCTCTTTACGTTGACTTCAGTTGGCTCTGGTGCTAGCGGAGACCCACCCAATATGGCGGCGACGCTGGATTACGCTCCAGCACGTAATGAGGCGTCTACGTATATATGTCTATGGGCTAACAGGCTAGGGCTGCTAGGCTGGTTATGTTTTTTAACCAGCCGTGTTACTGCATGTTTGCTGTCGTTTAACTGCCATGTTACTGCACATTTGCTGTCATTTTACTGCCGTGTTACTGCACTTAACCTGTTGTTTTACTGCCGTGTTACTGCATATGTGCTGTCGTTTTACTGCTGTGCTACGGCTGTGTTACTGCCGTGTTACAGACACTGTTTGGAAAAAAACATTTATTTACGGTAATTAAAAATGAAAAAAATCTTACTGTGCACCATCTTTCTGTGTAAATATCTCATGCTACAACATGGGCACCTGTGGCTTACAGACAGGTGCGGCCTATATATGTACACATCTATATTCTAAATTAGTTGGTGCGGCTTATATTCAGGTGCGTTCAATAGTCCACCCTCAGCCGTAGCTTTCTGACTTCAGTCTCGTGGCTCTCCACCCTCCGGTTGGCATGGACGAGCTGCGCTGAAACTGCTTCTTCAGTTTAGAGTGAACATGTAGAAGGTCAGCCAGCTCCTGAGGATGCAGCAAACACAAAAGACAGACTTAGAGATTAATGTTTCCACAACAGTTTTTCTAGAGCTGATTCTGGTCAGCCAGCACTTCTGTCTCAGTTATTACTGAAAATATTAGCTGATTAACTGCTTCAACTGGTGAAAGGAATTTATGTATATGCATATAAGCTCAATAGAAAGAGACTGTGTGAACTGATTGCACATATTCCTGGGCTTTAACGACTATGCTTTATAAATGGGACAGTGGAAATGACTGCAGCCTTCCTCTGACATCAGACTATAAGCTGAACACAAACACGCAGGCCCACTCCCATAGACACAGTCAGTGTGCCCCTCGTTAGTTAGCTTGCAGGAAACGTCTGCAGAGTTGGCACATTGGCTGTTTGGGGTGAGGAAACACAAAAGGTCCAGCTGAAAAATGCAAGCCAAAAATTTGCTTTGCTTTCTGTCTGATACACCGTTCCACACAAACTTCACCCTGGTTGAACTCTTGCACAATGATTCATTACAAATGTCTCATATATCCAATAGAAATGCAAAATAATTTCAGTACACATTGAGGACATGCAAGTGGAAGTATATACTCATTTGCAGTGGTATCATAAGTGAAACAAGAAGAACCCACCAAACAGGCACATGGGTTTTTGTAGATGGAGTGTACATGAAACACAAGACTAAGAAGAGAAAAGCATTCTTTTGTAGCTATTCTTGTAGTTGCAGGGGGTAAAAAAAAAAAACACAACCTGTTTGAAAAACTAGTTACAACATCATCCAAAATGTCCTGGTGATAGCCACATATCTGTGTTGGATGTGTTCCAAACCATTTCAAAGTTTGTCTGTTTTGGCCGTAAATCTGTCTGTCAGGCTGTAATTTCATGTAATTGTGGTTGAGTCAATAAATGTCCCACTCCACAGGTTTGCATTGGGATTAGTGAAGGAAAGTCTACACTTGGAGCTAATGGCATCATCAATAATGCACCAGTGTCACTCACTGCACTTCCATGTGTGGCACTGATTCAACCTCCCTCCCTGCTGCCTCACACCCAATGGCTCCCCTGACAGAGCAGCTTCCAAGAAGCTTTTCTGAACATAAACAGCAATACAATGGAGAGAAATGAGATACATACATACATACATACATACATACATACATACATACATAGGAACAATAAAAGAAAAGCCCAAATCAAGCAGTGGGATATTTACTTATTTATTTTTCTCTCCATTTGATCCCGCCTTTATCGTCATTATGTATTTAATGTTAGAATCTTTTAGCTACAACACAGAATTAGCTCCAATTTGTTTTTATTGTATTTTATTCTTATTAACTCACTGAGAATGTTACATGCATTCAGAGTGTATTTGAATATTTGCATAACAATCAAGGCAAAATGCCTGAATGCCACACAAATACTAGTGTAACTCTAGAGACAGGCCAAACAAAAAGAGCAACAGGGTAATGAAGAAGGAAAAAATTAAAAGGAAAGGGTGGGGTCTTGAGAAGGAGACAGGGATGAAGGGGTGGTATTTTACAGGGTGATGAATTTTGTGCAGCCTGCACAAGAGAAGAAACATGCCTAAAAAACATATTGATGAGATCACCAGACATTTTATCCTTTGGCAAACTGTTTAGCGGTAAAGGGAGAAAGATGAGCTATGCATCAGTGCACTGTCTCTGACTGCTCATGGGTTCCTACTGACAGTATGAATCTTGAAAATTATAAATCTTTTAAAAGGCTCAGTAATTTCCTGAAACAGCTAGCCACTGTAATATTTAGCAAACATTACTCAAACAGGAGGAAATGTTGCTCTGGAGAAAGTTCAGTCAGGAAGGCTATTGTTTTGCACGCTTCGCCCTGTAGCTTATTTCTCATTGCATTCTGAATTCAATCCTCTCACTCATAATTTCTTTGCTGTCATTGTCTGAGGCTGTCAATTCAGATATCATCTGTTCTTATCAGCTGGTCACATCTGCCATCTGCCCAATTGCAACGTGACATACCTTCACTGGTAGCCTATTATTTTGCTGCTGTCTTTTCAAACATAATTCTCTCTCTCTGCCTTAGTATATTCATGCTGCCATTATGTCCACCCCCTCCACCTCTCAATCACCATCCACTCTTCGTAGATCTTCAGCTTCATCACTGCATCAGCCCCATCAGTCAAGAGAGTCATCAGCCACCACCAATACCAGTGTCTGGACTTCATGGAGGGTTTTCTCTTGCTGCTGCTGGGGGCGATGCTCCTTGATTACGAGATCTCCCTTTGGAGTGTAAGTGCCAAAGACTTACCGATAAGCCTTAACTATCGCATATGATCTGTCATGATAAACAATTAACTTTACTTTATTCACTTGTCATTGGGGCTATTTTCAGCTGCAAATTCATACACATTTTCTGCTGTCACAGGTATTTAGAAATTTAAACTACCCTTTCCTTTAAAGGATTAGTTCGCCATTTTAGGAAATACACGTACTCATAATCCATCTATCACATATCCCGTGTATAAGTAGAAATGGTAATCTTTCACTGGTTCAAGCATAGAAGTCCATGGCTGCCAATATTGAAATGATATTATTTAATCAAATGGAAATGCACTTTTTCATTTGTGTGAGCATGGATTTCAAAATTTTGAGTAAAATTTTGAAATCCAGTTGACAATGAAAAGCTTCACAATGGCAGGATTCTTCAATGCCTTTTTCATGCATCAAGCTAAAATTGGGACAGATAAGAATTGCAAAAGTCTAAATTGCAATTTAATTTTTCAAGTTTTTTATATTCATTTTAATTTTAATTTAAATTTTGATTAAGCAATTTCAAAGATGGATTAAAAATTGTGTAAATGTCATATATTAAGTTTAATCAAATGCAAAAGGAAGTTTCATATTAGATGATTAAATTTCAATATTAGCAACCACAGCAACCATTTGAGGATTTGCTGCTTTGTTTTTTTGTTTTGTTTTTGTTTGTTTGTTTGTTTGTTTGCTTGTTTTAATCATTGTAAACAAAAAATCTTTAGGTTTTGAACTGCTGGTCAGACAATACAATCAATTATATTTTTAATTTCATTTTATCAGAATAGTTTTCTGAAATTTGTCATGCATCCCAAAACATATACTGTTTCACAGAATAACAGAGTTCAACAGATTGGACTTGGAAATTGTCTTTAGAATTTTTCACTCTGACATTTAAGAGATTAAACATGTAATTAATTAATTGAAAAAATGGTGAAAATAATATCTATTCTATGGAGCCACAATATGCTCATAATGAAATAAGAAAATAGCACATGAATCAAATATAATGTCCCATGAAATCCCAATACAGTAAAACCATATTAGCAGTTTTAACACCTTTTTTGTTTTTGTTTTTTTCTTCCCATATCCTTTTCATTTACTTGGCTAACAGGACATCCAAAAATTCACTTCCTGAAAAATGTGACACCTAGAAAAAGGGTGCTTGTGTGAAAACAAAACCCACCATGACTGATCCCCAGTTAGCCAAATTAAAAAACATTTCTAACAGTTATAGCACATATTAGATATCATACAGACACCTAAACTGAAAATACAGTGATACAGTGTTGTGTTGTGGAGTGGAATAAAAAATAGATTCATACAAAAGAAAAAGGTCATGGGCAGGCACAGACAGATGACATTATACACATGCATGTCCTGGTCCTTGGCCTGGTATTTGTCAGACAAAAGGCCTGATAAATGAGGCAGGTTTCTGTACTGTATGCCTGAAAGCATACATACAAGCCAGAAACCCCAATATTCCCTCTAGTTTTACTATTTCAAGACTATGTAATGAATGTCTGGGAGGGCAGAGGAAGAGGGATTAAAAAGAGGAGGGAGAGACAGTGTGTGTCTTGCAGAACACTGCTTGTTAAATGTGTCTCCTTGACTGGAGAGACCTTGAAGTCCACCTCTATATCTGTCCCACTAAAACAAACACACATGTATACACCTATACACATAAACCACAGGCTTATGCCAAGAAATATGTTTACACATTCCTCACCTTAACAAATTGCATCCTTTAATGTGACAGATAAAAATAAAATAAAATAATAAATAAATAAATAAAAATAAAAAATACATAAATACATAAATCAGAATCACATGCTGGAATATCTAATGTACATAACTACAGATCACTTGGCATACTCTTGCATGCACACACACACACACACACACACACACGTATATTTATAGATGCCTGCACACACACACACATCTATGCCTACACACATATATATACATACATATAAATAGAATAAATACATCAATAATAGATAATAAATAATTTAAGAAGAGAAGTTAAAAAGGGTAAAAGGGTTAAATCAAAATAACAATTTGTGGAAAAAAAGAGGACCATTAAAAGAAGGATGTTTCTTTCTTGGATCGCCGCAGCCAGAGCCCTGTCAGAAACCTGTGGGAGAAGAGGCCCTGGAAAGTAAGGAGGTGAGCACTTCTAGTAAATGCTGTAAAAAAAAAGGTTTGTTATTATCAAGTGGAAATAGACTCATCAACCATACTTTTCATTTAGCCCAGTGGGATCTATGGTCTTTAGTAGATTAATCCATTTCCTCTCCGCTGCCTGTCTCTGGCCCGTGGTCCAATCCCTTCTGCTCTCCAGGCCCATACTCTGGACATTGTGTTGGCCATGGAGTTTAAAATGTGCATACAGGACACTGGTGCCACTCCCATTGTTCATAATGTAAAAATGCTGTTTTATTCTAGTAGCAATTGAGTGTCTGGTCTGCCCAACATACATTTTGTGGCAGGCCATGCACCTAATAGCGTATATAAAACATTAGTAGTTGAGGGTTTGAAGGCCTGCCACGGATTGACGCCTATTCTAGCGTGAGGTTTAAAAATGTGGGGCAGAGAAATAAAACCAACCGCCGAGCCTCGACGCACCTCCCCAGTTTGTGTTGGTTTGTTCAAATTTGAGTGCACCAATATATATATATCCCTGAGGTTTTTTCTCCTTCGGTGGGCAGAGATCAGCCGACAGTCCCCCAGCGCGTCACAGTTCCTTTTAGCCCCCTCGAAATTGGTTTTGATGGTGGAGAGGAGGCTCCTGGTGGTCTCCGAGTAGGTGACCACCGGGGAGACGAGAGTGGGGCCGGCTCGCCGGGGGACGATATGGTGATATTTGTCTTTAAAGGTTCGGCTGACCTCTGCCTTGACACTCCTGAGGAAGCGCCTTGAGTAACCCCTAGGCCTCAGCGCACTGAAGAGGGTGCCTACAGCTTCCTCCACATGTTCCGGGAAGGTGCAGATCCTGTGGAAGCGTATCAGCTGGGACTTTATCAGACCTCTGTACATGTGCCTTGGGTGGTAGCTGGATTTATGGAGGAGTGCGTTACGGTCCGTGTCTTTGAAATGGACTTTGGTGGCCAGTACCTTGTTTTGGTCGCTGGAGTCACGGAAGAAGACACTTGTGTCCAGGAATTCTATTGTGTGAGGTTGCAAATTGTGTTTGACCTTGATCTTGGGGTGGTGCGAGTTGAGAGTGTCGATGAATGTGGTGAATTGTTCCAATGTGCTGTCCCAGAGGCCGAAGATGTCATCCAGGCACCGGAAATACAGTCTAGGTTTGATGGGGATGTTGACGAATGCTGTCTCCTCCCAGTGGGCCAGATATATGTCTGTGTAGGCTGGTGCATACTTTCAGCCCATCGCACAGCCGCACAGCTGGAGATAGTGCTGAAATCATTGCGGGTGAGTGTTAGTTCCAAAAGTTGTAGAATATGATTATCACGTCGAGTGGGGTCTGGGTGTTTTTTGAAAATGGACTTTACGGCAGCTAGGCCAAGTGGAGTTTCAATGTTAGTATATAGGGAATCTATATCTATGGTGAATAGGACAGTATGGCCGGGTAACTGCTGGTTCTTTATGGACTGTACAAAATGATATGTATCTTTGATGTAGCTGGGGTGGAGTTTGGCAAGGGAATTAATGAAATGGTCAATATCTTCAGTTATGGGGTATGTTTCTGAGCCGCAATCGCTGACGATGGGGCGGCCTGCTGGAACCACAGAAGGTTAGGGTTAGGGCGTTAGGTGAGGGTAAAAACGTAACATTCTATTGGATGTTACGATGGGCACTGGCACAAGGGAGGGGAAGAACAGTCTTGTTAAAAACTATCTTAAAATATAAGATATACAAGAAGTGTTAGAAGTGCTATAAAAGAGAGTGATAAGTGCTAAAAATAAGTGCAATGTTAAAAAAACACAATTGTGAGTTATAAAACGCTCCAAGATTCGAACAATCCAGTAATAAGTGCAAAATAATTAGATTATCATAATAAGATAATCAGAAACCATGTGACATAAATATATAAATAAAAATAATGATAAATAATATAAAATTCATAATACACAGCAATCATAAAATCTCTCCATTTCCTTAAAAAATAAGAGAAGGGGGGACAAGAACAGAAGAGAGGTTAACATTCAGTTAAAAGGCAGAGATAGATGGGTCATTTTCAGAATTTTTCATTTAATCCTGTCGGTTGAATGGTACTTAATTGGTAGATCCATCTTCTCTCCACCGCCTGTCGCTGTGCCGTAGACCACCTCTGATTGCTCTCCAGGCCCATGCTTTGAAGACTGTGGGGTCCATGGAGTTTAAAATGGTTGTATAAGGTGTTTTTGCCGTTCCCACTGTTCATCTTAAAAATGTGCTGTTTAATTCATAAAATTAATTGATTGCCCGTCTCACCCACATACAGTTTTTGGCAGGCCTTGCATCTAATGGCATAGATGACATTTCTAGATGTAGGTTTCAAGGCCAGCCACAAGTTAAAACCAATTTTCAAATAGGGATTAAAAATGTGTGCCTCGAAGCGCCTCCTCCTGCCTGGTGCTTCTATTCAGATTTGTGTGCACCAGGATATCTTTTAAATTTTTGTTCTTTCGATAGGCGGAGATCATGCGGCATCCCCTTAACGACTCACAAGTGCCCCACGGAGAGATCTAATAAGTTTAAATGTACTCTCTGAATAAGTTACCACTAGGGGGACGAGGGAGTCGGAGGGCTGAGTTGTGGTGTTTTCATCCTTTTTGTTGCTGTTAAAAATGCCACTGACCTCTGCTCTGGGAAGGTGCATATTCTATGGAAGCAGATCAGCTGGGATTTGATCAGACCTCTGTATGTGTGCCTGGGATGATAACTGGACTTATGGAGGAGAGCATGGCGATCTGTGTCTTTAAAGAAAACTTTTGTGGCCAGTAGTTTTTTGTGGTCGCTGGAGCTGCGGAAGAAAACCCTGGTATCTAAAAACTCCATTGTGTCAGGCTGTAGGTTCTGTTTAAGTTTTATTTTGGGGTGGTGTGTGTTGAGTGTATTGAAAAATAGAAGAAACTCTTGCTCTGTGCCCCCCCAGAGGCCAAAGATGTCGTCCAGGTACCAGAGATATAGGAGGGATTTTGTGGGTGATGTTTTAATTTAGCTTCTTCCCAACGGGCCAGATAGATGTCAGCATATGCTGGTGAATACAGCTGTGCAAATACATTGCACATTTGCACAGCTGGAGATAGTGTTTATTATTGAATTGAAAGTCGTTGCGAGTGAGGATGAGTTCAAGTAACTGTAGGATTTCCCTGTCTGGTCTGGCTGGGTCTGGGTATTTATTAAAAGTGTGTTTTATGGCTGCAAGGACAGGTGATGTTTCAATATTAGAGAATCTATATCTATTGTAAAAAGGAGAGCGTGGCTGCTTACATGCATGCTATTGATTCTGTCTACAAATTGATAAGTGTCCTTGATAAAACTGGGGTGAAGTTTTGAGAGTGGATTAATGAAATGGTCTATGTATTCTGTGATTCTATAGGATTCTGAGCTGCAGTCACTTACGATGGGTCAGCCGACCAGAACCACAGAAGGGACCGTCCACATCTCAGGAGGCTTATGTATCTTGGGGAGAAGGTAGAAGAGGCGAGGCCTGGGCTCATCAGGACCGTCCAAATATTGTTCTTGTTTTGCTGTGATGTGTTTGTTGTTATATAATGTTTGTGTAATATCCCAAATTAATGTCTGTGTTTCTGGTTGAAGTGGATGTGTGAGCGGTTTATAGTAGGTTGTGTTATTGAGCTGTCTATTTGCTTCCCATAAATAATTATTTAAATCCTGTAAAACGATTTGGCCCCCTTTGTCTGCCAGTTTTATAACTATGTGTGTGTTGTTACCTAATGCTGTTATGATTTTGTTCTGTTCGTGTGTTATGTTTGGGTGTCTATGTGAAAGGGGGCACCATTTGGTGAGTAATGAATTGTTTTTATTAATTAATGTTATTATTTCTAGTGTCTAGATGTGGCTGCCACTGGCACAGTCCAATGAAGAGCACAGGCTCTCGTCTCCGTCTCTTAATTTCAGTGTGTCTGCGGTTTAGACCCCAGATGTCAGCTGTCCGATTCAAATAATCGCATCCAAGTTTATACAAGGAGTTCAAATGACGATGGTGATTTCCAGGGAGTCTTCAGTGTGCACACGCTTGTTAAGATGATGATCCAGTCTTTTTTTCACCTCGTGTTTCTCCTGTTTCTTGGCTATATGCGAGTTATTTGTGGTGATATCCTGTGAGTCTTTTTACTGCTAAAAACAGTCTTTATTAAAATAAATATAAAATAGATCCTGCAGAGACTTATTAAAAAGCTTGCCACAAAAACAAAAATAAAAGAGAAATTAAAATGTAGGATATAAATAAAATCCCGACGTTTCGCTGTGCTGAACATTTCTCCCCAGCAAACAGTTTACAGAAAGTGTTTAGGAGCATGTTTCAGAGCGTCCTGAGTCGATTGGACCCCCCTTTGAAGGTTTGAAAATTGTAACCTCAGTTGTCAGTAACCCTAGGTAATGGGTAGGGGTAGGTGTTGGGTGGGTGGGTTGTCTAGGGTTGTGGGTCAGCTAGGGTTGTGGGTCAGCTAGGGTTGTGTGTTGGGGATTGTGTGTTGGGGGTTGGGTTAGATTGAGGGGATGAGAGCTGATGTGGCAACTTTTTGCCTTCAATGGGAGTAGTGGAAAAAGTGCCATAGGTGAAAAGTGTCCCCCAGAAAGTGTTTAGGAGCACGTTTCAGAGCGTCCTGAGTCGATTTGAAGGTTTGAAAATTGTAACCCTAGTTGTTAGCTGTTGTTGTTGTTGTTACTTGTTAAGAACCCTAGGTAATGGGTAGGGGTGGGGGTGGGGGTCGGGGGGGTTAAGTTGGGGCTCAGAAAAGATTTCATAAGTTTGTCGTCAGGGGATGAAACAAATGAAAAACAATCTTCAGAAGTGAGGGATCTCAAAGAGTGGATCTATATGGCTGATTGTGTGATGAACGAAGTAATGATTAGGACTCAGATGCAGACTCAAGTATAGCGTGACCGGTAAAAGGGTTTATTGTAATCAGAGTTCAGGCTGACTCTCGAGTTAATGGTATGGAGGTGGATAGTAGAATGGTAAAGGCGACGTGGTGGACAGGAGTCTTTGTAGGTTGAGGTGCCACGTGGTGATGCAGTGCAGGAGAGGACACAGAAGGTGGTGTGGGCTAGAGGCAGGTGGCCGAGCGGGGTCCAGTGGCGAGGTGGCAAGGATGGAAACGCAGGGAACAAGACACCAGTAGCAGGAAGCGGAGGAACCTCTGCGGGGTGGAGATGGAAGAGAGTTCCGATAAGCAAACACGAAATCAGCGAACGAACTATCACAAGAGCGTAGTATTCACTGAGAATCACGTAGGGGGCCGACTATACCACTGAGAGGCGGAAATAATCTGGCGACGAGCCCTCCGCTGAATGCCGGCTTTATCCGGTCCGGGATAGAGATGGGAATCAGCTGCGAAGTGCCAGCTCCCCTACACACAAAAAGAAAACCACCCCCACACACTATAAAGGAAACTAGCAAAACATAAATATCGCACCAATCATAACAGATTGGGAACGAACAGTCTTCCCCACGTGCCCTAAGGTGCCAATAATATATATACATTATCTGGATGATATTTTTGGAGTCCGGACATATTCAGAGGCACAGTTTCAAAGTTTCATAAGCATTCTGAATAGCCATCATGATTCAATTAAAATCAAACACAATATACAAAAAGAACAAATAGAGTTTTTAGACACGCAAGTCTATATCATGAAAGACCACACCTGTTAGGATCCGGGCTTCCTGTCTCTCCCTGTGTGTCTCCTCTGCCCTTTTTCCCTGTGTTTGTGTCTGTCTGTTCACCCCTGTTGGCGTGGCTGGGCATCCCCTTACCTGCAACCAGCTCCACCCCCTGCACTCACCTTGGAAGCACACTTCCTCATTGTGTGGAGTATTTAAGAAGCATGCAGACCTCTCCTCTTTGCCAGATTGTCCTCATACTCCATGTCGGTGTCTGGTTGTTTGGTTCGTAAGTACAAGTCTTTTTGTCTCCCTCTCTTGCTCAGAGAATCGTCATTTGTTGTCCATCGTTTTCCAGCCACTAAGTGTGCTGTGTTTTTCTTTGTTTCAGTTTCTGCCTGCCGCTTCCACGCGTGCCTCGTGTCATACCCGCTTCATCGGTGCTCCTTCTGTTCATCCACTCCGTTTGAGTGCGTCTTTTGTTTGTTTATCATCCGCTTGTTGAGCGTGTTTTCTGTTTCCCTTTTTATTAATAAATTCGCCCTTGGTTTTACACAATTCCTGTCTCTGGTCTGCATCTCTGGGTCCTAATACTATTCAGCTATTCAGCCTTAACAACACCGACAGGTGGAACCTGGGAACGAGAGTTTATTTTAAACCCACAGACACCCATGCGTTGTTGCACAGAAACAGCTTTCATCCTAAGCATACCTTCAAGGGAATCATAAAATCCCAGTTCATAAGATTCAACAAAATATGCACAAAACAGGATGGTGTAGATATTGCAACTAAAACACTCTTTCGGGCGCTAAAAAAGAGGAGCTACAGTAGGACCTTCTTACGCTCCATTAAAGTGGAGGTGCAACGAGTAACTTGGAGGGGAATCAGGAGAGTATCAGAGTGGAACAAAATAAAAACATTATCCCTCTGATAACCACCTTCTCTTCAGCCTCAACAAGAATAAACTCTGTGGCAAAAACCAATTTTGCAAGACTAAAAAATCATACGGAGCCATTGTTGGACTTTAAAATCATTTCAGCGTTTAAAAGCAATAAAAACTTGAAGGACCTTTTAGTTCACGCTTCACTACAGGGAGATAAAATAAAACACAATCATGTGCACCTGAGATCCATTATATAAATCGCAAACAAATACAGGGGGTGCTTTTCATTACGTTGAATTGTGCCTCCTCGTCTCCTCTCTCCTTCGTTGACCCGGAAGTCGTTTCCCCTCCGCCATGATGAAGGATCTTCCAATTGCTTAAATGCACCTGAAGGAGACGAGGAATGAGGAGAGAGGAGGCTTCTGAAGGAGATCAGAGTGAGGATACACCGGTGTAGCCTACGCGGAAGTCTTTTATTATTTAAGGGGCGTGTCGTATGTGGCACACGTTTGAATCATGGCGGGAGCAGGTCTTCACAAATGAGATCTTGATTCCTGTTTCAACTGTGTCCTTTTAACAATTGTATCTGTCACCAAGAAATTAATGAAAATTCTTGGTATATTACGGTTTTTTAAAGCAAGGCTACAAGGCTGTTGGTTTAATCTACCACACACCCGTCCTCTGTTATGCCTCTAATGGCATATAATTGAAACCTCATCAATAGCAATCAGGAGTAGAACAGTCTGACTGCAGATCTGACCATAATATCACGTTTTACAGCTTTTACAGCTGTGCAAACGTCATCAGTAATTGACGTCGCTTCGGACTGACGCTGTGGAGCGAGGATTTTTCATTTTGGAGTTTCGTTTCCTCCGTCCTCACGTCCCTTCCTCGCATCCCTCTTTCATGTCCTCGCTGGGCGGAGCTAAGACGTGAGGAGAGGAAGCGAGTGGAGGAGACGAGGAGACCAATTTATGGAATGAAAAGCACCCACAGACTTGAGTGCACCAGTTTGGCAAAACTTCCAGCTGGACTCGTCAAATCTGGTTTATGCAATTGAATATAGGATCTGTGGTAAAATATATATTGGACAGACTAAAAACAATCTGTCACAGAGGTTGAAACAACATATTTATCACTTGGATCGAACAATAAAGACTACAGAATTGTATACACATTTTCGGTTACACGGGGTGGAGATTCTCATGATTACAGGCCCGGAATCAAAAACTGGCTGGTTGACGGCCCAGAGATTGACAGCAGAAAGACGTTGGATCACCAAATTAAAAACAGGTGTGCCCAACGGCTTAAATGAAGTTTAATAAATATTTTCTTTTCTTTTTTTGGGAGGACTTTCAAAGTCTCATGTTTTTGGTCTGTGGGAGGAAGCCGGAGTACCCGGGGAGAACCCACGCATGCACGGGAAGAACATGCAAACTTCACACAGAGAGGCCCCGCCTGACCCGGGGATTGAACCGGCAACCTTCTTGCTGTGAGGCACGTGCACTACCTGCTGCGCCACCGTGCAGCCCCAGTATTAATATAATTTATTGAATTTAAATGCATATTAATGAGATTATGTATTCAGAATACATTAATTCTATTTGTTCGAATTGCATAATAATTAGGCTACCTATTCAAGATGAATAATGTGTATTTGTTTGAAATACATAATAATTAAGCTTAAATTTAATCAAAATGCATTACATTTATATATTTTAATACATAATAATTAAGCTTAAATTCAATCAAAATGCAGAAAATTTCTATATTTTTATGATTAATATTCAATTTTTTTATATATATTTTCCATTCAACAACATCTCAATGATACATACAATCAGAAAACCTTGATGATTGATAAATTTATCGACATGATAGAACTCTTCCTTTCACCCAAACACAGGCACAGACACAGTACCCAGCACGTAGTGTAGCTCTTCAACCCTCATCTACTGCTGTAGATGGAACATGAAAAATGTTTTCTAACTTTAATAGAAAAGAGGCAGGTTAGGAAGGTTAAACAAAGTCTTAGTTCATCAGCTGACAGGAAAGGGTTTTCCTTGAAGTATACACCATCTCTTATGGAGCAACACTGCTGGTTTTCAAGCGGGTCAGTGTTACTGCCCTGTGTTCTGTGGCTGTCAATAACTCTACTCAACACTTCTGTAGAATCAAGTATCTGCTGCAACGATCACAGTAATGGGATAAACTGAAAGGACCTGCTCTTTTTTTTATCAAGAAGGAACTTTACTGGCTCAACAACATTTAACACTTTTTTAAAGTATCCTCTGTGACATGAGAACACAGAAAGCTAGAAACGGCATGTGCTCAGTCAACTGTGTTCTCGATATGTGTGAATCTTCCAGGTCATGAACGTACAAGAACACTATATACACATGGTTATTGGCATGTATGGCCAGTCTCTTCCTCAACTTCCTCCTTCCATCCCAACACCACCCCAAAAAAGAGTCAAATGAGAAATTTGAATGCTCAAACTCTTGTTTGTTTCAGTGCTCGTACTTTGTTGGAAAGCTTGGTCGATTCCAGATCTATCAGGATCTTCTGGTATGCTTCGAATGTATTCTTCAAGCTTTTAGGATAGCTTAAATGGAGTGCATAGATCAACCCATAAAGCATCATGCATGCATGGTTGACACTCTGGAGGTTGTGAAGAACTTCAACGCCTTCCAGGACCACACCAACATCTGCAAAGCATCCACCAGGACCATCACCATCACCTCGAACAGTGTAGATTGCCATGGTCGCCCCTGTGACGTCTGCCTTGGCCTCATTGCATTCAATGTCCTGGAAGATGGAAGGAACAGAGAACAATGAGCTGTGTCACCCTATCCTTGACCTCTGACCACCAAAATCTAAGCAGTTCATCATTGAGGTAAAGAGTATGTTCATTTGAAGAAATTCCCTTAAGGCACTGTAGACATAGCATTAATGAGAATGAAATGGACACACAGACCTCAAGATCTTTGACCCCCTAAAAGCCTGAAAAGTAAAACAAAAGTCAAAAAGTTACATTATGTATAAATGGAGTCAGTACATTCAATAATCATCAACAATTTAAATACGATAAAAAGTAGTGTTTGAGCACAACGTTGTTCCAGAGGTAAATTCCACTTTACGATCTGACAATTATAGCTATGCTGTGTTAGTAGAACCAGACCAACTGCTAATCGAGTGAGGAGGAGTTCCGGAGCCCCAAGAGACACATTTTGACATGGGACACAGCATGCAAGCGTGACTCGCTGGACCCCAGATGTGTTATCAAACTACTTTCTGAGGGAGCTGAAATTAAGCAAAATGCATTAAATGTGAGAGCGAATTTGCCCACATCATGACAGCATTTTATCCTGTTGTTAGTCACAATAAAGGTTGCGTTAAAGAATCTCAATGCCATTCTTTACCGTGTTTGTGGGTACTTGTAATGTTGTCAAACACAGTAAAAAAAACGGCATGTCGTGTCTCATTGCTTAAAAGTAATACTCTTAATCCTTTAATTTTGTGAATTTTTAATGGTGCTCATGAAACATAACATAGTAACTTACATGTTTATAGGTTACTCTGAGGGTAAGGTTCCGTGCTTCTTGAAGATGCAAGGATTTCCAGGGAGACAGAAGAGACTAAACTTTATCCAATGAAGCCTTTGACCTGCCACAATAAAAATGGAGTCAACAGAACATCCCAACTTAAATGTAAAAAAAGAAAAAATACAACACCAGGAACTCATTTTATTCAGAGATCCGTGAAGTAAATGAAAACCCTCTCAAAAATAGCCAATATCTGAAAGAGCCAAATAACAAACTGTTGATACAGGTAGAGGAGAAAGGACAGTAGGAAAGAGGCAAACCTCTTTTGTCCACCACCCGCTCCCTCACTCCTACCCTCTGCCATCTCTCCTCACCTCCTCTCTCCTAATCTCCTTTCACTGGGTAAGTTTTACTCCTCCCTCCTATCCAACCCTCTCTGGCACTGTACTCCCTCTCTCCTTACCTCCTTTTGTTTCCTGTTAGGAATTAGAACGAACTAACTTTCCCTATCCTGACCTTCTCTCCCCTAACCCCTCAACCCTTGGAATATTCCTCTTCTACTAAATAGAATCAGTCCCAACAGCCAAAACAAAAGAAAGTGTCCTTACAACTACACTGTTTTATGACTTACCTCTTGCCATTGCCATTACCTCTTGCTTTGGCTTTACTGACTGCCTCAAATCCTCACCTGCTTTTTGTCAGAGAAAAACAATAATTATCCCATTATTTCTCTCCATGGATATCAGCCCTTAATACACTACAAGGTATGGAAAAGGAGGAAGACAGGAATGGCATTATCTTTGTAAACTACATTGTAGAAAAAATAGAGAATTAACACATTTAGCATTTAGAGGGGTGGGGTGGGGGGACCTAGGGAAAGAGAGAAAAACCAGGACTGAGAGACAGAGAGTGAACGTAGGTCCAGATAGACAGAGAAAGACGGATGGAGAGAGAGAGGAGACGGCCAGACACAAAAAGAGGGAGGGAGGGAGACAAAGTGTGATAGGGATAGAGAGAGAGCAGCTGATCAGTCTTGCGTTGGTTAGATATCCAGTCATGTCCACTCACTTCCAATAACTTCAAGGAAGATAAGAATGCTTCTGTCTGTCTGATGTTCTCAAGGCGTTGGAGTTCATAAGCTGACAGTCCACAACATCCATCCTAGTGACCCCCCCCCACACACGCACACACAGGAGAATCAAGCTGATCAGAATCAAAACCGACCATAATATGAAAGGCCTTTCTTACTAAATAACATGTCCAAAACAGGTGTCAATTTCATGATAACTGCTCCTTTATGAGAACTATCAAGTGTCTGTGTGCTCACCTTCTTGTTTGTCGTCATTGGCATATTGGAGTCGCTTAGGTGCCAGGACCCGACCCTTAACCTCAGGCTCCTCCCAACCATATAGATTTACTTCCTACAAGTGACAGCACTACCACCATTGCCTTGAAGGAATTCCTTTCTCGAAGCAACCCATTGCACTCAATGAAAACTATAGGTGGTTAAAGTTCAAGGTTAATGTGACCTCATGTCCATCCCATTCTCATGAACGCCACATGTTATCAGGCACACCTGGAGGGAGGGGTTGGGTCCAGAAAAACGCTATTTAAGTGCACATTGAATACATGAGTTACTACACTTCAGATTCACACTTACCTCACTGACATCAAAGAGTACTAGCCATTTGTTTAGGAACTCTGGAATCTTTGGCTCCTGGAGAAAATTAGTTTCCGGCGCTGTGTTAAGCGGCAGCCTGCAACAGTTGCTCTCTCTCTTTTCCACACTTTTAGCTATTTTTTTTTGTTTATTGTTTTTGTTTAGTGTGTCTAAGTTGTGTCTAAGGTGTTGTTTTAATCGGGACAACAATGGTTAGGAACTTTATTCCATGTTTTTTGTCAGTGTGTCTCATTCTTGGGACAATTTTTCCTGACCGCGTCGCAGTCTGGGCTCAACAATGTGGCGCATCTATTGTTTACACCCGCGATCAGCTGTTGTCGCTACAACCAGCCGCGCTGTTACGGGAGAGGCCTGAAATTCCCAGAGAACTGAGGAGGAAGTACAGGGGACGTAAGGCTGGACGTAAACACCAGGAGAAGAAGCGGAGATATAAACCATCTCTCCCTTCAATCATCATGGGGAACGTGAGGTCGCTATCTAACAAGATGGATGAGCTGGCGGGCCTGGTGAGGACTCAGCGGGTGTATCGTGAGAGCAGTGTGCTGTGTTTCAGTGAGACGTGGCTACACGAGGACATTGCGGACTCTAATGTAACAGTGGACGGCTTTCAGACTGTTTGGGCGGACAGGAGTCACCGCGAGAGTGGCAAGAGGAAAGGTGGGGGACTTGCTATTTTTATTAACAACAAGTGGTGTCATCCTGGTCATGTTACTGTGAAGGAGCGTGTGTGCAGCCCGGACATTGAACTGCTCGCCGTGAGTCTGAGGCCATATTACCTGCCGCGTGAGTTCTCACATGTGATCATCCTGGTTGTTCACATTCCTCTGGCTGCTAACGCGGCACTCGCGAGTGACGTCATCTACACCGTCGTCGCGGGGCTCCAGACACGGCACCCAGACGCATTCATCGTGATATCTGGGGACTTCAATCACGTCACTCTGGCTGCGACACTGCCCACTTTCAAGCAGTATGTGGACTGTTCCACCAGGGAAAATAAGACACTGGACCTGCTGTATGCCAATGCTAAGGAGGCCTACAGCTCCACTGCCCTTCCTCCACTTGGAAGATCGGATCACAACCTCATCCATCTGCAGCCTCTGTATAAGCCCCAAGTCCAGCGGCTTCCTGTGACCACCAGGACTGTGAGGAGATGGTCACAGGAGACTGATGAAGCTTTGCAGGGCTGCTTCGAACTGACAGACTGGGAGCTGCTCTGTGATTCGCATGGAGAGGACCTTGATGATCTCACGGACTGCATAACAGGGTACATCAACTTTTGTGTGGACAGTGTTGTCCCTACAGTGACTGTACGCTGTTTTCCTAACAACAAGCCATGGGTCACCAGAGACATCAAGGTCCTGCTGAATGAGAAGAAGAAGGCCTTCAGAGGTGGGGACAAGGACCAGATGAGGCAGGTCCAGAGGGAGCTTAAGGAGAGGATCCAGGAGGGGAAAGACAGCTACAGGAGGAAGCTGGAGCACAAACTCCAGCAGAACAATTCAAAGGACGTTTGGAGCGGCAGCCAGACAACAAGGGGCAGTACTGAACGAGCCAATGAGCTGAATCTGTTTTTCAACAGATTTGATGAAAGGGCTCCAGACTGCCCCTCCCCCAGCTCCTCAGCAACCATCCACCTCCAAACCTCCAGCCCTGCTGTCCCCCACCGACCCCCACCCCCACTAACACCCTCAACAACACACACAGCGCACAGACCTTCACTACAGAGCAGGTGAGGAAGGAGCTGCGCAGACTCCGCCCAGGCAAGGCAGCAGGTCCCGACGGTGTCAGCCCGAGGGTCCTCAAAACGTGCAGCCCAGCTGAGTGGAGTCCTGCAGTACATCTTCAACCTGAGCCTGAGTCTACAGAGGGTCCCTGTGCTGTGGAAGACATCCTGCCTGGTTCCAGTACCGAAGAAGGAGTGTCCCAGCACCCCCAACGACTACAGACCGGTGGCGCTGACGTCCCACCTAATGAAGTCCTTGGAGAGGCTCGTCCTGTCACTTCTTCGGCCCCTGGTCAGCTCATCACTGGACCCTCTTCAGTTTGCCTACCAGCCGAAACTAGGAGTGGAGGACGCAATCATCTTCCTGCTCCATCGCGCCGGCGCCCACCTGGACAGACCGGGAAGCACTGTGAGAATCTTGTTCTTTGACTTCTCCAGTGCATTCAACACCATCCGGCCTGCCCTGCTAGGGAGAAAGCTGGAGGCGATGCTGGTGGACACTCCCCTGGTTTCCTGGATGACAAACTATTTGACAGATCGACCACAGTATGTCAGACTGCAGGACTGTGTGTCTGACACTGTGGTCAGCAGCACTGGGGCTCCCCAGGGAACTGTTCTTTCGCCCTTTCTGTTCACCCTGTACACCTCAGACTTTCAGTTCCTCTCTGAGTCCTGACACCTGCAGAAGTTTTCGGACGATTCTGCAATTGTTGGCTGTGTCAGTGAGGGGAAGGAGGAGGAGTACAGGGGCGTTGTGGACTCCTTCGTCGAGTGGTGCAAGACTAACCATCTGCATCTCAACACCACCAAGACAAAGGAGCTGCGAAGCAAGGTTGGTTGCATGAACAAAGGTACTCGCTCTCAGGTAACCGAGCAACGTAGAGAGTAATCAGTGGGAGTGACATGCTAACACGCCAATTATGTAACAGCATCAAGTTCAGTTGTACCATCTTGTTGTCTCGTGTTTGATTCTTGGATTCTTGTTTATTTATTTTTAACTGCATCTGGTGATACGATTGAAAGCGCAATGGTGACATCTTATGGTCGATACGTGAACACATTGGGGTTTTTTTTCTTTTTCTGAAGTTGGAGGAGCACTGGATGAGACGATGAGCCCGCTCATTCACCCCCAGGCCAAGGGGAGTGGATCCCTGGCGAGCTGACTGACCCGTGGCTCGATGATGAGGTAGGACCAGTGTGAGTTAGCACGGATGTTAGCACATCGTCAGAGCAGCCTTCTGCGAGCTGCGATGGTAAACATCGAACTAGCGGATTTAATCCAAAATGGTTAGCTGACCCTAAATTTAGTGGATGGCTCTACAAGACCGAGTATGGTAAGCATGATTTGTACTGTATTAAAATTTACACTATTATGCTCGCTAATTTCATGTTGGTTTAGCAAATTTTGCTATTAAACTCAGCATTAGATACACTTCATTTTATAGCTGTGGAATTTTTTTGCGTTGTTCTTAGGTATGTTTTGCCGGGTGTGTTGCAACCATCGCCAGTGGGCAACGCAAGGATCCTCAACTGGAGTCTTCATTGAAGCTCCTTGTATAATTTATAGGCAAGATGTGCTAAATGCACATATTGGGTCTCTACACGATCGCACTAGCATGGAGATGGAAGCAAGCAAAAGCAAAAGTAAATGATAAACAATGTAAATACAGTATACTGACTAAAATGAAATATCTATTATGAAATAACTAAAAGCTTTCACGTTTTTCATGTTCTAGGCTTGTCAATCACTGAAGCCTTTGAGCCAGTGATTAAAATGGAGCACGAGGCAATAATTGGTGAGTTTAAATGCCTTTACTGGCTGCTAAAATATGAAATTGCCCACCATACAAATTATGGAGCCTTGCTTGATCTTGCCAAATTATTTCGCTGTGACCACTTCTCCAAATTCCAGGTAAATTATTTGAATGTATATTTTGTGGTGTTGACAAAGTTTTCAAAACACTATAAATGTTATGTGTTATATTACTCTTTCTATCTTTTTTTAGATTGACAAGAGGACCAATTATAGATCCCACAAAATTGTTGATGAGATGTTGGAGATCTGGCCAGTGTTGTGGAAAAACCAACTCTAGAGGCCGTCCGACTGGCCTTGAGGTGGATGAGTCCACGGCTTTGTCCATGACCAGGCAACTGGATATACATATTAGGTACTACTATGGTACTATTAATTTTACAATGAATATAAATCTGACTTTATGCTGCATAAATGAAAATAATATTAATAAAACATTTTTTAGGTACCTGGACAGAGAAGGCCAACTTTTTTGTCTGTTTCTTGACATGGTGCCACTAAATGATGGGAAGGCAGATACCATTGCAGAGGCCATCCGTGAGGTGATCACAGTCAAAGCCATATCAACAGATCGAATTTTTGGTTTGGGGACAGATGGTGCTGCTGTGATGACAGGTAAGAACGGAAAATAAGTTTAATTTGAGGTATAGTTACTATTTATCTTTAGCTAAGTACTGATTATTGTAATATCTATCTTTAAGGACGGCAGAATGGTGTTGCCAAACAGCTGACAGACTCCTGGCCACAGCTAGTGTCTGTGCACTGTGCAGCACACCGCCTTGCTCTTGCGTGCAAAGATGCTGCAGACAACATGCCATTCATGAGAATGTTCCGAGGGCACCTTCAAGACCTGCACATTTATTTTACAAACAATGCCAATCGCACAGCTGTGCTGAAAGCAGCTTCCAGTGTTTTAGGAGTGGACAGCCTGAAAATAACTGTAAGCAATCTATTATTTTTTCTTTGAGGCAAACTGCAAAAATGGGCTATACAAATTGCCTTTTCTACATTTTAAGATAATTTTCCACACCACTGTCTTTGATTTTATGTGTCCTCTTTATGTGTTCTTTGGACATTAGGAGGTGAAAGACACAAGATGGCTGTCCCAACACACAGCCATTTCAACTCCTCAGAGGAATCTGCCAGCTGTGCTGGCAGTTCTTGCTGAGGAAGCAGAGAAGAAGGACCCTGTAGCAAGGGGCCTTTATACATACTGTGCTACATACAGGTTTGTGGCTGCCGTCTACCTCCAGGCAGAAGTCCTTCCCCACCTGACACAGCTTTCAAAGCTTTTCCAAAAATAATTCGAAAATCATAATTTTTTGGCTATCAAGAAACATGTAAGTTGATTTTAAATAAGTACACATACACTTGTTTATGGAAAACTATGAAAACCAAAAACAATATAGCTTATCATCCTATATGCTTGAGGCTGTGTGCTTAAGTCTCCATTTTTCCACCATAAGAAGCAGAGATAGTTGCGATCACTTTCTTGAACTTGGAACTGGTGAAACATTTTTTCTATGTCACACATTAGGGCTATCTGATGCTGCCGAAAGCGTAAGAGAACACCTGTCAGATTGTTAATCATGTCTGGTCCAGACAGAAGGTGTTCGTTGAGACTGGTGGCTTTATGCTTGGCTGAGCAGTCAAATACCACACCCAGCTTTTCAGGTTTCTTTGGGTGATAAATGCCATGATGTGGTATATACCATGTCTCACCAGGAAGTCCATCCTGAGCTTCCTCTGCGTCACCTGTTTTGATGATGTCACTCATATACTTTACATAGTCTTCCTTGTATTTTACATCTCGTGCAAACTTCCTTTTGAGTTGGCTGAGTCGGACCTCTGCGAGATGTCTGTTGTCAGGCATGTGTGGTCTCTCTTTAAACGGCAATGGCATTTCATAATGTCCTTGTTCAGTTTTCCTTATGCCTTCTTTAAGTTTGTCGAGGAAGATAAGATCCTCCTGAGACACTGTTTTGTCATTTCCACTGATTTCTCTGAAGTCACTTTCCAATGCATGGATTGCATCCATGGGAGTTACTGGAGGGATCTCTCGTACAGTGACACGATGACAGAAGCTGCTGATCATATCTGTCTCAAGGCAAGGTTTTGAGCTGCCAACTATGCTCCACCCCAAAGTCTGTTTGAACAGCATAGGGCTCCTCATCTTTGCCTAATATCACTTGTCTGGCTGCTAGCGCTCTGGGACAGTTATAACCTATCAGCAGGCCTACTTCACAACTGAGAAGCGGTGGGACTTCGTCTACTATTGATGACAGGTGACTCCATCGTCTGGCTGTTTCACAGGTTGGTATATGTTCACGGTTTGCAGGTATGTAGTCCTTGGTATATGCAGGAGGGAGGTGAATGACTGTTGCAGAGCTGTAGCCCCTCACAAGGAGACCAGAAACCCTTCCACTGTTTACAATTGCATTCTTTGCCATCGTAGTGGTTAGTTTCAGTTTAACTGGAAAAACATCTGTTTGCAGCTCACGACTCACATCCTGATCAATGAAAGCAGTGCCACTTTGTGAGTCTAATAATGCATAGACAAGTTTTTCTTTGTGTGGATTTGCAGCTGATGACACCCACACTGGAACTATCATTGAGGTACTGATGGACTATCCTTCCCTGTCAACATTAAGTGATATTGCAGCTGTCATCGCTGTTGTGTTGTTTTGTGTTGCATTTTCCATACTCACATGTCTTTCTCCTTTCAGATCTTTGCTGAAGTTATTATCATGAAGGCAGGTTGGGTGTCTTTTTGTGCAAGTGTCACAAGTGAGGCGGCGTCTACAGTCTTTCACACTGTGACCCGGTTTCAAATAGCCATAACACAGTTTATTGTCCTTAACATATGACCTTCTGTCTTCCAGTGACATTTTCACCAGGTTTGGGCACTTATGGAGCTGGTGTGTGTCTTGGCACAGCATACATGGAGATGGTACATGTGTTTTGGTTGTTGTTTGTTTGTCACTTTGTACAGTTGTTTTTATGTTGAATACACTTGCCTTGTTCTTTTTAGTGTCTTTTGGACTCCTTTTGTCACCGGATGCCTCCAGAGAGCGCAGTGCATAGATGGAAGTGACTGGGTTGCAAGCGACTTCTGCTTCCAATGACAAAAATGCACCAAAATCATAGAAGCTGGGAAACTCTTTGCCATCCATCAGTGCTTTAGTAACCTGACGGTTCCATTTGGCAGCTGCCCAGTCCGGCAGTTTCTGTATCAGTTTTTGATTTTCTTCACAGTCGTTTAATATTTCCAGGCCCTTTACATGAGGCATAGCAAGCATGCATGCATTTATGAAATCTGCAAAGTTCCTTAGTCCTTCAACGTCTTTAGACTGTATTTTTGGCCAGCTTGACAACTTCTCGCTGAACGACCTTTGAATAACAAATGCCTGGCCATATCGCTGGTTAAGTTTATCCCAGGCAAGTTTCTTCATCATTTCTGTATAAGGTTCCTTCAAGGCATTTACGAGCTGGACCACTCACGTACCTCTTTAAATAATACAGTTTCTCTGCAGCAGAGATGCCCTTTTGGTCTATCAGTGACATGAATGTGGATTTCCATTCGATAAAGTGGATTGGCTCACCCGTGAACACCGTCGGCTCTGGTGTGGGGAGTCTGTTCATCATCATGCTATCCTGAACAGCTTGTGCTAGCTGCATGACACTGGGGGGTGCTGACAACATAGGTGTGTTGGATGGGGGTGGTGCAGGGGGCTGAGGCGCTGATTTTGGGTTCATTTGTTCACTTTGACTGGACATCACCACTCTGTGTCATTTCTCTGTTATAGGCTTCCAATCTGGCTCGGGCTGCCTCCACATCTTTCTCAGCTTGCAGACGTTCCAACTCAGATCTTTGAATTTCCATTTCCTTCTTGTGCTGTTCCTCCAGAGCCTTTATCTTTTTCTTCTGCTTTCTTTCCTCTTGCACAACCTTGTATTCAGCCTCCTTTGCTGCTAGTTCTGCGGCTGCGTCAGCCCATTTTGACGCAAGGTATGATGATGAGGAATGGTGGGAGATATTTGAGTTTGCAGCAGTAGAGCCATAAATAGAATGTGCATAGTCACGGTTTAGAAGTTCACGTAGACGACCTCGTTCATATTCTGCATTAAAAATCTCCATATATACATGTCAGTATTTTGAAGATGATTTTAATGATGTCACTAGTGAATGATTCACATGCATCAATTTTTCGCCTTAAGTCTGCTGATGGTGCTACATGACCTCTTATTTCAGTGTAGAGTTTCACAATGTCATCTTTTCCTTTCTCTAGGAGGTCTGCAAGTGAAGACAAGTGTGCTTCATTTATGTCCGACTTTAATTTTTCTCTTGCCTCACGTGCTTGAATTTTCCAGTCTTCATATAAACTCATCAGCTTCTTTTCTTTTTTACTTGCTTCTTCCATTTGATAAGCAAGCATCTTTTCTGTTGGTATTTTTACTTTCTGAGTGGCGAGGCAAATCTTTGACATTCTTAACTTTACTCTGTAGATCAGCCAGCTGTCTTTCTTTACATTTGATTGTCTCTTTTATGTCATTCCTTTTATCTCCACCTTAATTGTGAAGTAACTCTTTAAAGTCCTTTATTTCCTCTTCAATACTAGCAATCTGTTCCTTAATGTCCTCAAGACTTACAGGTGAGCCGTGTGAGTCCTCCATTTCAGTGCAGCTTTGTTTATTCCTTTATCTCTTCAAGTTTCTGACCAACTTCAGCCACCTGCTGTTCATTGTGGGTATACACCGTCCGACTTTGAGACCACGTTGTACAGCATGGCGGCGGCTGGTCAAGCTCTTACTGTAGCATCCAGTCGAAAGAAGTTAGCCAGGACTGATGGTTATTGACTTTTAATGTCTGTGTTGCCGGTCATAAACCAATGTAAGAGCTACATGAAATGAATAACAAAGAACAAAAATATATATTAGCTTAACTAACATAAATAAACACATTTCTTTGTTTAATTCATTTCTGTATTACTTACAAAAGCTACGAAAATACACATAATAAATCAAACAAACCTTGTTCCCACTCTCGACTGTAGCTAAACTTTATCTTTCTCTCCCGTTCGTCCTCAAACACCATTTATCTGCCGTTTTTCGTTAGCTTTTATGTGTACCGTTTTTACTTCCGTCCTGTTGTCAACTTCCCGGGTTTTTTTTGTTCACACACTAAACTTTCAAAATAAAATTCCGGCAATTACAGGAAACACCAAACAAAAACATACAAAAGTACCACTACTTTACCTTGTGGTCCTTTACATAGCTTTAATATATGCATTTAATATTTTAGGTGCCTGTTACAATTGAGGCCCCTGGAGGAGTTCTTTGAAAAGCGCAGACGGATTGCTTGCACTGATCCAACCTGCACCATGTGCAGGAAAAAGTAGAAGAGGTCACACAGTACAGCATACCTCTTCAGCCTCCCTGTTTTTTCAGTTCCCTGTTTTTACCCCTTGGCCATGTTTGCATTTTTTTATTTGTGTTAATTTATTTTACTTTTAAATGTGACCAGAAATGGCTTGTTTTAAGATTCACTAGGATTTAACTTAAGTGAAAACAATTGATATTATTTATTTTATTCGCATTTTTTTTGTGTTTGTTAAAACCGTATTTCAAGATTGTGCCTTTTTGTGAGACTCTACGTTTAAGTATTGTTAATAATTGACTTACAATAACACGTAATAGTCATAATTTCAAAATTCCTGTCAACTTTTAACAACTTTTTTTTTTTTTTTTTACAAAAACATGGTGGGTCGCTTCTCTAGCGGCCCTACCACCAGGCTTAGCAAGTATTCTGGGGGAAACCCTGCATTTCCTTTCCTTTCTGCCTTGATAGCTGAGGGGATTAGAATCAGAGAAAGGGTTAAATTAAAAATAAAAATGTTTACATTTAATGTATTTTTCTCCTGGTCCTCATTTTAAATAGGTCATAAAAACACCAATAATTATCAATATTGACTGATATAAAACACTTGTATCGTGATACATTTTTCAGCCATATTGCCCAGCCCTAGAGTGCAGTATCTCAATTTCTTTTAGGTATTGAATGATTTCTATGTCAATGACTTTTTGGGCCACGTTAACAAGGTTAAAAAGAGATAAAATGAAAGCATTACAATCTTTCCATTCTGGTGTAATTTTCTGTATATTCCAAAAATGTACTTTTCTATCCGTAATGAATGGATTATGAATTGAAATATAAGATAAGCGCTACCCTCTGCCTACCGTTGTACAGACTCTGGTGGTGTGGGGGCCTGTTCTCTCCCACCCTCCTCCGAGCCCCATCCCTGTCAGGAGAGTCACTGCTATACCTCCCCTTGCTGTGCTCCCCATGACAGTGCTGATAGCAGGAGCTTGATGAGATGGTTTATTACGTGCACAGACGGAGCAGGCCAAGACGAACTCCCCTGTGTCAGCCGCCATGGAGGGCAACCAGAAATGCTGTTGCAGCAAGGCTAGGGTACGCCGGACACCAGGATGACATGCGATCTTACAGTCGTGCCCCCACTGAAGGACAGCTGACCTGACCGCCACAGGAACAAAAAGCCGATCTGGTGGACAATCTGCTGGGACAGGAAGACACTCCTGAGCATCCCGGACCACCCCCTCAATCTCCCACCGAACCGCCCCGACAACACAGGCTGCCGGCAGAATGGACTCCTCCATGGACTCTTCTGACGGTGGGGAGAACTGACGTGACAGTGCATCAGACTTGATGTTCCTCGACCCAGGTCTGCTTAAAAACAGAGCCCACCGAGCCTGACGCGAGTTCAGCCGACAGGCAGAACAGAGGTAGGCTAAGTTCTTGTGATCTGTCCAGATGACAAAAGGGTGTTCTGTACCCTCGAGCCAGTGTCTCCATTCCTGTAAGGCAAGAACAATAGCCAGCAGCTCCCGATTCCCCACATCATAATTCTTTTCAGCTGGTGACAGGCGTCGTGAAAAGAAGGCACAAGGGTGTAGCTTTAGGTCCGAGGGGGAGCGCTGGGATAGGACCGCCCCGACTCCAGAGTCCGAGGCATCCACCTCAACCACGAACTGTGCTGTGGGATCAGGATGGGGCAAAACTGGAGCAGAGACAAACAAGGACTTCAACTTGGCAAAAGCCACCTCTGCATCAGGTGTCCATACAAATGGAACCTTCACAGAGGTGAGCTTGGTCAAAGGTGTAGCAACTCTACTGTAGTCACTGATAAATCTGCAGAAAAAATTAGCAAACCCCAGAAAACGTTGCAGTTGCTTCCTTGATGTGGGAGAGGGCCAATCGACAACTGCCTGGACCTTGGCAGGATCGCTCCTTATCTGACCCTTCTCCACCATGAAACCTAAGAAACTCACAGAGGAGGCATGAAAAACACATTTTTCGGCCTTGACATACAGCCTGTTCTCTAACAGCCGTTGCAAAACTAATCTGACATGTTGAACATGTTCGTCCTCCGAACGGGAGAAAATCAAGATGTCGTCAAGATAAACGAAAACGAACTTGTTCAACATGTCACGCAGAACATCATTTACCAGCGCCTGAAACACCGCCGGGGCATTGGTCAGGCCGAAAGGCATAACCAAATACTCAAAATGCCCCAGCGGTGTGTTAAAAGCAGTCTTCCACTCATCTCCCTCCCTAATCCTAACCAAGTGATAGGCATTACGGAGATCCAACTTGGAAAAAATTGCAGCCTGGTGAAGAGGAGCAAAGGCAGAGTCAATCAGTGGCAAAGGGTACTTGTTCTTAATAGTGATTTCATTCAGTCCACGAAATTCAATGCAAGGGCGGAGAGTACCATCCTTTTTATCCACAAAAAAGAAGCCTGCCCCTAGAGGAGAAGAAGAGGGACGAATGAGACCTGTGGCTGGGATCTGATGTCTGGAAACAAAATCCGAGTCAATAAAACTGTCATCAGCTCCAGAGTCTACTAGGACCTGAAGGGCGATGGTGGTGTGAGGCAAAAAACAGTACCTTTTAGGAGAATCCGTTTCTTGAGGGGTAGCGCAGTGGTATGGCTCACCAGAGTCCCTCCAGCGTCTGGTGAGCCTAGTCTTTTGGCCGCGAAAGGCAGTTAGCGAGGACGTGCCCAGCCAGCCCACAATATATGCACAACCGCTCTCTCATCCGACGTTGCTGTTCGGCGGGGGTCAGTTTCATTCTCCCCACCTGCATGGGCTCCTCAGTACCACGAGAAGAATCAGCGGGTGCGGCGATGTTGCGGGTAGGATGGAGAGCCGAGGTGTTGGGCTGCAGCGGGGTGTGAGGAGCTGGCTGCTGGAGAGGAGGAGCGGGGGTTCTCTGCCTACCTGATTTCTCCCTGCGTCTCTCTCTAAGCCTGATATCTAACCTGATAGCTAGCGAAATGAGCTCGTCTAACGAAGTAGTCTCATCCCGGGCCGCTAACTCGTCCTTTAATTCCTTGTTTAAACCCCGAAGGAAAATTCCCTGCAGCGCCAATTCATCCCACCCACTCTCGACAGCGAGAATACGGAAATCAATGGAATAATCAGCTGCTGAGGCGGACCCCTGATGCAAGGCTAGCAATCTGTTTCCAGCCTCTTTTCCCTGGATGATCGAAAACTTTGCGCATCTCCGAGGAAAATAACTGGAAAGAGTTGCAGATGGGAGAATTACCATTAGTTAGAGCCGTGGCCCAAGCCGCGGCTCTCTCGGATAATAAGCTCATGGTAAAAGCTACTTTCGATCTATCCGAATGGTAAATGGTAGGTTGTTGCTCGAAAACTAAAGAACACTGGTGTAAAAACTGACTGCAAGACCCTGCGTTACCTGAAAACCTGACTGGAGTGGGTATGAAGGGCTCCCGGGACTGAACGAGCTGAGCAGGAGATGAAACTGGAACAGGTGCAGCGCTTGAAGACGCCGAGGCATCCGCAGGTGTAGATAATGACGACAGATGAGTAGACACCAGATCCATGCGGGTCCCGAGCTGGTTAAGACTGGCGGAAAGGTTACGTAAAATGTCTCTAATATCATGCAGCGCCTGCTCATGCTGGCCAACTAAAACTCCCTGGAATGAGAGCGCCTGCCTCAATTGTTCTGAGTCTGCGGGGTTCATGGTGGCCAGATTATTCTGTTACACTGGCCACAAAGACTGGACCCTGAACGCAGACACAGAGACGAAAAAGGGTTTTGCAAAAAGATAACAAAGTTTATTAAATGAACAGAAACAAAAACAAAAGACTTAAGGGCAGGCCGGCTCTCTGACAGCACGATGAGGCAACCAAGGTACTGTGGAGAAAACGAGAAAGAAAAAACAAAGTTAACAAAGTAACAAAGGAAATCTTACGTGCAGCGAACAAAGAAAGTCTCGAGGAATAATCTCACAAAGAGTACCAAACAGCTAGGAAGCTCTACCGAACGTGTCGGAATAATCTGGCACTGGAGTAGTGAAACTGCCGGGTCTTTATGGAGGAGATGATGAATGAATTGGAGTCAGGTGTGCCTCATCAACTGCCAGAGAGCCAGGACCAGCCACGCCCCCTTGCCACACACCTGAACTGCAAAGAGGGGAGAAACAGAAAGAGGGAGGGAGAACAAAAAACAACAAACCAGAACCCAAAACACAACAGAACCTAACAGAGAATGACGCACCACATAACTACTCTGCTGTACGATGGTGCTTTAAGTTTAACTACCATTACAATATTAATGTATTATGTTTCGTTACATTGATGAAATTATAGAAATACAATAAAGAAATCAGATTTTTTTATTTCATTTTTATTTTGAGGATCCGAATGGAAATAAAATGCAGTCTTCTTCAATCCTCAATAATACAATACAATAGAATCCTCTTATCTGGGCAACGGACAGAGTGCAATAAAACACAGCAGGCAATTAAAACACAGCCTGCTTAAAAAATAAAACTGCAGCCTTTTGAAAAGGTAAATAAAATTAATATAATACAGTTTAAGTTCGATTCAGTAAATGCCAAGTAAGTCAGTGCAAGGGTAAAATTCAATTCAATTCAATTTCAATTCAATTTTATTTGTATAGCGCCAAATCACAACAGAAGTTGTCTCAGGACACTTTCCATATAGAGCTGGTACAGACCAAGCACTTTTATCTACAAAGAAACCAACAATTCCCCCATGAGCAAGCACTTGGCGACAGTGGCGAGGAAAAACTTCCTTTTAACAGGCAGAAACCTCGAGCAGAACCAGACTCTGGGTGGGCGGCCATCTGCCTCGACCGGTTGGGTGAGAGAGGAAGAGCAAGAGAGGGAGAGTGAGACAGACAGACAGACAGACAGACAGACAGAAATGCAGTCAGAGAGAGAGAGAGAGAGACAGAGACAGAGACAGAGAGACAGACATGCAGTCACAGTAACAGTGACAGTGGATGTAATAACAGCAGTAGCAGTTGCAGTGGATGTCAGGCAGGGCCAAGGCAGGAGATGCAGCTGAAATCCACAATCCAGATTCAGCCACTGTCCATGGGAACCTGCAAGACGACAAAGCACAGAGACTCCGGGGAAGGAGCTAAAACACAGCAGCACCCTCTTCTCTTTTGATACGCACAATACAACACCGCCATCCTCGGACCTGAGCAACAAAACACAATAATATCCCTATGTGTCATTCCAAATATATACTGACAAAAATCAGAAATGGCTGTATTGAAACAGCCACTTTGTTACTAAATATGTGCCTATGACAGGATTGTGCTCTTACCCGTTTAATGTGACTTCTGTTTTCAGACATCACTGGACAGCTTCTCAACATTGGACATGTAAGATGTAACTTTAATCTTCACGCAGGACTGCAAGCTCTCATCTGTGAGGCATGTGCGGTATTTGGATTTGATGTAGTTCATGTTTGAGAATATCTGCTCGCACAGGTATATTGATCCAAAGATGGATAATACTCCAAAGGCATATTTCTTCATGTTCCTATAGCTGTCAGGAAGAGCATTCAATGTTTCAAACACAAGTTTCTCAGGTGTTGGGAGGCTTTCAATTTCGCTCCAATTGTGACTTTGGGCAAGCTGGGCTTTCTGGCGAGTGACGTCTTCAAGCTCCGCTGTCAGACTTTTGAACTTGGACACCCATAAATCTTTTTCAGCTATATCGGCCATTTCCATTTCTAGGTCAGCTTGATTTACTCCTGGGAATGTGTTGAACAAGGATGGGTAAATCTCCAGGGTTGTCACAGAGAAAGATAGTGTCATTTTTTCCTTTCGGAACTTGCCACTTCACTTGCCTCATCACAGGCAATTGAGTATGCTGGAGCTGAATTAATGTCCTTGATTTGCTGATTGGTGATGTTGCCTGCCATTTTAATGGCCCTTTCCTTCACTGTCTTTGCAGAGAGAGGCATGTCTTTAATTTTCTGTATTATCTTGCTTTTGTTTTTGAAGTCTGAAGTCTGTTAACGGTTTTCCACTCTTTATTATCTCGCGGGTTGCAACAAAACTAGCAGCAATAGTGGAGTTTGGAGATTTAATCCACTTCTTAAATCTATCTTTGTGCTCTTCAAATATCTCCAGAAGTAATGCAATCGCACTTTTTATCTCGCTCCCAACTGGGTACTCAGCTGCAAATGTAGCATGCCTTCCCTGGAAATGTCTTTCCACATAACTCTACTAAGTAAAAAATATATCCCCCCCCCCCCCATCTTTTTCCATTTTCATACATTTTTGAAAAATCACCAGGGAGCCACATGCGGCGCTAAAGAGCCGCATGTGGCTCTAGAGCCGCGGGTTGCCAACTATTGCAATGGAGTCTTTACTGGTCTAAACAAAAAAAGAATTAGGTAACTACAGCTGATTCAAAATGCTGCTGCACGAGTCCTTACAAACACCAGAAAAATAGACCATATCACACAAGTCCTCAGATCACTACATTGGCTTCCTGTGAGTCAAAGAATGGTCTAGGACCACAATATATTCTAGATTTATAAATCCCATATGAAGTATCCAGACCTCTCAGGTTATCAGGGACAGATCTATTGTGTGTTCCCAGAATCAGAACCAAACAAAGTGAAGCAGCTTTCAGTTATTATGCTCCTCACCTGTGGAACATTCTCCCTGCACACCTGAGGTCTGCACCAATTTAAATCATGGTTGAAAACATTATTTGCTACAGCTTGTACTTAGTACTTAGTAAATATATCTGCTCAATGATTTTAATCATTCTGAATGCTAAATTATTGTATGTTACTGGCTTCTGTTTTTAATTTTACTTTAAATGCATTTTTTATCTTAATATTCTCTTCTAATTTCTTTCTTTCTTTCTTTGAAGTGTATGATTTTAATGTATTTTTATGCTTCTGCAAAGCACTTTGAATTGCCTGGTGTATAAATTGTGCTATACAAATAAATTTTCCTTTGCCTTTGCCTTACCACAACCAGGAGAGTGCAGCCGGGGCCAGGGTCGACGACCTCCCTTGGCAGATGTAATTTGTTCCTGTGACATGCAAAAGAGTAGATGATTAAAGAAAACTGCATAGCTTGCAGTGTTGAAAACGTTATTATCGTGGCCCACCTGCAATCCTGCTCACTCATGTCTAAATATGAGGTCCTTAGATGATAAATCCTCGTATTACATTTTAAGAAGTGTTTGTGAATGCACCTCCAGGCTGCACTCCTCCCAAACCACTCCCTCCAATCAGGGTCAGGCCATATAAAGCACCAGTAAGCAGATGATCACTCCCTTTGACTCCTGCTCCTGCTCCTGCTCCTGTTTGGTGTGCTGACACGTAGGTGAGGAAGCCATTTTTAATTTGACAGTAACCCTTTAATTTTTGTACATAGTTTACTTCCATCTTTTCCTCTTTTGCAGCTCCAGTCCCTGTCTGTTTAGTTTTGAATAGTTAATAAAGAATATTTGGTTCATTCGGAAACATCTCTGTCCTGTCTCAGAAGCGAGCCTGTGTCCTATCAGTTTAATTTCCTTACCAGCGTGTGCTGAGGTAGTATTTCCTGGGGTGTAATTCCTCAGGTGGCGTTGTTGTGTTCCTCCCTTACATTACTCTGTACCGCCCCTCCTCCCTCTGCCACAAAGACAACGATCATCACTTACGTATTTTCCATGTGTCTGTCTCTCTCTGTCTCTCGAGTGCTCTGAGATAGATGCAGTATATATGCTCTGTAGGATGCCATGGCAGGTTCTTTTTGGCACAGCGACATTAATTGATTAGTTTGCGTCCCTGTTTCACCTGTGTACATTCGGTCAGGTTGAGTGACGCGTGCCGAACGTGCTTGCGATGTGGTCAGACGAGATACTGATCAAAATATATAAATTTAGGTCTGACTGTATGTGCTGAGGGCTGCACGGTGGCGCAGCAGGTAGTGCGCGTACCTCACAGCAAGAAGGTCGCCGGTTCGATTCCTGGGTCAGGCCTTTCTGTGTGAAGTTTGCATGTTCTTTCCGTGCATGCATGGGTTCTCTCCGGGCACTCTGGCTTCCTCCCACAGACCAAAAACATGCACATTTGGTTAATTGGTGACTGTAAAATTGCCCCTAGGTGTGAGTGTGAGTGTGAATGGTGTGTGTATGTGCCCTGCGATCGGCGTGCGACCGGTCCATGGTGTACCCCGCCTCCCGCCCATTGACAGCCGAGATAGGCTCCGGCCCCCCTGCGACCCCGAAAGGGATAAGCGGCATAGAAAATGGATGGATGTATGTGCTGACTCAGTTGCATTGAATCGGAGCTGTTGCTAAGTATTAACACAGTGAAATGCCAAACACTGTGTAAACCTGCCTGTGGTATTGTTGATGTGGGCGCACGACTCCCACCAGATTAGAAAAACAGACCTTTAAATTCTATTACTGGAATGCCAGTTGACATGGGTGAACTTCACAGGTAAAATATATTAATGGATGGAACTATATTACAAATCCTAACTGCTGCTTTTGTACTTTTAGGGAATAAAGAAGACCAAATGACATGTGAATTGTCTTTATTTTACTGTTTTAATCAAAAGTCATTTCTGCTGATTAGGTCCCTTACAGCCCTTCCATCCTGCATGTCTGCAGGGTGGATGGGATGGTCATCCTCGGGTTCATTGATTTGTACAGCAGGGTGTTGCTCTCCTCTAAAAGTTGCAATATTATGGAGAACACATGCCACAATGATGTCACATGTCCTCTCAGGGGTGACCCTGAGCTTACGCAGGCACTGGAACCAGGATTTGAGTATGCCTATGGTCAATTCAACCCAGGCTCCAGTCCTTCAGTGGGCCACATTAAAACGTTGTTGGGGCCACAGCTCAGGTTCAGGGTAAAGGGTCAACAGAGTGGGCTGGCATGGATAGCCTCGATCCCCCAGTAGGTAGCCATCAAACATTCCTGTAATTATAGCAGACACATTTGAGTGCATTAAAAAGAGAGACAAAGAACATTTATACAAAGTTTCAGCTTCCTTGCTCGTGCAAATCTGTTGTTCAGACTACACTCCCAGTAGATCCGGGAATCATGTACAGAGCCAGGACACTTGCTTCTACATTTGTAATGATGTAGGCTGCATCACATGTGATCTTCACAGTGCAGAGAATGACATGAGTTACAGTGTGTTGTAATGCATACATTTTCATGTACATAATTTTTAAGATGGTAGGTCATAAACCTGGACATTGATGCTGTGAACGGGTTTTCTATTCACATAGTACCCTCTGTTTTCTGCTGGTGCAGTAATAGGAATTTGTGTCCCATCTATGCGTCCTTTCCTCACAGCTCGACACACTGTTGCCTTGTGTTCTGCACAGTGTTCTGCATCCTCAATGTTGTAAAAAATAAAAAATAAAAAAAACATAGCACTATGTGTAAAATTTGCTGTGATCTGAGTGCATATCCGCGGAGTGTGAGGTTGGTGATGTATGGCTGGAGAATGTTATCAATATAAATTTTACCATTTGATGAAAAGCAGTAGCGTTTAAACAGATGTTCCTCTGGAAATGACAGGACATCTAATCTAATCTAAGATTCTCTTGCAATATAAAGTATTTCGAATCAGTTGGGCTTCGATATCAATTGGATTGGGAATGAATGGGCAATCCATGTCTAACAGCTTTCTTCATGTGGGAGGGGACAGGGTCAAGGTCCAATGACAGTTGAACAACTCAGGAGGATGGGCAGGGGAGTGGGCGTGAGGCCAGCAGCAGCAGAACCTGTCAGGAGGACGGACAGATGGTCAACAAAGGCGGACCCATCCAGAGGCCGTTGGCGAAGGCGGAATCCCTCGGCAGACCGTCGACAAAGGAGAGACCTTTCTGAAGGCCCCTCGGTGAAAGGAAAGTCCCTTGGCCGAGGCAAAGCCTCTCTGGAGGCTCTTGGCGAAGGCGGAATCCCTCGACAGAGGCGGAGCCCCTCTGGAAGCTGTTGGCCAAGGCGATATTCCTCTGGAGACCGTCGGCAAAAGCGGATCCCCGTTGGAGGCCAGCGGAGAGGACGAAATCCCTCCAGAGGACATCGGTGCAGGCAATATCACTCTGGAGGACGTCTGCAAAGGCGACACCCCTCTGGCAGGAAGCTTGCCAACTCCAGAACCGAACATGGCTGGAGGGGAGAAAGCTGTTGGCTGGCTAGATTGCTGGCTGTAGTCAGTAGGCCGCTAATGGGCCTGGGGCAAGCTGACTTATGGACTGGAGCTGGCAGGGAACTAGTAGGCCGCTGGGTAAGTGACTCATGGACTGGAATTGTCAGGCTGCTAACAGGCCTGCGGTTAGCTGACCCGTGGACTGGAACCGGCAGGGAGCTAACAGGCCTGTGGCCAGCCAACTCATTGACTGGAGCTGACAGGGAGCTAGCAGGCCAGTGACTAGCTGACTCATGGATGGGAACTAGTAGGGAGCTAGCAGGCCAGGGGCTAGCCCACTCAGAGACTGGAACTGTCATGCTGCTAACAGGCCTGTGATTATCTGACTCATAGATGGGAACCGGCAGGGAGCTAGCAGGCCTGTGATTAGCTGACTCATAGATGGGTACCGGCAGGGAGCTAGCAGGCCGGTGACTAGCTGACTCATGGACGGGAACTGGCAGGGAGCTAGCAGACCAGTGACTAGCTGGACTGGGGCCAGCCAACTCAGGAACTGGGGCTGCTGGGGGGGCTGGTGGCTTAGGAGCCAAGACTGCCGACTTGCAAACTGACTGCTGCTCCAGCATGTCTTTAATGGAATCTATTGAGCACCACAGCCTCGGCATGCAGGATGACTCGAAAACCAGGCTTTATATAAAAAAAAGTCTCTAAGGAGGTCACAGCAACCAATGTTTCCTGTGGGTCCAAGGAACTATCCCAAATATGAAGGGCCAAAAACTCTCAAATAGCCTCAAGGTCTTTAGTCTCCTCCAACCGAGGAAAAAAGTCTGCTGGGTTCAGTTCTGGTGGGATCATTCTGTTATGTTGAGTCGTCGTCAAGCAAAAACAAGGAATGAACCTTCATTCATTCATTCATTCATTTTCTATACCACCTATCCCTTTCGGGGTTGGAGCCTATCCCAGCTGTCAACTGGCGAGAGGCAGGGTACACCCGGGACCGATCGCCAGTCGATCGCAGGGCAACATACAAGACAACCATTCACACTCACACTCACACCTAAGGGCAGAGTCACCAATTAACCTAATGAGCATGCTTTTGGTCTGTGGGAAGAAGCCAGAGTACCCGGAGAGAACCCACGCATGCACAGAAAGAAGAACATGCAACCTTCACACAGAAAGGCCCCGCCCGACCCAGGGATCGAACGAACGACCTTCTTGCTGTGAGGTACGCGCACTACCTGCTGAGAGAAAACAGTTCAAGTGATTTATTAAACCAAAATAGAGGCACCCAAAAATCCACCAGTCCAAAATCCAAAAACAACTGGGAAGACAAGGACGAGACCAGAAATACTCACTGTAGCCACAGGGAACAAGAAAACCACATACACGGGGATGATCCCATGAAGACAAAGGAAAGACACAGACTTAAATAGACAAAATGGAGACTGCAGCAAAACGCAATTGCCAGGAAAAGAGCAAAGGTCAAATACTGTTAAAATATGTTTTGTTTTTTTTGTTTTTTTTAGCGATGGTAATCATATATCATATATTTTCTTGTTTTTGAATATGTCAGGAATCATAATTGGAGTCAGAGTTAAGTTAAACTTTATGTTAGGAAAAATAATAGCAACTTTATGAATGTTTAATAATGTCACTTTTGTTAAGGAGTTCAACAAAAGATACAGGCCAAATGTTCAGTTTCATTTAAAAAATGGATTGACATTCTTGTTTTCTTGTCAGCCTATTATGATTTCGTTGTGTTATGGTAAAAACATTCTGTTGTCCACTACAGTGGACATGCTGTAAAATCGAAAAATATTTTCATAGAATTCTAAATTGTGAGTTGTTGTTTTAGTGCCAAAGAGGCAGGTAATCGAAAATAAATAAATAAATAAATAAAATTGAAAAGATACTTTTTTCCCCTTGGTTCTCAGGAGGATATACCAGAAAAGATATGTCCAAGCTGTAATTGATAAATAAATGTAAACAATAAACATTATTGTGCAATATTGCAATAGTGCAAATAATATGTAAAATTGAAATATTGGAGTTTGTGAGGTTGGTAGAATGGTGGTTAAATGTTTAAATTACTGTTGTACAGTGAGATGGCTCATGACAGGAAGATGATGTTCAGGGTTATCCATGACATTCATATCCATGACATTCTCCCCCAGAATACACAGTGGTTTTGTGGTCATCCTGTTCCCTCTGAAGTCAGTCACCATCTCCTTGGTCTTGGCCACGTTAAGCAGCAGGTGATTTCTACCAGACCATTCCACAAAATCATCCACTGCTGCTCTGTATTCCTCCTCTCATCCATCCTTTATACACTCCACCACCACAGAGTTGTCTGAAAACTTCTGTAGGAGGCACAATGAGGAGTTGTACTGAAAGAGTGAGGTGTACAAAGTTAAGAGAAAAGGAGACAAAACTCCTCTGTGGAAATATTCCTGACTAATTGTACCGTTGACGGTGAATAAGTGGCGACAAAGGGCAGAGCTGTGGCAACCTGTACAGGCTTCACCTGCAGGAAAGTTTTAAAACAGTCCCTAAGGAAAGTCCTAGAGTAACCCCTGGTGGACAAAGCAGAAAATAACACTCTTGAAGCCCGCTTGAAATCCTCAGGCTGTGTACAAATTCTGTGAAACCATAATAACTGGGATATAATTAGGCCTGCAAAAGTGTGCATGCATATCAGTATCCTTAAAATAAACCTTGATATCCAATTGGTTGTGTGCTGTGAATTTGGTGCCCTTAAATGTGGTTGCGTCCAGAAAATCAACCAAATTGTAATGGGTAGTGGACTTGAGCTTAATGGAAGAATTGTGGTTATTCAAAATGTCCAGGAAGACAGAGAAGTCCTCCTCTGAATAAGTCCAAATACCCCAAATATTATCAAGATATCTAAAATAATGCAGAGGCTTTTTTTCCCCACACTTTTCTAACGCACCAGTCTCCCAGGAGGCCATCAATATGTCTGCATAGGCAGGAGCAAATTTCTTACCCATAGCTGTGCCTTTAATTTGCAGGAAATATATTTCATCAAATTCAAAACCATTAAGGGTCAGATTAATCTCTAACAATTGTAATAATTCCTTATCAGGTCTTTTCTTATCATAATATTGATATAAATTATTCTTGACAGCTATACCCTCCTGTACGTCTATATTAGTATAAAGGCTATCTACATCAATAGTGAATAAAATAGAGTTAATAGAGATTACTAGATTTTTAATTTCTCTGCTGTCACATTTAGGGCTGTCATTAGTTAAAAAGAGCAAGCTTTATACATTATAATAATAAGAAAAGAAATAATAAGTGCTAAGATGTAAAAAGTTAGACACAGAACAAGGGGGGTTAGTAAAACATAGGTGCTTAACGCATATTAAAAAGTGCCTTTAAATAAGTGCTAGTAAAAATCACAATGTATAAAAATATAAACAAGTGCTGAGGTTAAAAATTAAATAAGAGACAAACACATCCATATGAACAAAGGGTTTAAATAGGGTCGTGCATGGTTCTGTTGTTCCTTGTGTAACGATAGAATTGTTCCTAGTTATGTTGTTCCGGGGACCGCTTTGAGTGCAACACAGGATAGAGCAGGGAGATCTAGAGAGAATGAAATGTGTTACCTGCTGGAAATTAAATAAAGACCCACGTTGGGGTGAATGAGTTAAGACGTCCTCCATTCTGTATAGTTTAGAAAGAACAGAACAGAATGAAACACCTTGCCTAAAGCCTTACATTTATAAAAAACAACAACAACAAAAAAAAAAAAACAATTCTAACGTAAAAGAGCTTGTTCTTAGTAAAAGGTGTTAATAATAATCATAATCATAATAATGACACCAACGTCCCACAGGTTTTTATAAAACACATTTTATTAAAAGCAAGGCTTGATTGGGGCTCAGGCTGCAGTGAGAGGCCTCTTTAAGGAAATAATCCTTTTATAAATTTTAATAAGAACTAATAAAAATGTATATAAAGGAAAATTTTAATTATGCATAAAAATATATACCTATACACATACCCACACACACATACACACATCTATGCCTATACACATATATATACATACATACATATAAATAGAATAAATATATCAATTATAGATAATGAATAATTTAAGAAAAGAAGTTAAAAAGGTAAAAAGGTTAAATCACAATAACAATTTGTGGAAAAAAAGAGGACCATTAAAAGAAGAATGTTTCTTTCTTGGATTGCCACAGCTGGAGCCCTGTCAGAAACCTGTGGGAGAAGAGGCCCTGGAAAGTAAGGAGGTGAGCACTTCTAGTAAATGCTGTAAAAAAAAAGGTTTGTTATCAAGTGGAAATGGACTCATCAGCCATACTTTTCATTTAGCCCAGTGGGATCTATGGTCTTTATGAATCCATTTCCTCTCTGCCGCCTGTCTCTGGCCCGTGGTCCAATCCCTTCTGCTCTCCAGGCCCATGCTCTGGACATTGTGTTGGGCATGGCGTTTAAAATCTGCATACAGGACACTGGTGCCACTCCCGTTGTTCATAATGTTAAAATGCTGTTTTATTCTAGTGGCAATTGAGTGTCTGGTCTGCCCCATATACATTTTGTGGCAGGCCTTGCACCTAATAGCATATATAACATTAGTCGTTGAGGGTTTGAAGGCCTGCCACGGATTGACGCCTATTCTAGCGTGAGGTTTAAAAATGTGGGGCAGAGAAATAAAACCAACCGCTGAGGCTCGACGTGCTTCCCCAGTTTATGTTGGTTTGTTCAAATTTGAATGCACCAATATATCTCTGAGGTTTTTGTTCCTTCGGGAGGCATCACAGTTCCTTTTAGCCTCCTTGAAATTGGTTTTGATCGTGAAGAGGAGGCTGCTGGTGGTCTCCGAGTAGGTGACCACCAGGGGGACGAGGGTGGGGCTGGCTGGCTGGGGGACGATATGGTGATATTTGTCTTTAAAGGTTCAGCTGACCTCTGCCTTGACACTCCTGAGGAAGCGCCTCGAGTAACCCTTAGGCCTCAGCGCACTAAAGAGGGTGCTGACAGCTTCCTCCACATGCTCCAGGAAGGTGCAGATCCTGTGGAAACGTATCAGCTGGGACTTTATCAGACCTCTGTACATGTGCCTTGGGTGGGAGCTGGATTTATGGAGGAGTGCGTGGCGGTCTGTGTCTTTGGAGTGGACTTTGGTGGCCAGTACCTTGTTTTGGTCGCTGGAGTCACGGAAGAAGACACTTGTGTCCAGGAATTCTATTGTGTGAGGTTGCAAATTGTGTTTCAGTTTTATTTTGGGGTGGTGTAAATTGAGAGTGTCGCTGAATGTGTTGAATTGTTCCGGTGTGCTGTCCCAGAGGCCGAAGATGTCATCCAGGTACCGGAAATACAGTCTGGGTTTGATGGGGATGTTGGCAAATGCTGTTTCCTCCCAGTGGGCCAGATATATGTCGGCGTAGGCTGGTGCATACTTTCTGCCCATCGCACAGCCGCACAGCTGGAGATAGTGCTGGTTGTTGAACATGAAATCATTATAGGTGAGTGTTAATTCCAAAAGTTGTAGGATGTGGTCATCGGTTCGAGTGGGGTCTGGATATTTATTGACTGTACAGCAGCTAGGCCAAGTGGGGTTTCAATGTTAGTCTCCCATAACGGACCATTTCCTCCTCACATTCAGTGCTGCACTCTCCCTCTCTGCAATCAAAACTCCACGTCTCATCTCATTCAGGAATTTAAAGGACATTAATGTTGACACTCTCTGCTCCAGAATTGACAGTATCTCAATCCCGGATTTTCTCTCCAACCCTGATGATCTCACAGCGCTCTACAACAATGGTTTAAACAACATCCTCAACTCTCCCCACTGAAAACTCAGTCGGTTTCCTTTTCATCATCTGCTCCCTGGTACACTCCTTAACTCCAGACAATGAAAACGAAAGGACGCCAACTGGAACGGCTCTATAAAAAAACTGGACTCACAATACACATAAACATGTACAAAACCCACATTCTTCATTACAAAGCCTCCATTGCACACAGTAAATCTGCTTATTACACTGGTCTCCTCACATCCAACGAAGGAAACACCAAATCACTTTTTTCACTACTCAACAAGATCCTCCAGCCTCCCCACTCCTTACCCCCCCACCTTTACTCTATTGACACCTGTAACTCCTTGATGCTATTCTTTAATGATAAAATCAACTCCATTCACCAGCACCTCTGTTCCCACCCTCCTTCTCTCTCCACACCTGAACCCTTCCTCTACAGTTTTTTATCTTGTATTTTATATCATTGTTTGTATATTTTCTGTACAGCGACCTTGGGTGTCCTGAAAGGCGCTTTCAAACAAAATGTATTATTATTATTATTATTATTGTTATCATTATTATTATATAGAGGACTGCACGGTGGCACAGCAGGTAGTGCGCGTGCCTCACAGCAAGAAGGTCGCAGGTTCGATTCCCGGGTCGGGCCTTTCTGTGTGAAGTTTGCATGTTCTTCCCGTGCATGCGTGGGTTCTCTCCGGGCACTCCGGCTTCCTCCCACAGACCAAAAACATGCTCATTAGGTTGATTGGTGACTCTAAATTGCCCCTAGGTGTGAGTGTGTGTGTGAATGGTGTGTGTATGTGCCCTGCGATCGGCTGGCAACCGGTCCAGGGTGTACCCCGCCTCTCGCCCGTTGACAGCCGAGATAGGCTCCGGCCCTCCCGCGACCCCGAAAGGGATAAGCGGCATAGAAAATGGATGGATGGATGGATTATTATATAGGGAATCTATGTCTATGGTGAATAGGAGAGTATGGCCTGCTGGTTCTTTATGGACTGTACAAAATGATACGTATCTTGAATGTAGCTGGGGTGAAGTTTGGCAAGAGGATTGATGAAATAGTCTATGTATTCGGTTATCGGGTATGTTTCTGAGCCGCAATCGCTAACGATGGGGCGGCCGGCCGGAACAACAGAAGGGACCGTCCATGTTCCAGGGGGATTGTGGATCTTGGGTAGAAGGTAGGAGAGGCGGGGCCTGGGCTCCTCGGGACTGTCCAGATACTTCTTCTGTTTAGTTGTGATGTATTTCTGTTTGTGTAATGTGTCTGTAATGGCCCGAACTAGTGTTTGTGTTTCTTGTTGTAGTGGAGTCTGGAGTGGTTTGTAGTATGTGCTATTGTTTGACTGTCTGTGTGCCTCTAATATGTAATTATCCCTATCCTGAATGACAATTTGCCCCCCCTTGTCTGCTGGTTTGATTACTATGTGTTTGCATGTACCTAGTGTGCTGAGGGTGCGCTTATGTTCCTGACTAATGTTGGGTGCTCCGTGTGGACGGGGGTACCAATGTGTGAGTGCCCGATTGTTTTCGGTAATGAGTTCTGTTATGGCTGGTGAGATGGTGTCTGGGTGTGGTTGCCATGTGGACGGTCCCATGAAGGGTACAGGCTCCCGCCCCTGGGCCCTCTGGAAGTAGACAATTAATTTGGAAGGCATGGAGGTCCCTTCTGAGTTCCGGCCGGGTAGGGGGTTGGGAGTCGGGATGAAGATAAGATGAGATGAGATGAGATGAGATTTACCTTTATTAGTCCCACAGTGGGGAAATGTCAGGTATTACAGCAGCAAAAGTGGATCGCAAACATAGAGGGCATCAGTAAAAGGACATTAAATATTAAATATCAACCAACAATATAAACAAGGAGTAATGAAATATGAGCAAACAATACTGATATTGCACATTGATATGAATATGAACCATCAGTACTGACATTTCACATTAAATGATAGTACTCCTGACTGGAGTAATGATAGTGAATAGTTTCCTATATCGCACATAGGGATTGATATATTGCATTGCAAGTTGAGATACAAATATCTTCACAGTATAAATGAACACAGTTAATGTGTATTATAGTGCAGTCATATTGAAAGTCTTGTGAGTGTGTGGTCTACTGGGAGCACTGCTGGTTGTAAAGTCTGACTGCTGCAGGAAGGAAGGACCTTCCTGAGGTGAGTCCTTTCTCTAATATCTCCAGCTGCGTGGCCGTGGGGGAGAAAAGAGCAGAAAGGTTAGTTATGTTTGAGGGGTGTTGGGGAGGTGAGCAGTTTTCTCCCTTTAAAAGTTTAGGTGAATATCCCCCCGGCCACCTGGGCAGTCCAATGTATATTGTCGGCGGTGGTTTGAAAGAGTAACGGGTAAATTTCTGGGATGAAATTGTATTTTGAGGCTATTGTGTTGTTGAGTCTAGTGAGTAGGGTCTGCTTACGGTGGTCCAATTTCTGTGAAAAGTGTATTACTGGGAAGTAGATGGAAAGTGATCTGGCCGGTGCTCCACATCTGCTGTGCCTGTTTGAGAAATGTGGAGGGTTCATGTTCTGAAAGGCAGTTATTGAGTCCAACGGGAAGTATGACCTGGGTGACGGTGTGTTGGGGTGGCAGCTTCTTCAAGATGGCGGTGATGTGGCTCCGGGAAAACTGTCAATTTGAATGTGTGGGTCCCTAAATGTGGGTATACGGGAAAGGTTGGAGTCGCCTATGATGAGTACCTTCTTCCGCACCTCCAGCGACCAATCCTGTAATTTGTGGAAAGTACGTGGGTGTGTGTGTGGTTCTGGGGGGTTGAGGGAGTCAGGCGTTGCCGCAGAGAAATGGTATTACTGCAGGGAAGAGCGACGTTGCTGTACGGCTGCGTAGGCTCTGTGGGGTTATTGGTTGTGTGTGGAGAAGAGGGATGGTGGTGGTAGGAGGGGGGAGAGGAGGAGGGAGCGGGGAGGCCCCCGGCAGAGGACCCAGCTGACTGCGTCCCCAGGCGGTCGAGTACAGCTTGGAGGATGGGGTTGAGCTGCACCTTTACCAGCCGCCTGGGGTTGCGACTGGGCAACTGGGGCTGCATCACTCCATCGGGGCCCCCCACCGCCGCCGCAACATCACCCCCCACCAGTGCACAGAGACCTGAGGAGAGAGGTTGTGTGGTTAGATTAGAAGGGGAAGTAGGGGGGTCCAGAAGGTTGGAAGGAGGAAAAGCAGTGTCTGGTTCAGTGAAAGGGTGGGGAGGGGCACTAGGCGGGGAGTTGGGGTTGGAGGGGTTAGAGGGGTTAAAAGGGTTAAAAGGATTAAAGGGGTTGGGTTTAGGGGAAGGGTGGAGGGAAGGGTTAGGAAGGGAGTTAGAGGGGTTAGGATTGGGGGAGAGGTGGGGGGAGGGGGTAGGAGGAAGGTCAGGCAGGTTGGGATTAGGGGAAAGGTAGGGGGAAGCGGCAGGAGGGGGGATGGGGGGATGGAGTGGTTGAGGTTAGGAGAGAGGTCGGGGGAAGTAATAGGAGGGGGTTCAAAGGGGTTAGAGGGCTTGGGGTTAGGGTTAGGAAAAAGGTGAGGGGAGGGGTTAGGAGGAGGATTAGAGGGGGCAGAAAGGTTAAGATTAGGGGAGAGGTGGGTAGAGGCTGTGGGAGGGGTGTTGGAACGGTTGGGAGGGTTGGGGTTAGATGAAACAGTGGTGGTTGGTTGAAGTGGGGGAAAGTCCAGGGGGGATAGGCGAGGCAGAGGAGCATCCGCCTCCCCCGGATGTGGGTCTCCAGTAAGGAGGTCCCTCAAAGTGGACAGGGAGGAGGTAGTTAACTTCTGTCTGTACCTCACCCTCCCCCACTGGACCGCCCTGTCAAATGCTGTTTGATTGTAGGAGGGGACATTCTCCAGCTCCACAGCAATCATAATGGGCTCTGAGAATTATCATGTTATTGTGCATCCATATGTTTATTATGTGTGACCTTTTCCTGTGTTACAGTGTTGGGTGCAGCGGGTTTGATGAAGTCGGCAAGTCGTTTTACCTTCTTCATCATTCCCTGTGGGTAAGTGCCTTTGTTAAATGTGTTATTAAGAATTTCTGAATGGTGGATGGACTGTAAGAATCTGAAATATTTTTTTGCTTGCAGGTGAATTTCTGGTGGGAGGTTATGTGAGGTGGATGAATGGGTGCTCACTTCTGGAGGGGCGCGGGCAGGGGGGCCACGTTTGTTCGTATGCCTCTCCCTGTCTGGCACCCCCCCAGGAGGAGCAGCCAGTGGTGTGAATCTGTTGGACAGTGAGAGTGTCATGTTGCTGCAGAGCTGGAGAAGTCATATAGGTAAGTCCCAGCTGATAAAACACTGCCACAGATGAAATAGTGAATAGTCTGACACCCCCCCAGGACGAGAAAAAAAAAAGCGGGGGGGGGGGTTTGGAGCAGAGAGCAGAGAAGGGGGAGCACCATAAAAAACACAATAAAATACTTCGATGAGCAAAGAACGATAAAATGCAATCACAAGGATCAATAAGCGAGAGAGTGCACAGTAAAACACACTAAAAATTGCAGAGGAAATCTGTGAAGCTATAAACAAGCCCAGGATAAAAGTTGGTTTGTGGATTAAATCTAGAGAGCACCCAGCAGGCACTTGACGTTGATGTAATGTTGGAACAATGTTGTACTCCAACGTTGGATTACCATTGGATTATGATGCGAAAGTGAAAGTTGGGTTTACGTTAAATCCTTACGTAGCCTTGATGTCAACCTCCAACGTTAAATAGACATTGGATATTGGTTGGACTACCAACGTTGGAATACCATTGGATTATGACGCGAAAATGAAAATTGGGTTTACGTTAAATCCTTACGTAGCCTTGACGTCAACCTCCAACGTTAAATAGACATTGGATATTGGTTGGACTACCAACGTTGGAATACCATTGGATTATGATGCGAAAATGAAAGTTGGGTTTACGTTAAATCCTTACGTAGCCTTGACGTCAACCTCCAACGTTAGATAGACATTGGATATTGGTTGGACTACCAACCTTGGAATACCATTGGATTATGATGCGAAAATGAAAGTTGGGTTTACGTTACATCCTTACGTAGACTTGATGTCAACCTCCAACGTTAAATAGACATTGGATTTTGAACGTAGGTTTGATGTCAACCTCCAACGTTAAATAGACATTGAATATTGGTTGGACTACCAATGTTGGATTACTATTAGATTATGATGCGAATATGAAAGTTGGGTTTACGTTACATCCTTACGTAGACTTGATGTCAACCTCCAACGTTAAATAGACATTGGATTTTGAACGTAGGTTTGATGTCACCCTCCAACGTTAAATAGACACTGAGTGTTGGTTGGATTCCCAACGTTGAATTACTGTTGTATGATGCGGATTTGAAAGTTGGGTTTATGTTAAAACCTAAAGTAGGCTTGACGTCAACTTTCAACATTAGACATGGATTTTGAATGATGGCTTGACGTCAAAATCCAATGTTGGGATAACATTAACCTCCAACACTCAACAGACACTTAAGTCAAGAAAAGCTTGAGCACACAAAAATCTAGGTCACAAATTTACTATTTAGAACTCTTTAAAACAGAGCATATAATAAACAGAGCATATAAAACAGCAGAACATATATATAACAGCTGCCTGACAATTGTAATTAAATTTACAGCAGCTTCACATTGAAAAAAAACACAAACAGCAGCATAAATTTTAAAGTCTTAAAGTCCCCTATGGGACATCAGCCCTCTATATATATGGGGCTTCAGTAAGTTCTCTCTCGGGCCCTTGCTTGGCAGCATGGTGCGCCTCCCTCTCCCCAAGGCAGGTTCTTCAGGTCTCCAACATCCTCCATAGAGATGCTCTGGCAACCTGTTTTCATGGACAGTTGGTTAACATCTACCCATATTGCTTAGTCGGACAACTGAGTCAAGTAGCTATTGAAGCACAATCAAAAAGTGTGTGTTGCCTTTTGTTTGTTTGTGTGTGTGTGTGTGTGTGTGTGTGTGTGTGTGTGTGTGTGTAGGCAGTTGCCATACGATGGCGAAGACTACTCTTTGTACCCCTGAAGAATGTGTGAATACTGGTCCATCGCACCCTTGTATTTGTGTCCCTCTATATCCTTTTTCTCGTGGACATAAATAAATTGTTAAAATGTGCATGTGTGTGTGTTATTTGTGTGTATTATGTGTGTGTGTGTTATGCGTGTGTGTTATGGGTTTAGCTTAAATGGTTTAGATTTGCATTGTGTTGTGATGGGTTGTTGCAAAGAAATGTACCTATAGTTAGTTAGCTAGCTAGTGCTAACATTAGCTAGCTTAGATTTGGGAAAGGAATGTAACATTTAACTTTTGTTTAGTTAGTTAACTTTATTTTTGACAGCCCTTCAAAGTGCTTTCTAAATGTATAATTTATTAAGGTTACGCTAAACTAGCTAGTCCTAGTCTCCCTCCTTCCTTGCCTCCCTCTTTAACCCTCTACTTCACCTTGTCACTAGCTGATGTGTGGCACAGTAGCTGCTGCCTTGGCTGTCACCCAGGTGGGTTCTACATATTGGTTGTGATGAGGTGTGCCCCTTCCCCCTCCCACACCACTTTGAGCATCTTTTAGATGGAAAAGCACTCTCTAAATGCAATATATTATTATTATTATTATTATTATTATTATTACTACTACTACTACTACTACGACTACATTTCACAGTATATCTCACCTAGTCATCCGCAACGTCATCCTGCACCTTCTTTCTGCTACCTTTCCGTTTGTCTGGAGCAAATTTAAGATGTTCGCCAATCTCATGTCGGATTCTGTGGTCAGAGTCAGGTGTGCTCTTCTGGACACTCTCTGTAAGACATGAAATAATGGGCTGTAGTAAGCAGTACAAACATCCAACTGCAGATGCTCTAAAGCTTGACACTGCAACTCCAACCAACAGTTGATATACACTACAGTACAAGCCCAGCCCGGTCGCGGCAGCCCCGGTATGGGCACGACAACTTGCTTTCCAAAACATTATGCTTTTTACCCATGACAACAGAGTAGAGGCGGAGCTGCTCAAAAGCTAGCTTCTTTATCGGTCCACATAAGTTGAACCTGGACTTCTTGTGTCATCAACCTGTAGATACAAAAGGGAGTTAGGATACAATTATACATTAACTTAGCAATTATCTAGGATTCCAGGGCAAGTCATGGATTATTAAAATGTATCTAGCAGCCAAATCTGTGCAAGGCTTGATTTACCGGTATCTTCACAATCTTCACATGTGCACAAGTAACTGTGGTGGGGTGGCGAGTGCCTGGTGGCTACAGCTTGTGTAGGCTGGGCCTATGGTCTGATCCTACAGAAAGTGTACAGCTGAACAGCTTGCTACACATGTGCTGCTTAAACTTACTTGTCCATGACCAATTTGACATTGGTTTTCATTGTTGTTCCTCCGCCTACCATCGCCAGGTGTTGAATCTGAAATTGGAGGAAATCGGTGTAAAACAACAAGGTTAGTGTTCAGTATATCCCCATGGCTGTGTGTTACAAGATGATTCAAACAGTACACATGAGAAAATGCATTATGTTGTAGTCTAACATTGCCAGTAGGGTTGGGCACCGAACCGCGGTGCTTGGCACCAACCGAATGATATCAGTACCACCTAGGACCGAACGCCATTTATGAATTCGGTGCTTATCTTCAGTACTTGAAGAAAAAAAAAAAATTGGGAAAAATTTGAAAAAAAAAATACACCACCACAAAATTACATCAATCCCATCCTGAGCGCACATGCCATCAGTGAGGAATGCTCAGGGAACACTTTGTTTCTCCCCGCTGTGCACATGCTCTCTCTTGCAAAGAGAAGAAGTCAGTTAATTGAGACCTTAGTGGTCTAACTGCTCAATATAGGCCGAGTCCTAGTTCTGTACTACATTTGCACCATTACCTGTGCACTTTATTTGTTGGTTTTAAAGCTGCCTAATAGTTTGCCATTTTGTCGTAATAAAGTCGTAAATGCGTTTTTTAAACCACAATTCCCATAATTCCTCTCCCTCACTGCTGTGCGATTCATCGGGATGACGTAGTTAGAAACTGGTGAACTAGCCTACTAAGTGTCTACCCTAGACACCAAACGTATCAGTTTATTCATGGGTCTCATGCGGTTTTGTCTAAAAAATAATTTTGGAGGTCTTGCTAAGGCCTAATCCATATTCTAATTAAAAGTGAATATTTAGCTATGAAAAATGCTATCATAGGCAGCTTTAATTTATGTTATGGTATGACTTGTTTTGCACTACACAACACAACTCTCATCCATCTCTCACTCTCTGTCAGGGTTCATACACATTTTCACCAACAAATTTCCATGACTTTTCCATGACTTGGTAGCAAGTTTCCATGACAATACATGACCTCTCACTGCATGAAAAACCACATTTTCGACCCGTAAATCCCCGCAAATATCATTGATTTTCGGCGATTTACGGCAAGTTTACGGGGAACTTCGCCGGCTCCGAAAATTGTCGGAAACGAACCATCTACTCAGGCTGGCCTGCTGACTTCACAAACAACCATTGGATGATTCCACAGGCATTTTAAAAGGAAACCATCATGTGACTGGATAGCAACTCCAATCACATGAGTGAGTGATCATGTGATTGGATGACAACTCTGCTGCTATTGGTCATCTGTGCGCCACAAATAATAATAATAATAATAATAATAAATACATATTAAATCAAATACTATATAATAAATTAATATATTAAAAATTGTTATTATATTGTTATATTTATATATATATATAAAATATAAATGATATATATATATTTTATTTGATTGATGATTCATTGATTTATTTGGCGATCCACCTTCTACACTACCACACAGTAGAACACAGTTGACAGAAACATTTTGAAAAGTCTTTAATGAAATCGTGACACACACACATTAACAAGGATCAACCAAGTAAAATCAGTGACTACTGGGGGAAAAAAGCAAGGAAATGTGCAGAGGGGTTCACTGATAAGAGTCTCTGGGTTGGGCCATGCCGCTGGTCCATGGTGCATGACAAAGAGTCTAAGGCCTTTGGAAATGCTTCTTTGCTGCCTCTGGGTCATACTGAGTTGGCGTCTGTCGCTTTGAAGGGGACTCCATGCGAAGCCTCTTGCGGTGTGTCACCACATACTTTGGGTCGCTCTCCAGCCGATCTTGCAGTGTCTGGCAGAGTTTGGAGAGCTAGGACACTCCTTCTTGCTTCCAGCAGCTGTAAATACAGGTGTTAATATAATATTAGTACTGCTAAGAAACAATAACACATGATAACATATGTGAGCATATTTGTCAAAAACAATGCAGCTAATAAATAAAATTCAGCCCATTTTTACATTGTTGTGAAAATAAAGCGGCATTCATGGGACTCTTACCCGCTTCCTTCTTTGTCTGCTGCGAGCTGAAATCTTCACAGCTGCTGCCTGAACAGAAAGAGCTGGCTGGGCATACCTGAAGCTCCTCCACACCATCTCATAATATGTCTTACAGGCCACTGGAAGAAAATATATATTGGTTTGAAATAATTAAGACAGGCTTCAGTAAAAACAACAACAAGAAACAACAGAAAGGGTTTAAAAGACTGCTGTCCACACCATTCATGTCTGGACTCCCAGTTAAAGTCGCCATCAAATATGACGTCACCGTTTCGTTGTGGGGCGAGTTTAGTCTGTAAAACGCAAAAAGTACAAACAGGTCATGCAACGTTTACGTTTACTTATATTCTGCAGAATATTTCCTGTGCATTTTATTAACTTACCCCTGCTCAGGTTCATAACGCCTGTCGTGTCCGTCACTATTGTGCAGACGTCGCACCTTTTCCTTTAAAATACAAAATACATTGTAATGTTAAATGTAACGTGAACAATTACCAAACGTTCGGAACGTAGTGCAATAAGAATAATAACGGTTTGGCGCCCTAAAAACTGCACAATGTGGTACTAAATGCTAACGTTACGTACGTAACTTACGCACCCGTTTCTTCGTCTCCGCAGCTGCAGTTCGGTCGAGGCTGCTCCTCCAGAGCGAGCAGTCTGGCTTTTGTCACGGCCATTCTCCTCGCCAACTGCGCGATCAGCTGCGTTAGCAGCCGAGACGATCCACTGAAGACGCTCAGCAGTTTCTTCTCTAAATTGTTTGGACTTTCTGGATATGGTCGCTCCGCAGCCAGGCCGTCCACTCGTCGCAGAGGAGTGCCTTCTGGGATGAACTGAAGACGACGTCCGGCCATTGTATGAAGTTAAAGTTTAGCAGGACCCGAAACGTAACTGTTGTAATCCAAGCTCGATTCGCGTTCACAGACGCGCCGAGGTCGTTTTCTGCAGACGTCATTGCGTCAGAGGAGGCGTCCAATCATATGCGAGGTCGCGCTCTCGGAATGTCTCGCGAGACCATTTTTGTTGCGTAGAATGAAAAACATGCTGTGATTTTGTAAGGTACTTTGATTTTCTATTTTTGTACCTGAATATTTTATAAAACATGTAAACTTCTTTAAAGTGACATCATCGAAAATAAAAAAAAAGAAAAGTTACTTTGGTGTATTCCCTTTTTATTCCTACTTAAAGAATCATCAGTGGACTTACTCTGCTGGAATTTGCAAGCTAATCACACAAGCATTGTTCATCTGGTGTTGTGGTGGCAAAATGCGAAATATTGTGACCAGTGTCCAAGAACTGTAGATGCTTTAATTTTCAGAATTTTGATTTAGCAATTTAAGTGGAAAATTAAAGACCTTTGAGAGTCAGGACACTTATCCTGTATGTAACCTATAAAATTATTTAAACACACTTTTAAATCCTCATGAAAAAAAAAATCTTTGTATTCTGTAGGCACAGAACACACACACACACACACACACACACACACACACACACACACACACACACACACACACACACACACACACACACAAAATCCCAATTTGCATTTCTATAGCTTTGCAGCATTTACATTTGCATTTTAACACCTCATGGTCACAGTGGCTGAGAACTTCCACGCCAATTCACAGTGACGGAAATTGACGGAAATGTGACTTTTCATCCAGTGTCTAAAACATCAATATATGCATGAAACATAGGAATAAAACTGTGTAAAAAAATTACCACAAAGGAAATGTCAAAAATAGATCTAATGACGGGCTGCACGGTGGCACAGCAGGTAGTGCGCGTGCCTCACAGCAAGAAGGTCACAGGTTCGATTCCTGGGTCTGGCCTTTCTGTGTGAAGTTTGCATGTTCTTCCCGTGCATGCGTGGGTTCTCTCTGGGTACTCCGGCTTCCTCCCACAGACCAAAAACATGCTCATTAGGTTGATTGGTGACTCTAAATTGCCCCTAGGTGTGAGTGTGAGTGTGAATGGTTGTGTGTATGTGCCCTGCGATCGGCTGGCGACCGGTCCAGGGTGTACCCCGCCTCTCGCCCGTTGACAGCCGAGATAGGCTCCGGCCCCCCCGCGACCCCGAAAGGGATAAGCGGCATAGAAAATGGATGGATGGATAGATCTAATGACAGTTATGGTTTTATACACAATAAATATTTGTTTAAACCAACACTGATATACCAGTTTACATAAGGCAAGGTATATGTTATTATGTTCTGGAATAAATTCACGAGGAATACATGTTACGGAGGTAACGGTCTGAAAAATGAATAAGCAAATGAAGGTACCCAATAGGGATGGGCACGATTAATCGATGATCGATAATTGATCATTAAGAATTCTCACGTAATCACGTCACGATCACGTAATTTTTTTTCAATTTTTCGACAGTGTTAAACAGAGTCCATGTAGTGTGCATCGAGAAAGCAATGTAATGAATTTCACTATGTGGCGGTAGAAAAATATCCCACCAGCGGGGGGCGATATAGCCTAAGGACAGCAGAGAAAACCACCTGCGAGCTGACCTCTGCCCTGCCGCCGTATCTGAAGGTAGTAAACATGAAGCGTGCATGGCGAAGTCTGGCGTGGGGCCATTTTGAGTTTAAAAATGATCATGTTCATTGCAAATACTGTGACACAATTTACAAGTATAATTCAACAACAACTCCCATGATGTATCACCTAAAGAACGTCCGGTTCATCCGACCGTGCTTAAAGGTAATGAATCCTCATCCTGCAATCAACCCACCATTGCCTCAGCCTTAAGCCCCTTAAGAGGGGCTGTGATGCAAAGCAGCCAGAGAAAGAGGCGTTTAAAAGAGGCGAAATGTAGCCTATTTATTTTGTTTTAGAGAATAGCCTACTGGCTCTTATTTTGTTAAGATCCCGAGTCCCAACGCCTCCGTACAAACCCTGTCTGTGCACGCTCTCTCTTGCTTGACCACTCACTCCAGCTACCGCTCTCCTAAATGGCTACTGCTCTTATGCAAGACATTTCAACTCAACATTAGATAGGGTATTGGTATCGAATTCCAGATATAGAAATTGGTACAGTATCGAAAAATTTTGAACGATACTCAGCCCCAATTGCCAGATTTCTTCCTCCCAATACATTTGACAACATCTAAATTCAAATGTAGCAGCTCATTCACTCCCCACTCATTGGGGGTAATGCGGGGGCATCATGTGTGATGTGTGGTGAGCTGGAGCGCTTAATTGGTGCGACACATTGGTCTGTGGACGTCCATTTGTAAGCGCTTCGAGTATCGTTAAGGTAGAAAAGTGCGATATAAGTGCAATGCATTATTATAATATTCTTACTGCGCAAGACTTCAGAACAGACATGAAACTTACCAGTTTTTGTCTTTCCTCCACCGAGCTGAGCGACTCGTCAAGGCTTTTAAGCTCTTCAATTGTTGTAGCCTTGTCAGGAAGAGCTGTGTCCTGCGGCTGTGCTTGAGTGACCTTCATCTCCTTCAACATGTCTCGGATCTCCACAAGCATCTGCATAACTTTTCTGTGAAATCCTAATGCATTGAAACAAATGACAATTGTAATTAATCAGATCACAACCTTACCAACTTAACACTTGCCCCCATTATTTTTATTTGTTCAGCTTTACTGCAGTAAAGCTCACTGGAAGGGTGTACCATGGTCCGATTTAGGACGCGTACAATTTTGGTGTGGATCCGACTCACCGGGCGGTTCCACTGGCCGTCCAAACTCGACCTTCCATTGACCTCCATTCATTTTTTAGATCAGGATTACACCTCATTTTCATACTTAAATTTGTTTGTCAATAAAACTTGTAATACATAAAATGTTTGTATACATGTTTGCTTTCACCATGTTAAGTTTCATTATGGTGGGAGTAAACGGGAAAAAATAACCCTATTATGGTGTCATGCCTCAACATAGGCAATTTTTGAATTTTGCCAATAATTCAATTCCTGTTTGAGATTTTTTGGGCACCCCTTCTAGGATGTCTTAGGGTCACCCAAGGAACATCTGTACCAAGTTTGGTGCTTCTATCCACCATGTGACAATTTAGCCATTTTTTAAGCATAGCCCCCCCTACTATAAGGGGTGAAAATAGCCAGTCTAGATGCCCACAATGGTTCACATTGAGAGGCCTCAAAAGGTTGAGAAACACTGCTGTAGATGACGTTTCACTCAAAAATGTGTCGCCTACCAGTTGAATTTTAAAATCAAGAGCAAGATGTCACCATTAGTGCATGTCTTCAACCTGCAGTATTGCACAAACACTCATGCAATACATTGATAAAGCCATGGGGTCTGGGCTGTGGTAGACAGTTAATGTCACCAATGTGTGTGCGTGTGGTTGCGTGTGTGTGAGTGGTTGCATGCTTATGCACTTACTTGCTTCTGACATTGGGTAAGGGGAGCCTGGTTGTCTTTTCAATGGGGAGCTAATGATTCTTCTTGTGGTTGAGACCCTCCCTTTAGTTTGACGAGATGGGGCTGGTGTCGAGACCCCCACTTCTGTCTGACGAGATGGGGCTGGTGTCGAGACCCCCACTTCTGTCTGACGAGATGGGGCTGGTGTTGAGACCATCTTTTTGTCTGTTTGGTGAGACAGGCCTCCATAAGAAGGTGAACTGATAGGCTTAACATTCTTAAATAGAAATTACCATTGGCTTAAATACAGGTGTGATCCTCCATAGCTGACGCAGTAGCAGCTTGTCACTTTACCCGAGAGGGACACGCTCCCGGTGAAGTGCTCATTCTCGTCAAATATCGAGCTAATAAGATCCATTATATTTAGGGATGGGACAATACCATTTTTCTGAGTACAAGTACTCACTTTTCAAGTACTTGTCAATACAGAGTACCAATACAAGTACAAAATGGAGATGGTTGTATGGTACATAGAACAATGATATCTATACCTATGGTAGTAGTGTTTATATTTCTATGGACTAGCACAAACTATAAAGAAAAAAATGAAATGAAACCTTGTACGGACCTTTTGTTTGCAATGGACAGGAAGGAGTTTTCTTGTGTGCAGTGTTGTCATCTGCTGAGTTTGGAGGAGATTGGTGTAGAGGCAGCAGTTTCTGTGGAGCAACCGGAGGTGTAGACCCTGTTGTATACTGGCGACTCTTTCTGCTAGGAGCAGGGCCACGCTTTGTGACTGGATTTGGAGTACCTGGACTGACATCTGTGGAAAAGTCTTGAACATGTTATCTTAGGGCCCAACCAGACTGGACGCAGTTTTCAGTTGTAAATTTTGGGTAATTTGAATATGGATTAGGCCTTAGCAAGACCCCCAATATTATTTGAGACAAACCACACAAGACTGAATAAACTAATGTAAGTTTGGAGTCTAGGGTTGACACTTTGTAGGCTAGTTTGCTGGTTTGTTTCTAACTAAGTCAATGAGTGAGAGGAGAATTGTGGTATTAATAAAAACACATTTACAATTTTACTACAGCCAGAAGGGTCGAGAAAGTGCCAAACTATCACTTGTAGCCTTAATTAAACTAACCTTCATCACTGGTGGTGTGCTCATCATCAATGCTGGCTTGGTCATTTTCAATGATGGTGTCATCGCCTCCCTCAAACAACAAAGGTGATTTTTCCATATTCCACATCGCTGCCACCCCAAGCACCTACTTAAGAGACATATGCCAGGGAGAAAAGAACATTTTGAAAAGTGACATTTTAAATGATTCTGCACAATCATTATTTTGCTCACATGTCATTTTTTCCGGCTTTTCGTCAAGATGGAAGGCTGTGACATTGGTCTCTTTGGAGGGAAAGTTTGGATTATCAATTTTATTTCTTGGCGGACTTTTTTTTTTCTGTGGTGGACCTGTGGCAAATATCCTAATCTAAACGAGGATATCCTCTTATTGGAGCTGCGTCGTCGGGAAAGAGGTAAAAGAGCGTCCAGAACACCTTGTGGGTTAGTTCTTTTCTTTAGAAAAGATGAGGAACGCTCTGTGACTGTGGAAACAACCAATATGCTTGCAGACGTAGTCAAAAAGGAGTCTACTTTTCATCAATAAAACTTAAAGATGCATTCAGGGATTTGAGGCAATCAGCAATTTCAATCCCATATCATACCATAGCATCCTATTCAAATGAATTTGAATAGGATGCCCCACTACTTCCTGACAGGAAGTAGTGGGGCATCTTTATTTCCTGCCGCATGTTATTGGATTAAGTGATTAATCAGATGTGGGCTGGGTATGGTATAGCACAGGAAATAAAGGTGTGGTCTTTCTGTCAGGGAGTAGTGGAGCTTGTGCATACAGCCTATTGACAACTGCAATTTAAAACATTACCTTCCTCATAAACATAGTCGTCATGTCGCCTTTTTCTGTTTTCTCTTTTGGTGACCAGTGCTTCTATATCTGTTTCTGCACTACTTGTTTGGGCCCAGCTGTCACATTCTTCATAGGTATCTATGAAACAGTGGCAAAGCAAAAAGGTTGTCAACGCATAACATTGACATGGCAGGTTATTCAAGACAAAGTGCATAGGCCATAATGAAACTGTACCCACCAGATCTGAGCTTCACTTTGACAAGAGGAAACCATTTCCATCCGTCAGTTGGTTTGCGGCGCTCTTTGAGTAATTTTTCTACATTTGCAACATTTGGCCACAACACCAACTTTTGGTCCACGTCTACCCAGCTTTCTGGCAAAACCGATTCTCCTTCACGGTTCTTTTCCTTCCAGACTACGCGAACCCACACCATCCTAAAAGAAAACATGCATACAAAATATTTAAAGAAGGATCAAATAGGGTAAACGTCCACATTAAGCCCACGCACCATTTGAGACATATGTTAGGATACTAGATAAAGTAGTAATATTGTTCCTTCTGAAATCAAAATATGTTTATTTGCCTGTTAGCTAACCAGCCCCATAGTGCTACCATAACAGTAGCTGCATAGGATGGTTCATAACGATGGCACAAAGCATGATAAGCACGCATAGTTTACATTTTTGCATACATTCTACAGTTATATGGTCAATAAATTTGTATATCTATCTTTATTGTTTTTAAAATGTATATTTTTATCAGGTGGGCTTAAAGGGGACACTAGCATAAAATCCCACTGTTAGCTGTGGAGGTTAATCCTGTGGAGTTAATTAACTGCAATATAAGTTTTTACTTACATAATATTAGTGCACCATGTATAGATTTATCTCATATCACAGTTTTTTTGAATTTCATGTATTTACAGTAAAATATTGTGACTTTCAATTACAAATGTTCCCTTTAAGCCCACCTGACCATTTCAATGGGGGTTATACCAGCAGCACAGCATATGATGCAGATGGACAAAATGACAATATATGTTGAAAGAGCAAATGTTGAATAGTAATTTCCACCATAGTTTTGATTCTGTAAGTAATTAGACTTTTGACTATACATTCCAATGAAGATGTTGCAACTTTGGCTTTTTCTGTGTTGACACATGGCACTACGCCAATTTCAAATACGCTTTGCAGGCCATAGGATAAGAGTACAAACAAAGTTACAATAGCCATTAAGAGGTAAGACATTACAGATTCTAATAAATCAAGTTTGGTTTTTAACATTTAAAACAATGTAAAAAGAAATCATTAATGGGCTTATTTGGAACACACATGGGCTTTGGACATATTTCCTTAAATTAAATAAAAATAAAATTACAAAATTGTAAAAATGAATTATCTACACTTCAAATGAGAGATTCATATTTCATTTAAACTACAATTTTCTTACTTAAATTGTGGTTATATACATGAAAGATGTTTGTCACTCAAGTAGAGTTTCACATTCTGTTTCATGAGACAGTCATCTGGAAACCAACCTTTTCCCGGATCTTTTTTTTAAGGTACTTGGATGACCCATCTGTCCATCAGCAGCTATGGGCAGGCTACCAATGTGATGTCATGGAGAAGTGTCCTGTTAAGTTTGCCCCACTCAAACTCCATGGTGGTGGTGGAAAAAACAGCACTTCAACGGCATAATAAAAGGTAAGCTGTAACCACACTGGAAGCTCATCCATAGGTGACGCTGATTTGGCAGGACCTGCTTGTCCTCTTGGATCCCAGATGCAGGCGTGTCATGAAACAGAATATGGAAATAACGCCTGGGCAGAGGATGGTTACAGCTTACCTTTTATTATACTTTTCGCTCCAAGCTGTGAAGTAAAGGTATAAGCACATACCGTGATCGATATGGCAGGCATGCCACTTTACGATCGATTTCAGAAACATCAAGAAGCCTGCGCCGTTTCTGGACTCTGTCCAAGTTTCTGACAAACACTATATTAATAAGCTTGGAGTCACAGGGCTCAGTAAAAAAGCTTTCCAGGCTGTTTTGAAATATTATGTCACACAACAAACTGCCATCTCGCTTTTCTTTTACAAAGGCAAAGTCTTCATTGTGCAAGAGAAAACACCCATTTCTCTCATTTTCTGCAACAAAATGCCAACTCTTGTCCGTCTCCTTCCGTTGGCTCCCTGTCCTCTCTTGTTCAAGCAGTACTCTTTGCCACTTGACTGATGGGATTCTTGGCATTTCTCACCAATCTCTTGAGAATTTGTAGATGATTCTCAAATGGAAATGCACATATATCATTGAGAGAACACTGGTAATTCCTACAGTCATCTGCCAGGTGTATCAAACTATGGACATTATACACCACAAAAGCTGCTGTGTATATCTGCTCACATTTGGCTACAAAATAGCCTAAGAGTTGTTCTGCAAAGTCCAAGTAAGCAACACGCTTTCTGTCACATGAGTCCAGAAGGATCGATAGGGCTACCGTTAGGCAGAGAAAGTGGTGATAGGCATTCTTGGACAATACCTTTTTCAATACAACAGGTCCAGTGTATAGAAGGAATTGTCTGAACTCTGTGGCTTTCCACCAATTTAACTCTGTTAGGGATCTTGGTTGGCGGGGAAATTCACTTGGCAGCTTCCCAGATAGAGAGACAAGAAGAGTTGAAATCTCATGCAATTGACCTTGTGACAGTCTACATTCAGGTGGTCCTTTTTTTAAGAAGCACAGCAGTCTTTTCACAGCACCAAGACACACGAGATGCATGTAGTCTAATGGGAAACCTGTGACACAATTTATCCCTACATTAAGTAAAGGGGATACACCAAGCTGATGGTCATCATAAAGCCCCCTAGCAAATTCTAGATCTGTCCTTAAAGGGTGTTCTCCCAAGTATACAATTCTTTTGTTTTTATACTCTCCCTTAACTGTGCATCTTTCACAGCTGTGATACCCCGTGTGCCCTTTAACACATTTAACTAATGCTCTAGCAGGAGCATCACAAACCAAGGCTTTGATGTGAACATTCATTTCTTTGCCATTCACAATTATTTTGTTATCCTGTAGTCTTGCGTATTCCGCTAAAAAGTCTGCAAGATAATCATCAACATCGTTAGGTTTAGAGGCACCATAATACACTGCTACTACAAAAGGTTCAAAATCACTGAAAGTACAGAGGATTGGCCACAACTGGGTAGGAGACGACTTGAGGAGATTAATTCCGTCAATGTTCACTATTAAATCCACAGTGTCCGAATTGTCCAAAAACGCAGTGTTCTGTTTAAGAATATTCACAACAGAGGATGAAATCCCAAAATAAATGTACTGTCCACCACACTTGTCCTCAGTCGGTATGCAACGTGGTGTTCGAAGTAATGTTCTGGAATCCTTTGGTACTTGTAAACCTTCATCCCTCAACATACCTAGCAGTTCATTAAACTTACTTCTTCCACATTTACTTTTTGAAGCCCAGGATGCAAGTTTTTCTTGGAAGGTTGCTTTATCTTCCTGTGCACATTCTTGTGCAGATGGTAAGTCTTCTTCAGAATCAGTTAAGACAGATGCATGATATCCAAAATCTGAATCTGTATCACAAAGATCATCTGATTGTTCTGCATTACTGTCTTCATCTACTGGTGAATCTACATCACACTGACTGGGCTCGAGATTTTCAGAAACACCTTCTGAAGGACCCAATCCCTCCGATTCATGTAAAGGAGCATTTTCCCCCACTGTCAAATTCAATTCACTTTGATTGGCTTCCAGATTCTCAGGGCCACTATCCCCACTGCTACTTTCCGATGCAATTGCTGCGGCCTTTGAACGTATTCTTCTCCAGTGCCTCTGATAAGACATCTTAAAAACAAAACAAAAAAAACAGCAATTAGGTGTAACCCAGCACAATCAGTTAATAATATGCAGATTAAATTTACTTAAAACTTTTTGTTTGACGCCTAAAAATTAAGTTTGGCGGGTAAGATTTTTTTATCTACCAGACATTTGGCTGGTGAGCTAAAAAGTTAATTTCGACCCCTGCTTTTTAGTACCTAGACAGAGGTGGTACCTTCTAGCACAGTGGTTTTGAAAGTGTGGCCCAGGTCTTCAGATAATGAGGAAAAATGTTTTTCTTTTTTTGTAAATCAAATAAAAAAATAAAACAATAACAAATTATTATGGGTATTATTTAGGGGTGGGACTTCAACGTGTTAATTTCAAATAATTAATTACAGAAAAAATATGCATTTAATCGTCTCTTATGTTTGTGCGCCGAACAACACAGAACATTTCTCAGTTATTCCACTATTCCATCCATCCATCCATTGTCTTCCGCTTATCCGGGGCCGGGTTGCGGGGGGAGCAGTCTGAGCAGGGACGCCCAGACTTCCCTCTCCCCGGACACTTCCTCCAACTCTTCCGGGGGGATCCCGAGGCGTTCCCAGGCCAGCCGAGTGACGTAGTCACCCCAGCGTGTCAAGCTGAATATTTAATTACCCTCTGTATATATTTTTATCAAGCTCTTTATGCGCTGTTTTTATGTGAAGCACTTTGGTTTCAGCTGTTGCTGTAGAAATAAATTTGTCTTGACTGTTGTCATTATGTAATGTTGAGAGGATGTTGGGCGTTTAGAGGACATTGGGCTTTGGTTGTAAACCCGACAACTGAATGTTGGCATTCTACGTCAATTTGACGTTAGCTTTTGACGTCCACCAGACGTTGGATATTGGTTACTTGCCAACACAACTTAAAACCAACTAAATAACAACATTGGATTGACGTTGGAATTTAACATTGTTTGGATGTTGTCAATATAACGTTTAAAAAAACGTTGGGCTTTGGTTATATACCCGACAACTGAATGTCGGTATTCTATGTCAATTTGACGTTAGCATCTGACGTTGATCAAACATTGGATATTGGTTACTTGCCAACACAACTTAAAACCAACTAAATAACAACATTGGATTGATGTTGGAATTTAACATTGTTTGGATGTTGTCAATATAACATTTAAAAAACGTTGGGCTTTGGTTATATACCCGACAACTGAATGTCGGTATTCTACGTCAATTTGACGGTAGTATTTGACGTTGATCAGACGTTGGATGTTGGTTACTTGCCAACACAACTTAAAACCAACTAAAGAACAACGTCGGATTGACGTTGGAATTTAACATTGTTTGGATGTTGTCAATATAACATTTAGAAGACGCTGGACTTAGGTTATATACCTGACGTCAAATTAACGTTAGCACTCAACGCTGAAGACGTTGGATGTTGGTTACTAGCCAACACAACTTGAAACCAACTAAATGACAACGTCAGAATGACGTTAAAATTTTTCCGTTTAACTGATGTTAGCTTTAGACGTTGTATCAACGTTGGCTTTTGGTTGTCCAACGTTGCAACCCATATCCAACCAAGAACCAACGTTAATACAACGTAGTGTGCCTGCTGGGCAGTGACTGAAAATGAAAGAAAATGATTAAGAAAAGGGATAAAAATGGGTTAGTGAGAAGATAAAACAGAAATAAAAAGAAATAAAATAAAATAAAATAAAAGAGACACACTCACGGGTCGACGGCCTGGTGCTGGTTTAGGCCTAGTAATGTGTCGACAGGATAGGGAGAGGGCCTGGTCAAGGCTTCCCCCTCCCTAGGTTACCACCAAGGCCCCCGATGGGGCCAGTAAAAGCAGTTCATTTTTCCATGTCTCCTGCTGCTCTTCTGGGGTCTGTTAAAAGCTAGGCCGTGAGGGTAGTAAAAAAAAAGTAAGAAACAAAAAGAATAAAAAAATCCATAAAATAAAAATAAAATTAAAGTGCTTTCTAAAAAGGCTCCACAAATCCAAAAGATGGGGAGTAAAAGGATAAAATAAATTAAAAGTGATTGGACCAGCCTGGTCATGTGACCATCTAAGGAGGGAAAGGCTTTCTTGGAAGGAAATGCTGGTGACTTTTGAAATAAGGGGGGGGGGGGGGGGGGTGTTTATATACAAAACATAAAATAGTAATATAAGTTAAAGTAGGTTCGTTAGAAAGAAAGAAAGGTTAAAAGGAGAGTGTGTTGTACACAATAAAGGAAGTAAAAAGAAAATAAACCAGATTTCCTCTACAAAATAAAAGTCTAAAAGGTTAAAATAGTGGCTGAGGTGGGTGCTCGGCTTGGGGGTGGCACAGGGCCCTGCTGCAAAAGAAATGGATAAAATTAGTACAGTGTACTCTACAAGTGTACAGTGGTTTTGTGTGAGGGGGGCTCAGACCTGGTGCTGGTGTTTCCTAAGTTCTCATCCAACAACTCAGCCTCCTCGTCCTTTCTGATTTTTCCTCGTTGTCCCTGGGATTCAGGGCTGAAAGGGGGGAGAGAGAGGATGGAGGAAGGGAGGGGAGAGGGGGAGAAATGCACATAAAGAGCAATATGAACACATGTTCCTTTTTTCACAGTAAATGCATACGGAATCAAAATAAATTATGTTGTCCTTCAACACTATGCACAATTGAATGTTTCTAAAGTGGAATTGTCATTCTGATATAGTTTGATACATCACCACAGCTGAATCTTAAATAGTGACTTTCGCTGCATTAGACCGTCAAAATTGACGCTTCAAAGCGAGAACACATAATAAGATAATATGAACACATGTTCCTTTTTTCACAGTAAATGCATACGGAATCAAAATAAATTATGTTGTCCTTCAACACTATGCACAATTGAATGTTTCTAAAGTGGAATTGTTATCCTAACATAGTTTGACACATCACTACAGCTGAATCTTAAATAATGACATTCGTTACATTAGACCGTCAAAATTGACGCTTTCAGGGGGAGAAATGCACATAAAGAGCAATATGAACACATGTTCCTTTTTTCACAGTAAATGCATACGGAATCAAAATAAACTATGTTGTTCTTCAATACTATGCACAATTGAATGTTTATAAAGTGGAATTGTCATTCTGACATAGTTTGATACATCACTGTAGCTGAATCTTAAATAGTGACTTTCGCTGCATTAGACCGTGAAAACTGACGCTTCAAAGCGAGAAAAACACATAATAAGATAATATGAACACATGTTCCTTTTTTCACAGTAAATGCACACGGAATCAAAATAAACTATGTTGTCCTTCAATAATATACATAAATGAATGTTTCTAAAGTGGAATTGTCATTCTGACATAGTTTGACACATCACTACAGCTGAATCTTAAATAATGACATTCGTTACATTGGACCGTCAAAATTGACGCTTCAGAGCGACAAAAACATAAAATAAGATAATATGAACACATGTTCCTTTTTTCACAGTAAATGCATACGGAATCAAAATAAACTATGTTGTCCTTCAACACTATGCACAATTGAATGTTTCTAAAGTGGAATTGTCATTCTGCCATAGTTTGATACGTCACTACAGCTGAATCTTAAATAGTGACTTTCGCTGCATTAGACCGTCAAAATTGACGCTTCAGAGCGAGAAAAACACATAATGAGACAAGATGAACACGTGGCTGTTTTCACAGTAAATGCATACAGAATCAAAATAAACTATGTTGTCCTTCAATAATATACATAAATGAATGTTTCTAAAGTGGAATTGTCATTCTAACATAGTTTGATACATCACCACAGCTGAATCTTAAATAGTGACTTTCGCTGCATTAGACCGTCAAAATTGACGCTACAGAGCGAGAAATGCACATAAACAGTCATATGAACACATGTTCCTTTTTTCACAGTAAATGCATACGGAATCAAAATAAATTATGTTGTCCTTCAACACTATGCACAATTGAATGTTTCTAAAGTGGAATTGTCATTCTGACATAGTTTGATACATCACTACAGCTGAATCTTAAATAGTGACTTTCGCTGTATTAGGCCGTCAAAATTGACGCTTCAGAGCGAGAAAAACACATAATCAGATAATATGTACAGAGTGAGAAAAATACATAATCAGATAATATGAACACATGTTCCTTTTTTCACAGTAAATGCATACGGAATCAAAATAGATTATGTTGTCTTCAACACTATGCACAATTGAATGTTTCTAAAGTGGAATTGTTATTCTAACATAGTTTGACACATCACTACAGCTGAATCTTAAATAATGACATTCGTTACATTAGACCGTCAAAATTGACGCTTTCAAGGGGAGAAATGCACATAAAGAGCAATATGAACACATGTTCCTTTTTTCACAGTAAATGCATACGGAATCAAAATAAATTATGTTGTCCTTTAACACTATGCACAATTGAATGTTTCTAAAGTGGAATTGTCATTCTGACATAGTTTGATACATCACTACAGCTGAATCTTAAATAGTGACTTTCGCTGCATTCGGCCGTCAAAATTGACGCTTCAAAGCAAGAAGAACACATAATAAGATAATATGAACACATGTTCCTTTTGTCACAGTAAATGCATACGGAATCAAAATAAATTATGTTGTCCTTCAACACTATGCACAATTGAATGTTTCTAAAGTGGAATTGTCATTCTGACATAGTTTGATACATCACCACAGCTGAATCTTAAATAGTGACTTTCGCTGCATTAGGCCGTCAAAATTGACGCTTCATAGCGAGAAAAACACATAAGATAATATGAACACATGTTCCTTTTTTCACAGTAAATGCATACGGAATCAAAATAAATTATGTTGTCCTTCAACACTATGCACAATTGAATGTTTCTAAAGTGGAATTGTCATTCTGACATAGTTTGATACATCACCACAGCTGAATCTTAAATAGTGACTTTCGCTGCATTAGGCCATCAAAATTGACGCTTCAGAGCTAGAAAAACACATAATAAGACAATATGAACACGTGGCTGTTTTCACAGTAACTGCATACATAATCAAAATAAACTATGTTGTCTTTCAATAATATACATAAATGAATGTTTCTAAAGTGGAATTGTCATTCTGACATAGTTTGATACATCACTACAGCTGAATCTTAAATAGTGACTTTCGCTGCATTAGGCCGTCAAAATTGACGCTTTCAGAGGGAGAAATATACATAAAGAGCAATATGAACACATGTTCCTTTTTTCACAGTAAATGCATACGGAATCAAAATAAATTATGTTGTCCTTCAACACTATGCACAATTGAATGTTTCTAAAGTGGAATTGTCATTCTGACATAGTTTGATACATCACTACAGCTGAATCTTAAATAGTGACTTTCGCTGCATTCGGCCGTCAAAATTGACGCTTCAAAGCAAGAAGAACACATAATAAGATAATATGAACACATGTTCCTTTTTTCACAGTAAATGCATACGGAATCAAAATAAATTATGTTGTCCTTCAACACTATGCACAATTGAATGTTTCTAAAGTGGAATTGTCATTCTGACATAGTTTGATACATCACTACAGCTGAATCTTAAATAATGACATTTGTTACATTGGACCGTCAAAATTGACGCTTCAGAGCGAGAAAAACACATAAGATAATATGAACACATGTTCCTTTTGTCACAGTAAATGCATACGGAATCAAAATAAATTATGTTGTCCTTCAACACTATGCACAATTGAATGTTTCTAAAGTGGAATTGTCATTCTGACATAGTTTGATACATCACCACAGCTGAATCTTAAATAGTGACATTCGCTGCATTAGGCCGTCAAAATTGACGCTACAGAGCGAGAAAAGCACATAAAGAGTAATATGAACACATGTTCCTTTTTTCACAGTAAATGCATACGGAATCAAAAGAAATTATGTTGTCCTTCAACACTATGCACAATTGAATGTTTCTAAAGTGGAATTGTTATTCTAACATAGTTTGATACATCACCACAGCTGAATCTTAAATAGTGACATTCGCTGCATTAGACCGTCAAAATTACCGCTTTCAGAGCCAGAAAAACACATAATAAGACAAGATGAACACGTGGCTGTTTTCACAGTAACTGCATACAGAATCAAAATAAACTATGTTGTCCTTCAATAATATACATAAATGAATGTTTCTTAAGTGGAATTGTCATTCTGACATAGTTTGATACATCACTACAGCTGAATCTTAAATAGTGACATTCGTTGCATTGGACCGTCAAAATTGATGCTTCAGAGCGAGAAAAACACATAATAAGATAATATGAACACATGTTCCTTTTTTCACAGTAAATGCATACGGAATCAAAATAAACTATGTTGTCCTTCAACACTATGCACAATTGAATGTTTCTAAAGTGGAATTGTCATTCTGACATAGTTTAATACATCACTACAGCTGAATCTTAAATAGTGACTTTTGCTGCATTAGACCGTCAAAATTGACGCTTCAGAGCGAGAAAAACACATAATCAGATAATATGTACAGAGTGAGAAAAACACATAATCAGATAATATGAACACATGTTCCTTTTTTCACACTAAATGCATACGGAATCAAAATAGATTATGTTGTCCTTCAACACGATGCACAATTGAATGTTTCTAAAGTGGAATTGTTATTCTAACATAGTTTGACACATCACTACAGCTGAATCTTAAATAATGACATTCGTTACATTAGACCGTCAAAATTGACGCTTTCAAGGGGGGAAATGCACATAAAGAGCAATATGAACACATGTTCCTTTTTTCACAGTAAATGCATACGGAATCAAAATAAATTATGTTGTCCTTCAACACTATGCACAACTGAATGTTTCTCATGTTATTCTAACATAGTTTGATACATCACCACAGCTGAATCTTAAATAGTGACATTCGCTGCATTAGACCGTCAAAATTACCGCTTTCAGAGCCAGAAAAACACATAATAAGACAAGATGAACACGTGGCTGTTTTCACAGTAAATGCATACAGAATCAAAATAAACTATGTTGTCCTTCAATAATATACATAAATGAATGTTTCTAAAGTGGAATTGTCATTCTGACATAGTTTGATACATCACTACAGCTGAATCTTAAATAGTGACTTTCGCTGCATTAGGCCGTCAAAATTGACGCTACAGAGCGAGAAAAGCACATAAAGAGTAATATGAACACATGTTCCTTTTTTCACAGTAAATGCATACGGAATCAAAATAAATTATGTTGTCCTTCAATAATATACATAAATGAATGTTTCTAAAGTGGAATTGTTATTCTAACATAGTTTGACACATCACTACAGCTGAATCTTAAATAATGACATTCGTTACATTGGACCGTCAAAATTGATGCTTCAGAGCGAGAAAAACACATAATAAGATAATATGAACACATGTTCCTTTTTTCACAGTAAATGCATACAGAATCAAAATAAACTATGTTGTCCTTCAATAATATACATAAATGAATGTTTCTAAAGTGGAATTGTCATTCTAACATAGTTTGATACATCACCACAGCTGAATCTTAAATAGTGACTTTCGCTGCATTAGACCGTCAAAATTGACGCTACAGAACGAGAAAAACAGATAATCAGATAATATGAACACATGTTCCTTTTTTCACAGTAAATGCATACGGAATCGAAATAAACTATGTTGTCCTTCAACACTATGCACAACTGAATGTTTCTAAAGTGGAATTGTTATTCTAACATAGTTTGACACATCACTACAGCTGAATCTTAAATAATGACATTCGTTACATTGGACCGTCAAAATTGACGCTTCAAAGCGAGAACACATAATAAGATAATATGAACACATGTTCCTTTTTTCACAGTAAATGCATACGGAATCAAAATAAACTATGTTGTCCTTCAACACTATGCACAATTGAATGTTTCTAAAGTGGAATTGTCATTCTGACATAGTTTAATACATCACTACAGCTGAATCTTAAATAGTGACTTTTGCTGCATTAGACCGTCAAAATTGACGCTTCAGAGCGAGAAAAACACATAATCAGATAATATGTACAGAGTGAGAAAAACACATAATCAGATAATATGAACACATGTTCCTTTTTTCACACTAAATGCATACGGAATCAAAATAGATTATGTTGTCCTTCAACACGATGCACAATTGAATGTTTCTAAAGTGGAATTGTTATTCTAACATAGTTTGACACATCACTACAGCTGAATCTTAAATAATGACATTCGTTACATTAGACCGTCAAAATTGACGCTTTCAAGGGGAGAAATGCACATAAAGAGCAATATGAACACATGTTCCTTTTTTCACAGTAAATGCATACGGAATCAAAATAAATTATGTTGTCCTTCAACACTATGCACAATTGAATGTTTCTAAAGTGGAATTGTCATTCTGACATAGTTTGATACATCACCACAGCTGAATCTTAAATAGTGACTTTCGCTGCATTAGACCGTCAAAATTGACGCTTCAAAGCGAGAACACATAATAAGATAATATGAACACATGTTCCTTTTTTCACAGTAAATGCATACGGAATCAAAATAAATTATGTTGTCCTTCAACACTATGCACAATTGAATGTTTCTAAAGTGGAATTGTTATCCTAACATAGTTTGACACATCACTACAGCTGAATCTTAAATAATGACATTCGTTACATTAGACCGTCAAAATTGACGCTTTCAGGGGGAGAAATGCACATAAAGAGCAATATGAACACATGTTCCTTTTTTCACAGTAAATGCATACGGAATCAAAATAAACTATGTTGTTCTTCAATACTATGCACAATTGAATGTTTATAAAGTGGAATTGTCATTCTGACATAGTTTGATACATCACTGTAGCTGAATCTTAAATAGTGACTTTCGCTGCATTAGACCGTGAAAACTGACGCTTCAAAGCGAGAAAAACACATAATAAGATAATATGAACACATGTTCCTTTTTTCACAGTAAATGCACACGGAATCAAAATAAACTATGTTGTCCTTCAATAATATACATAAATGAATGTTTCTAAAGTGGAATTGTCATTCTGACATAGTTTGACACATCACTACAGCTGAATCTTAAATAATGACATTCGTTACATTGGACCGTCAAAATTGACGCTTCAGAGCGACAAAAACATAAAATAAGATAATATGAACACATGTTCCTTTTTTCACAGTAAATGCATACGGAATCAAAATAAACTATGTTGTCCTTCAACACTATGCACAATTGAATGTTTCTAAAGTGGAATTGTCATTCTGCCATAGTTTGATACGTCACTACAGCTGAATCTTAAATAGTGACTTTCGCTGCATTAGACCGTCAAAATTGACGCTTCAGAGCGAGAAAAACACATAATGAGACAAGATGAACACGTGGCTGTTTTCACAGTAAATGCATACAGAATCAAAATAAACTATGTTGTCCTTCAATAATATACATAAATGAATGTTTCTAAAGTGGAATTGTCATTCTAACATAGTTTGATACATCACCACAGCTGAATCTTAAATAGTGACTTTCGCTGCATTAGACCGTCAAAATTGACGCTACAGAGCGAGAAATGCACATAAACAGTCATATGAACACATGTTCCTTTTTTCACAGTAAATGCATACGGAATCAAAATAAATTATGTTGTCCTTCAACACTATGCACAATTGAATGTTTCTAAAGTGGAATTGTCATTCTGACATAGTTTGATACATCACTACAGCTGAATCTTAAATAGTGACTTTCGCTGTATTAGGCCGTCAAAATTGACGCTTCAGAGCGAGAAAAACACATAATCAGATAATATGTACAGAGTGAGAAAAATACATAATCAGATAATATGAACACATGTTCCTTTTTTCACAGTAAATGCATACGGAATCAAAATAGATTATGTTGTCTTCAACACTATGCACAATTGAATGTTTCTAAAGTGGAATTGTTATTCTAACATAGTTTGACACATCACTACAGCTGAATCTTAAATAATGACATTCGTTACATTAGACCGTCAAAATTGACGCTTTCAAGGGGGGAAATGCACATAAAGAGCAATATGAACACATGTTCCTTTTGTCACAGTAAATGCATACGGAATCAAAATAAATTATGTTGTCCTTCAACACTATGCACAATTGAATGTTTCTAAAGTGGAATTGTCATTCTGACATAGTTTGATACATCACCACAGCTGAATCTTAAATAGTGACTTTCGCTGCATTAGGCCGTCAAAATTGACGCTTCATAGCGAGAAAAACACATAAGATAATATGAACACATGTTCCTTTTTTCACAGTAAATGCATACGGAATCAAAATAAATTATGTTGTCCTTCAACACTATGCACAATTGAATGTTTCTAAAGTGGAATTGTCATTCTGACATAGTTTGATACATCACCACAGCTGAATCTTAAATAGTGACTTTCGCTGCATTAGGCCATCAAAATTGACGCTTCAGAGCTAGAAAAACACATAATAAGACAATATGAACACGTGGCTGTTTTCACAGTAACTGCATACATAATCAAAATAAACTATGTTGTCTTTCAATAATATACATAAATGAATGTTTCTAAAGTGGAATTGTCATTCTGACATAGTTTGATACATCACTACAGCTGAATCTTAAATAGTGACTTTCGCTGCATTAGGCCGTCAAAATTGACGCTTTCAGAGGGAGAAATATACATAAAGAGCAATATGAACACATGTTCCTTTTTTCACAGTAAATGCATACGGAATCAAAATAAATTATGTTGTCCTTCAACACTATGCACAATTGAATGTTTCTAAAGTGGAATTGTCATTCTGACATAGTTTGATACATCACTACAGCTGAATCTTAAATAGTGACTTTCGCTGCATTCGGCCGTCAAAATTGACGCTTCAAAGCAAGAAGAACACATAATAAGATAATATGAACACATGTTCCTTTTTTCACAGTAAATGCATACGGAATCAAAATAAATTATGTTGTCCTTCAACACTATGCACAATTGAATGTTTCTAAAGTGGAATTGTCATTCTGACATAGTTTGATACATCACTACAGCTGAATCTTAAATAATGACATTTGTTACATTGGACCGTCAAAATTGACGCTTCAGAGCGAGAAAAACACATAAGATAATATGAACACATGTTCCTTTTGTCACAGTAAATGCATACGGAATCAAAATAAATTATGTTGTCCTTCAACACTATGCACAATTGAATGTTTCTAAAGTGGAATTGTCATTCTGACATAGTTTGATACATCACCACAGCTGAATCTTAAATAGTGACATTCGCTGCATTAGGCCGTCAAAATTGACGCTACAGAGCGAGAAAAGCACATAAAGAGTAATATGAACACATGTTCCTTTTTTCACAGTAAATGCATACGGAATCAAAAGAAATTATGTTGTCCTTCAACACTATGCACAATTGAATGTTTCTAAAGTGGAATTGTTATTCTAACATAGTTTGATACATCACCACAGCTGAATCTTAAATAGTGACATTCGCTGCATTAGACCGTCAAAATTACCGCTTTCAGAGCCAGAAAAACACATAATAAGACAAGATGAACACGTGGCTGTTTTCACAGTAACTGCATACAGAATCAAAATAAACTATGTTGTCCTTCAATAATATACATAAATGAATGTTTCTTAAGTGGAATTGTCATTCTGACATAGTTTGATACATCACTACAGCTGAATCTTAAATAGTGACATTCGTTGCATTGGACCGTCAAAATTGATGCTTCAGAGCGAGAAAAACACATAATAAGATAATATGAACACATGTTCCTTTTTTCACAGTAAATGCATACGGAATCAAAATAAACTATGTTGTCCTTCAACACTATGCACAATTGAATGTTTCTAAAGTGGAATTGTCATTCTGACATAGTTTAATACATCACTACAGCTGAATCTTAAATAGTGACTTTTGCTGCATTAGACCGTCAAAATTGACGCTTCAGAGCGAGAAAAACACATAATCAGATAATATGTACAGAGTGAGAAAAACACATAATCAGATAATATGAACACATGTTCCTTTTTTCACACTAAATGCATACGGAATCAAAATAGATTATGTTGTCCTTCAACACGATGCACAATTGAATGTTTCTAAAGTGGAATTGTTATTCTAACATAGTTTGACACATCACTACAGCTGAATCTTAAATAATGACATTCGTTACATTAGACCGTCAAAATTGACGCTTTCAAGGGGGGAAATGCACATAAAGAGCAATATGAACACATGTTCCTTTTTTCACAGTAAATGCATACGGAATCAAAATAAATTATGTTGTCCTTCAACACTATGCACAACTGAATGTTTCTCATGTTATTCTAACATAGTTTGATACATCACCACAGCTGAATCTTAAATAGTGACATTCGCTGCATTAGACCGTCAAAATTACCGCTTTCAGAGCCAGAAAAACACATAATAAGACAAGATGAACACGTGGCTGTTTTCACAGTAAATGCATACAGAATCAAAATAAACTATGTTGTCCTTCAATAATATACATAAATGAATGTTTCTAAAGTGGAATTGTCATTCTGACATAGTTTGATACATCACTACAGCTGAATCTTAAATAGTGACTTTCGCTGCATTAGGCCGTCAAAATTGACGCTACAGAGCGAGAAAAGCACATAAAGAGTAATATGAACACATGTTCCTTTTTTCACAGTAAATGCATACGGAATCAAAATAAATTATGTTGTCCTTCAATAATATACATAAATGAATGTTTCTAAAGTGGAATTGTTATTCTAACATAGTTTGACACATCACTACAGCTGAATCTTAAATAATGACATTCGTTACATTGGACCGTCAAAATTGATGCTTCAGAGCGAGAAAAACACATAATAAGATAATATGAACACATGTTCCTTTTTTCACAGTAAATGCATACAGAATCAAAATAAACTATGTTGTCCTTCAATAATATACATAAATGAATGTTTCTAAAGTGGAATTGTCATTCTAACATAGTTTGATACATCACCACAGCTGAATCTTAAATAGTGACTTTCGCTGCATTAGACCGTCAAAATTGACGCTACAGAACGAGAAAAACAGATAATCAGATAATATGAACACATGTTCCTTTTTTCACAGTAAATGCATACGGAATCGAAATAAACTATGTTGTCCTTCAACACTATGCACAACTGAATGTTTCTAAAGTGGAATTGTTATTCTAACATAGTTTGACACATCACTACAGCTGAATCTTAAATAATGACATTCGTTACATTGGACCGTCAAAATTGACGCTTCAAAGCGAGAACACATAATAAGATAATATGAACACATGTTCCTTTTTTCACAGTAAATGCATACGGAATCAAAATAAACTATGTTGTCCTTCAACACTATGCACAATTGAATGTTTCTAAAGTGGAATTGTCATTCTGACATAGTTTAATACATCACTACAGCTGAATCTTAAATAGTGACTTTTGCTGCATTAGACCGTCAAAATTGACGCTTCAGAGCGAGAAAAACACATAATCAGATAATATGTACAGAGTGAGAAAAACACATAATCAGATAATATGAACACATGTTCCTTTTTTCACACTAAATGCATACGGAATCAAAATAGATTATGTTGTCCTTCAACACGATGCACAATTGAATGTTTCTAAAGTGGAATTGTTATTCTAACATAGTTTGACACATCACTACAGCTGAATCTTAAATAATGACATTCGTTACATTAGACCGTCAAAATTGACGCTTTCAAGGGGAGAAATGCACATAAAGAGCAATATGAACACATGTTCCTTTTTTCACAGTAAATGCATACGGAATCAAAATAAATTATGTTGTCCTTCAACACTATGCACAATTGAATGTTTCTAAAGTGGAATTGTCATTCTGACATAGTTTGATACATCACCACAGCTGAATCTTAAATAGTGACTTTCGCTGCATTAGACCGTCAAAATTGACGCTTCAAAGCGAGAACACATAATAAGATAATATGAACACATGTTCCTTTTTTCACAGTAAATGCATACGGAATCAAAATAAACTATGTTGTCCTTCAACACTATGCACAATTGAATGTTTCTAAAGTGGAATTGTCATTCTGACATAGTTTAATACATCACTACAGCTGAATCTTAAATAGTGACTTTTGCTGCATTAGACCGTCAAAATTGACGCTTCAGAGCGAGAAAAACACATAATCAGATAATATGTACAGAGTGAGAAAAACACATAATCAGATAATATGAACACATGTTCCTTTTTTCACACTAAATGCATACGGAATCAAAATAGATTATGTTGTCCTTCAACACGATGCACAATTGAATGTTTCTAAAGTGGAATTGTTATTCTAACATAGTTTGACACATCACTACAGCTGAATCTTAAATAATGACATTCGTTACATTAGACCGTCAAAATTGACGCTTTCAAGGGGGGAAATGCACATAAAGAGCAATATGAACACATGTTCCTTTTTTCACAGTAAATGCATACGGAATCAAAATAAATTATGTTGTCCTTCAACACTATGCACAACTGAATGTTTCTCATGTTATTCTAACATAGTTTGATACATCACCACAGCTGAATCTTAAATAGTGACATTCGCTGCATTAGACCGTCAAAATTACCGCTTTCAGAGCCAGAAAAACACATAATAAGACAAGATGAACACGTGGCTGTTTTCACAGTAAATGCATACAGAATCAAAATAAACTATGTTGTCCTTCAATAATATACATAAATGAATGTTTCTAAAGTGGAATTGTCATTCTGACATAGTTTGATACATCACTACAGCTGAATCTTAAATAGTGACTTTCGCTGCATTAGGCCGTCAAAATTGACGCTACAGAGCGAGAAAAGCACATAAAGAGTAATATGAACACATGTTCCTTTTTTCACAGTAAATGCATACGGAATCAAAATAAATTATGTTGTCCTTCAATAATATACATAAATGAATGTTTCTAAAGTGGAATTGTTATTCTAACATAGTTTGACACATCACTACAGCTGAATCTTAAATAATGACATTCGTTACATTGGACCGTCAAAATTGATGCTTCAGAGCGAGAAAAACACATAATAAGATAATATGAACACATGTTCCTTTTTTCACAGTAAATGCATACAGAATCAAAATAAACTATGTTGTCCTTCAATAATATACATAAATGAATGTTTCTAAAGTGGAATTGTCATTCTAACATAGTTTGATACATCACCACAGCTGAATCTTAAATAGTGACTTTCGCTGCATTAGACCGTCAAAATTGACGCTACAGAACGAGAAAAACAGATAATCAGATAATATGAACACATGTTCCTTTTTTCACAGTAAATGCATACGGAATCGAAATAAACTATGTTGTCCTTCAACACTATGCACAACTGAATGTTTCTAAAGTGGAATTGTTATTCTAACATAGTTTGACACATCACTACAGCTGAATCTTAAATAATGACATTCGTTACATTGGACCGTCAAAATTGACGCTTCAAAGCGAGAACACATAATAAGATAATATGAACACATGTTCCTTTTTTCACAGTAAATGCATACGGAATCAAAATAAACTATGTTGTCCTTCAACACTATGCACAATTGAATGTTTCTAAAGTGGAATTGTCATTCTGACATAGTTTAATACATCACTACAGCTGAATCTTAAATAGTGACTTTTGCTGCATTAGACCGTCAAAATTGACGCTTCAGAGCGAGAAAAACACATAATCAGATAATATGTACAGAGTGAGAAAAACACATAATCAGATAATATGAACACATGTTCCTTTTTTCACACTAAATGCATACGGAATCAAAATAGATTATGTTGTCCTTCAACACGATGCACAATTGAATGTTTCTAAAGTGGAATTGTTATTCTAACATAGTTTGACACATCACTACAGCTGAATCTTAAATAATGACATTCGTTACATTAGACCGTCAAAATTGACGCTTTCAAGGGGAGAAATGCACATAAAGAGCAATATGAACACATGTTCCTTTTTTCACAGTAAATGCATACGGAATCAAAATAAATTATGTTGTCCTTCAACACTATGCACAATTGAATGTTTCTAAAGTGGAATTGTCATTCTGACATAGTTTGATACATCACCACAGCTGAATCTTAAATAGTGACTTTCGCTGCATTAGACCGTCAAAATTGACGCTTCAAAGCGAGAACACATAATAAGATAATATGAACACATGTTCCTTTTTTCACAGTAAATGCATACGGAATCAAAATAAATTATGTTGTCCTTCAACACGATGCACAATTGAATGTTTCTAAAGTGGAATTGTTATCCTAACATAGTTTGACACATCACTACAGCTGAATCTTAAATAATGACATTCGTTACATTAGACCGTCAAAATTGACGCTTTCAGGGGGAGAAATGCACATAAAGAGCAATATGAACACATGTTCCTTTTTTCACAGTAAATGCATACGGAATCAAAATAAACTATGTTGTTCTTCAATACTATGCACAATTGAATGTTTATAAAGTGGAATTGTCATTCTGACATAGTTTGATACATCACTGTAGCTGAATCTTAAATAGTGACTTTCGCTGCATTAGACCGTGAAAACTGACGCTTCAAAGCGAGAAAAACACATAATAAGATAATATGAACACATGTTCCTTTTTTCACAGTAAATGCACACGGAATCAAAATAAACTATGTTGTCCTTCAATAATATACATAAATGAATGTTTCTAAAGTGGAATTGTCATTCTGACATAGTTTGACACATCACTACAGCTGAATCTTAAATAATGACATTCGTTACATTGGACCGTCAAAATTGACGCTTCAGAGCGACAAAAACATAAAATAAGATAATATGAACACATGTTCCTTTTTTCACAGTAAATGCATACGGAATCAAAATAAACTATGTTGTCCTTCAACACTATGCACAATTGAATGTTTCTAAAGTGGAATTGTCATTCTGCCATAGTTTGATACGTCACTACAGCTGAATCTTAAATAGTGACTTTCGCTGCATTAGACCGTCAAAATTGACACTTCAGAGCGAGAAAAACACATAATGAGACAAGATGAACACGTGGCTGTTTTCACAGTAAATGCATACAGAATCAAAATAAACTATGTTGTCCTTCAATAATATACATAAATGAATGTTTCTAAAGTGGAATTGTCATTCTAACATAGTTTGATACATCACCACAGCTGAATCTTAAATAGTGACTTTCGCTGCATTAGACCGTCAAAATTGACGCTACAGAGCGAGAAATGCACATAAACAGTCATATGAACACATGTTCCTTTTTTCACAGTAAATGCATACGGAATCAAAATAAATTATGTTGTCCTTCAACACTATGCACAATTGAATGTTTCTAAAGTGGAATTGTCATTCTGACATAGTTTGATACATCACTACAGCTGAATCTTAAATAGTGACTTTCGCTGTATTAGGCCGTCAAAATTGACGCTTCAGAGCGAGAAAAACACATAATCAGATAATATGTACAGAGTGAGAAAAATACATAATCAGATAATATGAACACATGTTCCTTTTTTCACAGTAAATGCATACGGAATCAAAATAGATTATGTTGTCTTCAACACTATGCACAATTGAATGTTTCTAAAGTGGAATTGTTATTCTAACATAGTTTGACACATCACTACAGCTGAATCTTAAATAATGACATTCGTTACATTAGACCGTCAAAATTGACGCTTTCAAGGGGGGAAATGCACATAAAGAGCAATATGAACACATGTTCCTTTTGTCACAGTAAATGCATACGGAATCAAAATAAATTATGTTGTCCTTCAACACTATGCACAATTGAATGTTTCTAAAGTGGAATTGTCATTCTGACATAGTTTGATACATCACCACAGCTGAATCTTAAATAGTGACTTTCGCTGCATTAGGCCGTCAAAATTGACGCTTCATAGCGAGAAAAACACATAAGATAATATGAACACATGTTCCTTTTTTCACAGTAAATGCATACGGAATCAAAATAAATTATGTTGTCCTTCAACACTATGCACAATTGAATGTTTCTAAAGTGGAATTGTCATTCTGACATAGTTTGATACATCACCACAGCTGAATCTTAAATAGTGACTTTCGCTGCATTAGGCCATCAAAATTGACGCTTCAGAGCTAGAAAAACACATAATAAGACAATATGAACACGTGGCTGTTTTCACAGTAACTGCATACATAATCAAAATAAACTATGTTGTCTTTCAATAATATACATAAATGAATGTTTCTAAAGTGGAATTGTCATTCTGACATAGTTTGATACATCACTACAGCTGAATCTTAAATAGTGACTTTCGCTGCATTAGGCCGTCAAAATTGACGCTTTCAGAGGGAGAAATATACATAAAGAGCAATATGAACACATGTTCCTTTTTTCACAGTAAATGCATACGGAATCAAAATAAATTATGTTGTCCTTCAACACTATGCACAATTGAATGTTTCTAAAGTGGAATTGTCATTCTGACATAGTTTGATACATCACTACAGCTGAATCTTAAATAGTGACTTTCGCTGCATTCGGCCGTCAAAATTGACGCTTCAAAGCAAGAAGAACACATAATAAGATAATATGAACACATGTTCCTTTTTTCACAGTAAATGCATACGGAATCAAAATAAATTATGTTGTCCTTCAACACTATGCACAATTGAATGTTTCTAAAGTGGAATTGTCATTCTGACATAGTTTGATACATCACTACAGCTGAATCTTAAATAATGACATTTGTTACATTGGACCGTCAAAATTGACGCTTCAGAGCGAGAAAAACACATAAGATAATATGAACACATGTTCCTTTTGTCACAGTAAATGCATACGGAATCAAAATAAATTATGTTGTCCTTCAACACTATGCACAATTGAATGTTTCTAAAGTGGAATTGTCATTCTGACATAGTTTGATACATCACCACAGCTGAATCTTAAATAGTGACATTCGCTGCATTAGGCCGTCAAAATTGACGCTACAGAGCGAGAAAAGCACATAAAGAGTAATATGAACACATGTTCCTTTTTTCACAGTAAATGCATACGGAATCAAAAGAAATTATGTTGTCCTTCAACACTATGCACAATTGAATGTTTCTAAAGTGGAATTGTTATTCTAACATAGTTTGATACATCACCACAGCTGAATCTTAAATAGTGACATTCGCTGCATTAGACCGTCAAAATTACCGCTTTCAGAGCCAGAAAAACACATAATAAGACAAGATGAACACGTGGCTGTTTTCACAGTAACTGCATACAGAATCAAAATAAACTATGTTGTCCTTCAATAATATACATAAATGAATGTTTCTTAAGTGGAATTGTCATTCTGACATAGTTTGATACATCACTACAGCTGAATCTTAAATAGTGACATTCGTTGCATTGGACCGTCAAAATTGATGCTTCAGAGCGAGAAAAACACATAATAAGATAATATGAACACATGTTCCTTTTTTCACAGTAAATGCATACGGAATCAAAATAAACTATGTTGTCCTTCAACACTATGCACAATTGAATGTTTCTAAAGTGGAATTGTCATTCTGACATAGTTTAATACATCACTACAGCTGAATCTTAAATAGTGACTTTTGCTGCATTAGACCGTCAAAATTGACGCTTCAGAGCGAGAAAAACACATAATCAGATAATATGTACAGAGTGAGAAAAACACATAATCAGATAATATGAACACATGTTCCTTTTTTCACACTAAATGCATACGGAATCAAAATAGATTATGTTGTCCTTCAACACGATGCACAATTGAATGTTTCTAAAGTGGAATTGTTATTCTAACATAGTTTGACACATCACTACAGCTGAATCTTAAATAATGACATTCGTTACATTAGACCGTCAAAATTGACGCTTTCAAGGGGGGAAATGCACATAAAGAGCAATATGAACACATGTTCCTTTTTTCACAGTAAATGCATACGGAATCAAAATAAATTATGTTGTCCTTCAACACTATGCACAACTGAATGTTTCTCATGTTATTCTAACATAGTTTGATACATCACCACAGCTGAATCTTAAATAGTGACATTCGCTGCATTAGACCGTCAAAATTACCGCTTTCAGAGCCAGAAAAACACATAATAAGACAAGATGAACACGTGGCTGTTTTCACAGTAAATGCATACAGAATCAAAATAAACTATGTTGTCCTTCAATAATATACATAAATGAATGTTTCTAAAGTGGAATTGTCATTCTGACATAGTTTGATACATCACTACAGCTGAATCTTAAATAGTGACTTTCGCTGCATTAGGCCGTCAAAATTGACGCTACAGAGCGAGAAAAGCACATAAAGAGTAATATGAACACATGTTCCTTTTTTCACAGTAAATGCATACGGAATCAAAATAAATTATGTTGTCCTTCAATAATATACATAAATGAATGTTTCTAAAGTGGAATTGTTATTCTAACATAGTTTGACACATCACTACAGCTGAATCTTAAATAATGACATTCGTTACATTGGACCGTCAAAATTGATGCTTCAGAGCGAGAAAAACACATAATAAGATAATATGAACACATGTTCCTTTTTTCACAGTAAATGCATACAGAATCAAAATAAACTATGTTGTCCTTCAATAATATACATAAATGAATGTTTCTAAAGTGGAATTGTCATTCTAACATAGTTTGATACATCACCACAGCTGAATCTTAAATAGTGACTTTCGCTGCATTAGACCGTCAAAATTGACGCTACAGAACGAGAAAAACAGATAATCAGATAATATGAACACATGTTCCTTTTTTCACAGTAAATGCATACGGAATCGAAATAAACTATGTTGTCCTTCAACACTATGCACAACTGAATGTTTCTAAAGTGGAATTGTTATTCTAACATAGTTTGACACATCACTACAGCTGAATCTTAAATAATGACATTCGTTACATTGGACCGTCAAAATTGACGCTTCAAAGCGAGAACACATAATAAGATAATATGAACACATGTTCCTTTTTTCACAGTAAATGCATACGGAATCAAAATAAACTATGTTGTCCTTCAACACTATGCACAATTGAATGTTTCTAAAGTGGAATTGTCATTCTGACATAGTTTAATACATCACTACAGCTGAATCTTAAATAGTGACTTTTGCTGCATTAGACCGTCAAAATTGACGCTTCAGAGCGAGAAAAACACATAATCAGATAATATGTACAGAGTGAGAAAAACACATAATCAGATAATATGAACACATGTTCCTTTTTTCACACTAAATGCATACGGAATCAAAATAGATTATGTTGTCCTTCAACACGATGCACAATTGAATGTTTCTAAAGTGGAATTGTTATTCTAACATAGTTTGACACATCACTACAGCTGAATCTTAAATAATGACATTCGTTACATTAGACCGTCAAAATTGACGCTTTCAAGGGGAGAAATGCACATAAAGAGCAATATGAACACATGTTCCTTTTTTCACAGTAAATGCATACGGAATCAAAATAAATTATGTTGTCCTTCAACACTATGCACAATTGAATGTTTCTAAAGTGGAATTGTCATTCTGACATAGTTTGATACATCACCACAGCTGAATCTTAAATAGTGACTTTCGCTGCATTAGACCGTCAAAATTGACGCTTCAAAGCGAGAACACATAATAAGATAATATGAACACATGTTCCTTTTTTCACAGTAAATGCATACGGAATCAAAATAAATTATGTTGTCCTTCAACACTATGCACAATTGAATGTTTCTAAAGTGGAATTGTTATCCTAACATAGTTTGACACATCACTACAGCTGAATCTTAAATAATGACATTCGTTACATTAGACCGTCAAAATTGACGCTTTCAGGGGGAGAAATGCACATAAAGAGCAATATGAACACATGTTCCTTTTTTCACAGTAAATGCATACGGAATCAAAATAAACTATGTTGTTCTTCAATACTATGCACAATTGAATGTTTATAAAGTGGAATTGTCATTCTGACATAGTTTGATACATCACTGTAGCTGAATCTTAAATAGTGACTTTCGCTGCATTAGACCGTGAAAACTGACGCTTCAAAGCGAGAAAAACACATAATAAGATAATATGAACACATGTTCCTTTTTTCACAGTAAATGCACACGGAATCAAAATAAACTATGTTGTCCTTCAATAATATACATAAATGAATGTTTCTAAAGTGGAATTGTCATTCTGACATAGTTTGACACATCACTACAGCTGAATCTTAAATAATGACATTCGTTACATTGGACCGTCAAAATTGACGCTTCAGAGCGACAAAAACATAAAATAAGATAATATGAACACATGTTCCTTTTTTCACAGTAAATGCATACGGAATCAAAATAAACTATGTTGTCCTTCAACACTATGCACAATTGAATGTTTCTAAAGTGGAATTGTCATTCTGCCATAGTTTGATACGTCACTACAGCTGAATCTTAAATAGTGACTTTCGCTGCATTAGACCGTCAAAATTGACGCTTCAGAGCGAGAAAAACACATAATGAGACAAGATGAACACGTGGCTGTTTTCACAGTAAATGCATACAGAATCAAAATAAACTATGTTGTCCTTCAATAATATACATAAATGAATGTTTCTAAAGTGGAATTGTCATTCTAACATAGTTTGATACATCACCACAGCTGAATCTTAAATAGTGACTTTCGCTGCATTAGACCGTCAAAATTGACGCTACAGAGCGAGAAATGCACATAAACAGTCATATGAACACATGTTCCTTTTTTCACAGTAAATGCATACGGAATCAAAATAAATTATGTTGTCCTTCAACACTATGCACAATTGAATGTTTCTAAAGTGGAATTGTCATTCTGACATAGTTTGATACATCACTACAGCTGAATCTTAAATAGTGACTTTCGCTGTATTAGGCCGTCAAAATTGACGCTTCAGAGCGAGAAAAACACATAATCAGATAATATGTACAGAGTGAGAAAAATACATAATCAGATAATATGAACACATGTTCCTTTTTTCACAGTAAATGCATACGGAATCAAAATAGATTATGTTGTCTTCAACACTATGCACAATTGAATGTTTCTAAAGTGGAATTGTTATTCTAACATAGTTTGACACATCACTACAGCTGAATCTTAAATAATGACATTCGTTACATTAGACCGTCAAAATTGACGCTTTCAAGGGGAGAAATGCACATAAAGAGCAATATGAACACATGTTCCTTTTTTCACAGTAAATGCATACGGAATCAAAATAAATTATGTTGTCCTTCAACACTATGCACAATTGAATGTTTCTAAAGTGGAATTGTCATTCTGACATAGTTTGATACATCACTACAGCTGAATCTTAAATAGTGACTTTCGCTGCATTCGGCCGTCAAAATTGACGCTTCAAAGCAAGAAGAACACATAATAAGATAATATGAACACATGTTCCTTTTGTCACAGTAAATGCATACGGAATCAAAATAAATTATGTTGTCCTTCAACACTATGCACAATTGAATGTTTCTAAAGTGGAATTGTCATTCTGACATAGTTTGATACATCACCACAGCTGAATCTTAAATAGTGACTTTCGCTGCATTAGGCCGTCAAAATTGACGCTTCATAGCGAGAAAAACACATAAGATAATATGAACACATGTTCCTTTTTTCACAGTAAATGCATACGGAATCAAAATAAATTATGTTGTCCTTCAACACTATGCACAATTGAATGTTTCTAAAGTGGAATTGTCATTCTGACATAGTTTGATACATCACCACAGCTGAATCTTAAATAGTGACTTTCGCTGCATTAGGCCATCAAAATTGACGCTTCAGAGCTAGAAAAACACATAATAAGACAATATGAACACGTGGCTGTTTTCACAGTAACTGCATACATAATCAAAATAAACTATGTTGTCTTTCAATAATATACATAAATGAATGTTTCTAAAGTGGAATTGTCATTCTGACATAGTTTGATACATCACTACAGCTGAATCTTAAATAGTGACTTTCGCTGCATTAGGCCGTCAAAATTGACGCTTTCAGAGGGAGAAATATACATAAAGAGCAATATGAACACATGTTCCTTTTTTCACAGTAAATGCATACGGAATCAAAATAAATTATGTTGTCCTTCAACACTATGCACAATTGAATGTTTCTAAAGTGGAATTGTCATTCTGACATAGTTTGATACATCACTACAGCTGAATCTTAAATAGTGACTTTCGCTGCATTCGGCCGTCAAAATTGACGCTTCAAAGCAAGAAGAACACATAATAAGATAATATGAACACATGTTCCTTTTTTCACAGTAAATGCATACGGAATCAAAATAAATTATGTTGTCCTTCAACACTATGCACAATTGAATGTTTCTAAAGTGGAATTGTCATTCTGACATAGTTTGATACATCACTACAGCTGAATCTTAAATAATGACATTTGTTACATTGGACCGTCAAAATTGACGCTTCAGAGCGAGAAAAACACATAAGATAATATGAACACATGTTCCTTTTGTCACAGTAAATGCATACGGAATCAAAATAAATTATGTTGTCCTTCAACACTATGCACAATTGAATGTTTCTAAAGTGGAATTGTCATTCTGACATAGTTTGATACATCACCACAGCTGAATCTTAAATAGTGACATTCGCTGCATTAGGCCGTCAAAATTGACGCTACAGAGCGAGAAAAGCACATAAAGAGTAATATGAACACATGTTCCTTTTTTCACAGTAAATGCATACGGAATCAAAAGAAATTATGTTGTCCTTCAACACTATGCACAATTGAATGTTTCTAAAGTGGAATTGTTATTCTAACATAGTTTGATACATCACCACAGCTGAATCTTAAATAGTGACATTCGCTGCATTAGACCGTCAAAATTACCGCTTTCAGAGCCAGAAAAACACATAATAAGACAAGATGAACACGTGGCTGTTTTCACAGTAACTGCATACAGAATCAAAATAAACTATGTTGTCCTTCAATAATATACATAAATGAATGTTTCTTAAGTGGAATTGTCATTCTGACATAGTTTGATACATCACTACAGCTGAATCTTAAATAGTGACATTCGTTGCATTGGACCGTCAAAATTGATGCTTCAGAGCGAGAAAAACACATAATAAGATAATATGAACACATGTTCCTTTTTTCACAGTAAATGCATACGGAATCAAAATAAACTATGTTGTCCTTCAACACTATGCACAATTGAATGTTTCTAAAGTGGAATTGTCATTCTGACATAGTTTAATACATCACTACAGCTGAATCTTAAATAGTGACTTTTGCTGCATTAGACCGTCAAAATTGACGCTTCAGAGCGAGAAAAACACATAATCAGATAATATGTACAGAGTGAGAAAAACACATAATCAGATAATATGAACACATGTTCCTTTTTTCACACTAAATGCATACGGAATCAAAATAGATTATGTTGTCCTTCAACACGATGCACAATTGAATGTTTCTAAAGTGGAATTGTTATTCTAACATAGTTTGACACATCACTACAGCTGAATCTTAAATAATGACATTCGTTACATTAGACCGTCAAAATTGACGCTTTCAAGGGGGGAAATGCACATAAAGAGCAATATGAACACATGTTCCTTTTTTCACAGTAAATGCATACGGAATCAAAATAAATTATGTTGTCCTTCAACACTATGCACAACTGAATGTTTCTCATGTTATTCTAACATAGTTTGATACATCACCACAGCTGAATCTTAAATAGTGACATTCGCTGCATTAGACCGTCAAAATTACCGCTTTCAGAGCCAGAAAAACACATAATAAGACAAGATGAACACGTGGCTGTTTTCACAGTAAATGCATACAGAATCAAAATAAACTATGTTGTCCTTCAATAATATACATAAATGAATGTTTCTAAAGTGGAATTGTCATTCTGACATAGTTTGATACATCACTACAGCTGAATCTTAAATAGTGACTTTCGCTGCATTAGGCCGTCAAAATTGACGCTACAGAGCGAGAAAAGCACATAAAGAGTAATATGAACACATGTTCCTTTTTTCACAGTAAATGCATACGGAATCAAAATAAATTATGTTGTCCTTCAATAATATACATAAATGAATGTTTCTAAAGTGGAATTGTTATTCTAACATAGTTTGACACATCACTACAGCTGAATCTTAAATAATGACATTCGTTACATTGGACCGTCAAAATTGATGCTTCAGAGCGAGAAAAACACATAATAAGATAATATGAACACATGTTCCTTTTTTCACAGTAAATGCATACAGAATCAAAATAAACTATGTTGTCCTTCAATAATATACATAAATGAATGTTTCTAAAGTGGAATTGTCATTCTAACATAGTTTGATACATCACCACAGCTGAATCTTAAATAGTGACTTTCGCTGCATTAGACCGTCAAAATTGACGCTACAGAACGAGAAAAACAGATAATCAGATAATATGAACACATGTTCCTTTTTTCACAGTAAATGCATACGGAATCGAAATAAACTATGTTGTCCTTCAACACTATGCACAACTGAATGTTTCTAAAGTGGAATTGTTATTCTAACATAGTTTGACACATCACTACAGCTGAATCTTAAATAATGACATTCGTTACATTGGACCGTCAAAATTGACGCTTCAAAGCGAGAACACATAATAAGATAATATGAACACATGTTCCTTTTTTCACAGTAAATGCATACGGAATCAAAATAAACTATGTTGTCCTTCAACACTATGCACAATTGAATGTTTCTAAAGTGGAATTGTCATTCTGACATAGTTTAATACATCACTACAGCTGAATCTTAAATAGTGACTTTTGCTGCATTAGACCGTCAAAATTGACGCTTCAGAGCGAGAAAAACACATAATCAGATAATATGTACAGAGTGAGAAAAACACATAATCAGATAATATGAACACATGTTCCTTTTTTCACACTAAATGCATATGGAATCAAAATAGATTATGTTGTCCTTCAACACGATGCACAATTGAATGTTTCTAAAGTGGAATTGTTATTCTAACATAGTTTGACACATCACTACAGCTGAATCTTAAATAATGACATTCGTTACATTAGACCGTCAAAATTGACGCTTTCAAGGGGAGAAATGCACATAAAGAGCAATATGAACACATGTTCCTTTTTTCACAGTAAATGCATACGGAATCAAAATAAATTATGTTGTCCTTCAACACTATGCACAATTGAATGTTTCTAAAGTGGAATTGTCATTCTGACATAGTTTGATACATCACTACAGCTGAATCTTAAATAGTGACTTTCGCTGCATTAGAGCGAGAAAAACACATAATAAGATAATATGAACACATGTTCCTTTTTTCACAGTAAATGCATACGGAATCAAAATAAATTATGTTGTCCTTCAACACTATGCACAATTGAATGTTTCTAAAGTGGAATTGTCATTCTGACATAGTCTGATACATCACCACAGCTGAATCTTAAATAGTGACTTTCGCTGCATTAGGCCGTCAAAATTGACGCTTCAGAGCGAGAAAAACACATAAAAAGATAATATGAACACATGTTCCTTTTTTCACAGTAAATGCATACGGAATCAAAATAAATTATGTTGTCCTTCAACACTATGCACAATTGAATGTTTCTAAAGTGGAATTGTTATTCTAACATAGTTTGATACATCACCACAGCTGAATCTTAAATAGTGACATTCGCTGCATTAGACCGTCAAAATTACCGCTTTCAGAGCCAGAAAAACACATAATAAGACAAGATGAACACGTGGCTGTTTTCACAGTAAATGCATACAGAATCAAAATAAACTATGTTGTCCTTCAATAATATACATAAATGAATGTTTCTAAAGTGGAATTGTCATTCTGACATAGTTTGATACATCACTACAGCTGAATCTTAAATAGTGACTTTCGCTGCATTAGGCCGTCAAAATTGACGCTACAGAGCGAGAAAAGCACATAAAGAGTAATATGAACACATGTTCCTTTTTTCACAGTAAATGCATACGGAATCAAAATAAACTATGTTGTCCTTCAACACTATGCACAATTGAATGTTTCTAAAGTGGAATTGTCATTCTGACGTAGTTTAATACATCACTACAGCTGAATCTTAAATAGTGACTTTTGCTGCATTAGGCCGTCAAAATTGACGCTTCAGAGCCAGAAAAACACATAATGAGACAAGATGAACACGTGGCTGTTTTCACAGTAAATGCATACAGAATCAAAATAAACTATGTTGTCTTTCAATAATATACATAAATGAATGTTTCTCAAGTGGAATTGTCATTCTGACATAGTTTGATACATCACTACAGCTGAATCTTAAATAGTGACTTTCGCTGCATTAGGCCGTCAAAATTGACGCTTTCAGAGGGAGAAATGCACATAAAGAGTAATATGAACACATGTTCCTTTTTTCACAGTAAATGCATACGGAATCAAAATAAATTATGTTGTCCTTCAACACTATGCACAATTGAATGTTTCTAAAGTGGAATTGTTATTCTAACATAGTTTGACACATCACTACAGCTGAATCTTAAATAATGACATTCGTTACATTAGACCGTCAAAATTGACGCTTTCAAGGGGAGAAATGCACATAAAGAGCAATATGAACACATGTTCCTTTTTTCACAGTAAATGCATACGGAATCAAAACAAATTATGTTGTCCTTCAACACTATGCACAATTGAATGTTTCTAAAGTGGAATTGTCATTCTGACATAGTTTGATACATCACTACAGCTGAATCTTAAATAGTGACTTTCGCTGCATTAGAGCGAGAAAAACACATAATAAGATAATATGAACACATGTTCCTTTTTTCACAGTAAATGCATACGGAATCAAAATAAATTATGTTGTCCTTCAACACTATGCACAATTGAATGTTTCTAAAGTGGAATTGTCATTCTGACATAGTCTGATACATCACCACAGCTGAATCTTAAATAGTGACTTTCGCTGCATTAGACCGTCAAAATTGACGCTACAGAGCGAGAAAAGCACATAAAGAGTAATATGAACACATGTTCCTTTTTTCACAGTAAATGCATACGGAATCAAAATAAATTATGTTGTCCTTCAACACTATGCACAATTGAATGTTTCTAAAGTGGAATTGTCATTCTGCCATAGTTTGATACATCACTACAGCTGAATCTTAAATAGTGACTTTCGCTGCATTAGACCGTCAAAATTGACGCTTCAGAGCGAGAAAAACACATAATCAGATAATATATACAGAGTGAGAAAAACACATAATCAGATAATATGAACACATGTTCCTTTTTTCACAGTAAATGCATACGGAATCAAAATAGATTATGTTGTCCTTCAACACTATGCACAATTGAATGTTTCTAAAGTGGAATTGTTATTCTGACATAGTTTGACACATCACTACAGCTGAATCGTTAATAATGACATTCGTTACATTAGACCGTCAAAATTGACGCTTTCAGGGGGAGAAATGCACATAAAGAGCAATATGAACACATGTTCTTTTTTTTCACAGTAAATGCATACGGAATCAAAATAAACTATGTTGTCCTTCAACACTATGCACAATTGAATGTTTCTAAAGTGGAATTGTTATTCTAACATAGTTCGACACATCACTACAGCTGAATCTTAAATAGTGACTTTCGCTGCATTAGACCGTCAAAATTGACGCTTCAGAGCGAGAAAAACACATAATAAGATATAACACATGTTCCTTTTTTCACAGTAAATGCATACGGAATCAAAATAGATTATGTTGTCCTTCAACACTATGCACAATTGAATGTTTCTAAAGTGGAATTGTTATTCTAACATAGTTTGACACATCACTACAGCTGAATCTTAAATAATGACATTTGTTACATTGGACCGTCAAAATTGACGCTTCAGAGCGAGAAAAACACATAAGATAATATGAACACATGTTCCTTTTGTCACAGTAAATGCATACGGAATCAAAATAAATTATGTTGTCCTTCAACACTATGCACAATTGAATGTTTCTAAAGTGGAATTGTCATTCTGACATAGTTTGATACATCACCACAGCTGAATCTTAAATAGTGACTTTCGCTGCATTAGGCCGTCAAAATTGACGCTACAGAGCGAGAAAAGCACATAAAGAGTAATATGAACACGTTCCTTTTTTCACAGTAAATGCATACGGAATCAAAAGAAATTATGTTGTCCTTCAACACTATGCACAATTGAATGTTTCTAAAGTGGAATTGTCATTCTGACATAGTTTGATACATCACTACAGCTGAATCTTAAATAGTGACTTTCGCTGCATTAGACCGTCAAAATTGACGCTTCAGAGCGAGAAAAACACATAATAAGATAATATGAACACATGTTCCTTTTTTCACAGTAAATGCATACGGAATCAAAATAAATTATGTTGTCCTTCAACACTGTGCACAATTGAATGTTTCTAAAGTGGAATTGTCATTCTGACATAGTTTAATACATCACTACAGCTGAATCTTAAATAGTGACTTTCGCTGCATTAGACCGTCAAAATTGACGCTACAGAACGAGAAAAGCACATAAAGAGTAATATGAACACATGTTCCTTTTTTCACAGTAAATGCATACGGAATCAAAATAAACTATGTTGTCCTTCAACACTATGCACAATTGAATGTTTCTAAAGTGGAATTGTCATTCTGACAGAGTTTGATACATCACTACAGCTGAATCTTAAATAATGACATTCGTTACATTGGACCGTCAAAATTGACGCTTCAGAGCGAGAAAAACATAAAATAAGATAATATGAACACATGTTCCTTTTTTCACAGTAAATGCATACGGAATCAAAATAAACTATGTTGTCCTTCAACACTATGCACAATTGAATGTTTCTAAAGTGGAATTGTCATTCTGACATAGTTTAATACATCACTACAGCTGAATCTTAAATAGTGACTTTTGCTGCATTAGACCGTCAAAATTGACGCTTCAGAGCGAGAAAAACACATAATCAGATAATATGTACAGAGTGAGAAAAACACATAATCAGATAATATGAACACATGTTCCTTTTTTCACACTAAATGCATACGGAATCAAAATAGATTATGTTGTCCTTCAACACGATGCACAATTGAATGTTTCTAAAGTGGAATTGTTATTCTAACATAGTTTGATACATCACTACAGCTGAATCTTAAATAGTGACATTCGCTGCATTAGACCGTCAAAATTACCGCTTTCAGAGCCAGAAAAACACATAATGAGACAAGATGAACACGTGGCTGTTTTCACAGTAAATGCATACAGAATCAAAATAAACTATGTTGTCCTTCAATAATATACATAAATGAATGTTTCTAAAGTGGAATTGTCATTCTGACATAGTTTGATACATCACTACAGCTGAATCTTAAATAGTGACTTTCGCTGCATTAGGCCGTCAAAATTGACGCTTCAGAGCGAGAAAAACACATAATAAGATAATATGAACACATGTTCCTTTTTTCACAGTAAATGCATACGGAATCAAAATAAATTATGTTGTCCTTCAACACTATGCACAATTGAATGTTTCCAAAGTGGAATTGTCATTCTGACATAGTTTGATACATCACCACAGCTGAATCTTAAATAGTGACTTTCGCTGCATTAGGCCGTCAAAATTGACGCTTTCAGGGGGAGAAATGCACATAAAGAGCAATATGAACACATGTTCCTTTTTTTCACAGTAAATGCATACGGAATCAAAATAAACTATGTTGTCCTTCAACACTATGCACAATTGAATGTTTCTAAAGTGGAATTGTTATTCTAACATAGTTCGACACATCACTACAGCTGAATCTTAAATAGTGACTTTCGCTGCATTAGACCGTCAAAATTGACGCTTCAGAGCGAGAAAAACACATAATAAGATATAACACATGTTCCTTTTTTCACAGTAAATGCATACGGAATCAAAATAGATTATGTTGTCCTTCAACACTATGCACAATTGAATGTTTCTAAAGTGGAATTGTTATTCTAACATAGTTTGACACATCACTACAGCTGAATCTTAAATAATGACATTCGTTACATTAGACCGTCAAAATTGACGCTTTCAAGGGGAGAAATGCACATAAAGAGCAATATGAACACATGTTCCTTTTTTCACAGTAAATGCATACGGAATCAAAACAAATTATGTTGTCCTTCAACACTATGCACAATTGAATGTTTCTAAAGTGGAATTGTCATTCTGACATAGTTTGATACATCACTACAGCTGAATCTTAAATAGTGACTTTCGCTGCATTAGAGCGAGAAAAACACATAATAAGATAATATGAACACATGTTCCTTTTTTCACAGTAAATGCATACGGAATCAAAATAAATTATGTTGTCCTTCAACACTGTGCACAATTGAATGTTTCTAAAGTGGAATTGTCATTCTGACATAGTTTAATACATCACTACAGCTGAATCTTAAATAGTGACTTTCGCTGCATTAGACCGTCAAAATTGACGCTACAGAACGAGAAAAGCACATAAAGAGTAATATGAACACATGTTCCTTTTTTCACAGTAAATGCATACGGAATCAAAATAAACTATGTTGTCCTTCAACACTATGCACAATTGAATGTTTCTAAAGTGGAATTGTCATTCTGACAGAGTTTGATACATCACTACAGCTGAATCTTAAATAATGACATTCGTTACATTGGACCGTCAAAATTGACGCTTCAGAGCGAGAAAAACATAAAATAAGATAATATGAACACATGTTCCTTTTTTCACAGTAAATGCATACGGAATCAAAATAAACTATGTTGTCCTTCAACACTATGCACAATTGAATGTTTCTAAAGTGGAATTGTCATTCTGACATAGTTTAATACATCACTACAGCTGAATCTTAAATAGTGACTTTTGCTGCATTAGACCGTCAAAATTGACGCTTCAGAGCGAGAAAAACACATAATCAGATAATATGTACAGAGTGAGAAAAACACATAATCAGATAATATGAACACATGTTCCTTTTTTCACACTAAATGCATACGGAATCAAAATAGATTATGTTGTCCTTCAACACGATGCACAATTGAATGTTTCTAAAGTGGAATTGTTATTCTAACATAGTTTGATACATCACTACAGCTGAATCTTAAATAGTGACATTCGCTGCATTAGACCGTCAAAATTACCGCTTTCAGAGCCAGAAAAACACATAATGAGACAAGATGAACACGTGGCTGTTTTCACAGTAAATGCATACAGAATCAAAATAAACTATGTTGTCCTTCAATAATATACATAAATGAATGTTTCTAAAGTGGAATTGTCATTCTGACATAGTTTGATACATCACTACAGCTGAATCTTAAATAGTGACTTTCGCTGCATTAGGCCGTCAAAATTGACGCTTCAGAGCGAGAAAAACACATAATAAGATAATATGAACACATGTTCCTTTTTTCACAGTAAATGCATACGGAATCAAAATAAATTATGTTGTCCTTCAACACTATGCACAATTGAATGTTTCCAAAGTGGAATTGTCATTCTGACATAGTTTGATACATCACCACAGCTGAATCTTAAATAGTGACTTTCGCTGCATTAGGCCGTCAAAATTGACGCTTTCAGGGGGAGAAATGCACATAAAGAGCGATATGAACACATGTTCCTTTTTTTCACAGTAAATGCATACGGAATCAAAATAAACTATGTTGTCCTTCAACACTATGCACAATTGAATGTTTCTAAAGTGGAATTGTTATTCTAACATAGTTCGACACATCACTACAGCTGAATCTTAAATAGTGACTTTCGCTGCATTAGACCGTCAAAATTGACGCTTCAGAGCGAGAAAAACACATAATAAGATATAACACATGTTCCTTTTTTCACAGTAAATGCATACGGAATCAAAATAGATTATGTTGTCCTTCAACACTATGCACAATTGAATGTTTCTAAAGTGGAATTGTTATTCTAACATAGTTTGACACATCACTACAGCTGAATCTTAAATAATGACATTCGTTACATTAGACCGTCAAAATTGACGCTTTCAAGGGGAGAAATGCACATAAAGAGCAATATGAACACATGTTCCTTTTTTCACAGTAAATGCATACGGAATCAAAACAAATTATGTTGTCCTTCAACACTATGCACAATTGAATGTTTCTAAAGTGGAATTGTCATTCTGACATAGTTTGATACATCACTACAGCTGAATCTTAAATAGTGACTTTCGCTGCATTAGAGCGAGAAAAACACATAATAAGATAATATGAACACATGTTCCTTTTTTCACAGTAAATGCATACGGAATCAAAATAAATTATGTTGTCCTTCAACACTATGCACAATTGAATGTTTCTAAAGTGGAATTGTCATTCTGACATAGTCTGATACATCACCACAGCTGAATCTTAAATAGTGACTTTCGCTGCATTAGACCGTCAAAATTGACGCTACAGAGCGAGAAAAGCACATAAAGAGTAATATGAACACATGTTCCTTTTTTCACAGTAAATGCATACGGAATCAAAATAAATTATGTTGTCCTTCAACACTATGCACAATTGAATGTTTCTAAAGTGGAATTGTCATTCTGCCATAGTTTGATACATCACTACAGCTGAATCTTAAATAGTGACTTTCGCTGCATTAGACCGTCAAAATTGACGCTTCAGAGCGAGAAAAACACATAATAAGATATAACACATGTTCCTTTTTTCACAGTAAATGCATACGGAATCAAAATAGATTATGTTGTCCTTCAACACTATGCACAATTGAATGTTTCTAAAGTGGAATTGTTATTCTAACATAGTTTGACACATCACTACAGCTGAATCTTAAATAATGACATTTGTTACATTGGACCGTCAAAATTGACGCTTCAGAGCGAGAAAAACACATAAGATAATATGAACACATGTTCCTTTTGTCACAGTAAATGCATACGGAATCAAAATAAATTATGTTGTCCTTCAACACTATGCACAATTGAATGTTTCTAAAGTGGAATTGTCATTCTGACATAGTTTGATACATCACCACAGCTGAATCTTAAATAGTGACTTTCGCTGCATTAGGCCGTCAAAATTGACGCTACAGAGCGAGAAAAGCACATAAAGAGTAATATGAACACATGTTCCTTTTTTCACAGTAAATGCATACGGAATCAAAATAAATTATGTTGTCCTTCAACACTATGCACAATTGAATGTTTCTAAAGTGGAATTGTCATTCTGACATAGTTTGATACATCACTACAGCTGAATCTTAAATAGTGACTTTCGCTGCATTAGACCGTCAAAATTGACGCTTCAGAGCGAGAAAAACACATAATCAGATAATATGTACAGAGTGAGAAAAACACATAATCAGATAATATGAACACATGTTCCTTTTTTCACACTAAATGCATACGGAATCAAAATAGATTATGTTGTCCTTCAACACGATGCACAATTGAATGTTTCTAAAGTGGAATTGTTATTCTAACATAGTTTGATACATCACTACAGCTGAATCTTAAATAGTGACATTCGCTGCATTAGACCGTCAAAATTACCGCTTTCAGAGCCAGAAAAACACATAATGAGACAAGATGAACACGTGGCTGTTTTCACAGTAAATGCATACAGAATCAAAATAAACTATGTTGTCCTTCAATAATATACATAAATGAATGTTTCTAAAGTGGAATTGTCATTCTGACATAGTTTGATACATCACTACAGCTGAATCTTAAATAGTGACTTTCGCTGCATTAGGCCGTCAAAATTGACGCTTCAGAGCGAGAAAAACACATAATAAGATAATATGAACACATGTTCCTTTTTTCACAGTAAATGCATACGGAATCAAAATAAATTATGTTGTCCTTCAACACTATGCACAATTGAATGTTTCCCAAGTGGAATTGTCATTCTGACATAGTTTGATACATCACCACAGCTGAATCTTAAATAGTGACTTTCGCTGCATTAGGCCGTCAAAATTGACGCTTTCAGGGGGAGAAATGCACATAAAGAGCAATATGAACACATGTTCCTTTTTTTCACAGTAAATGCATACGGAATCAAAATAAACTATGTTGTCCTTCAACACTATGCACAATTGAATGTTTCTAAAGTGGAATTGTTATTCTAACATAGTTCGACACATCACTACAGCTGAATCTTAAATAGTGACTTTCGCTGCATTAGACCGTCAAAATTGACGCTTCAGAGCGAGAAAAACACATAATAAGATATAACACATGTTCCTTTTTTCACAGTAAATGCATACGGAATCAAAATAGATTATGTTGTCCTTCAACACTATGCACAATTGAATGTTTCTAAAGTGGAATTGTTATTCTAACATAGTTTGACACATCACTACAGCTGAATCTTAAATAGTTACTTCCGCTGCATTAGACCGTCAAAATTGACGCTTCAGAGCGAGAAAAACACATAATCAGATAATATGAACACATGTTCCTTTTTTCACAGTAAATGCATACGGAATCAAAATAAATTATGTTGTCCTTCAACACTATGCACAATTGAATGTTTCTAAAGTGGAATTGTTATTCTAACATAGTTTGACACATCACTACAGCTGAATCTTAAATAATGACATTCGTTACATTAGACCGTCAAAATTGACGCTTTCAAGGGGAGAAATGCACATAAAGAGCAATATGAACACATGTTCCTTTTTTCACAGTAAATGCATACGGAATCAAAACAAATTATGTTGTCCTTCAACACTATGCACAATTGAATGTTTCTAAAGTGGAATTGTCATTCTGACATAGTTTGATACATCACTACAGCTGAATCTTAAATAGTGACTTTCGCTGCATTAGAGCGAGAAAAACACATAATAAGATAATATGAACACATGTTCCTTTTTTCACAGTAAATGCATACGGAATCAAAATAAATTATGTTGTCCTTCAACACTATGCACAATTGAATGTTTCTAAAGTGGAATTGTCATTCTGACATAGTCTGATACATCACCACAGCTGAATCTTAAATAGTGACTTTCGCTGCATTAGACCGTCAAAATTGACGCTACAGAGCGAGAAAAGCACATAAAGAGTAATATGAACACATGTTCCTTTTTTCACAGTAAATGCATACGGAATCAAAATAAATTATGTTGTCCTTCAACACTATGCACAATTGAATGTTTCTAAAGTGGAATTGTCATTCTGCCATAGTTTGATACATCACTACAGCTGAATCTTAAATAGTGACTTTCGCTGCATTAGACCGTCAAAATTGACGCTTCAGAGCGAGAAAAACACATAATCAGATAATATGTACAGAGTGAGAAAAACACATAATCAGATAATATGAACACATGTTCCTTTTTTCACAGTAAATGCATACGGAATCAAAATAGATTATGTTGTCCTTCAACACTATGCACAATTGAATGTTTCTAAAGTGGAATTGTTATTCTGACATAGTTTGACACATCACTACAGCTGAATCGTTAATAATGACATTCGTTACATTAGACCGTCAAAATTGACGCTTTCAGGGGGAGAAATGCACATAAAGAGCAATATGAACACATGTTCTTTTTTTTCACAGTAAATGCATACGGAATCAAAATAAACTATGTTGTCCTTCAACACTATGCACAATTGAATGTTTCTAAAGTGGAATTGTTATTCTAACATAGTTCGACACATCACTACAGCTGAATCTTAAATAGTGACTTTCGCTGCATTAGACCGTCAAAATTGACGCTTCAGAGCGAGAAAAACACATAATAAGATATAACACATGTTCCTTTTTTCACAGTAAATGCATACGGAATCAAAATAGATTATGTTGTCCTTCAACACTATGCACAATTGAATGTTTCTAAAGTGGAATTGTTATTCTAACATAGTTTGACACATCACTACAGCTGAATCTTAAATAATGACATTCGTTACATTAGACCGTCAAAATTGAGGCTTCAGAGCGAGAAATGCACATAATGAGACAATATGAACACATGTTCTTTTTTTCACAATAAATACATACGGAATCAAAATAAATTATGTTGTCCTTCAACACTATGCACAAGTGAATGTTTCTAAACTGGAATTGTTATTCTAACATAGTTTGATACATCACCACAGCTGAATCTTAAATAGTGACTTTCGCTGCATTAGACCGTCAAAATTGACGCTACAGAGCGAGAAAAGCACATAAAGAGTAATATGAACACGTTCCTTTTTTCACAGTAAATGCATACGGAATCAAAATAAATTATGTTGTCCTTCAACACTATGCACAATTGAATGTTTCTAAAGTGGAATTGTCATTCTGCCATAGTTTGATACATCACTACAGCTGAATCTTAAATAGTGACTTTCGCTGCATTAGACCGTCAAAATTGACGCTTCAGAGCGAGAAAAACACATAATAAGATATAACACATGTTCCTTTTTTCACAGTAAATGCATACGGAATCAAAATAGATTATGTTGTCCTTCAACACTATGCACAATTGAATGTTTCTAAAGTGGAATTGTTATTCTAACATAGTTTGACACATCACTACAGCTGAATCTTAAATAATGACATTTGTTACATTGGACCGTCAAAATTGACGCTTCAGAGCGAGAAAAACACATAAGATAATATGAACACATGTTCCTTTTGTCACAGTAAATGCATACGGAATCAAAATAAATTATGTTGTCCTTCAACACTATGCACAATTGAATGTTTCTAAAGTGGAATTGTCATTCTGACATAGTTTGATACATCACCACAGCTGAATCTTAAATAGTGACTTTCGCTGCATTAGGCCGTCAAAATTGACGCTACAGAGCGAGAAAAGCACATAAAGAGTAATATGAACACATGTTCCTTTTTTCACAGTAAATGCATACGGAATCAAAATAAATTATGTTGTCCTTCAACACTATGCACAATTGAATGTTTCTAAAGTGGAATTGTCATTCTGACATAGTTTGATACATCACTACAGCTGAATCTTAAATAGTGACTTTCGCTGCATTAGACCGTCAAAATTGACGCTTCAGAGCGAGAAAAACACATAATCAGATAATATGTACAGAGTGAGAAAAACACATAATCAGATAATATGAACACATGTTCCTTTTTTCACACTAAATGCATACGGAATCAAAATAGATTATGTTGTCCTTCAACACGATGCACAATTGAATGTTTCTAAAGTGGAATTGTTATTCTAACATAGTTTGATACATCACTACAGCTGAATCTTAAATAGTGACATTCGCTGCATTAGACCGTCAAAATTACCGCTTTCAGAGCCAGAAAAACACATAATGAGACAAGATGAACACGTGGCTGTTTTCACAGTAAATGCATACAGAATCAAAATAAACTATGTTGTCCTTCAATAATATACATAAATGAATGTTTCTAAAGTGGAATTGTCATTCTGACATAGTTTGATACATCACTACAGCTGAATCTTAAATAGTGACTTTCGCTGCATTAGGCCGTCAAAATTGACGCTTCAGAGCGAGAAAAACACATAATAAGATAATATGAACACATGTTCCTTTTTTCACAGTAAATGCATACGGAATCAAAATAAATTATGTTGTCCTTCAACACTATGCACAATTGAATGTTTCCCAAGTGGAATTGTCATTCTGACATAGTTTGATACATCACCACAGCTGAATCTTAAATAGTGACTTTCGCTGCATTAGGCCGTCAAAATTGACGCTTTCAGGGGGAGAAATGCACATAAAGAGCAATATGAACACATGTTCCTTTTTTTCACAGTAAATGCATACGGAATCAAAATAAACTATGTTGTCCTTCAACACTATGCACAATTGAATGTTTCTAAAGTGGAATTGTTATTCTAACATAGTTCGACACATCACTACAGCTGAATCTTAAATAGTGACTTTCGCTGCATTAGACCGTCAAAATTGACGCTTCAGAGCGAGAAAAACACATAATAAGATATAACACATGTTCCTTTTTTCACAGTAAATGCATACGGAATCAAAATAGATTATGTTGTCCTTCAACACTATGCACAATTGAATGTTTCTAAAGTGGAATTGTTATTCTAACATAGTTTGACACATCACTACAGCTGAATCTTAAATAGTTACTTCCGCTGCATTAGACCGTCAAAATTGACGCTTCAGAGCGAGAAAAACACATAATCAGATAATATGAACACATGTTCCTTTTTTCACAGTAAATGCATACGGAATCAAAATAAATTATGTTGTCCTTCAACACTATGCACAATTGAATGTTTCTAAAGTGGAATTGTTATTCTAACATAGTTTGACACATCACTACAGCTGAATCTTAAATAATGACATTCGTTACATTAGACCGTCAAAATTGACGCTTTCAAGGGGAGAAATGCACATAAAGAGCAATATGAACACATGTTCCTTTTTTCACAGTAAATGCATACGGAATCAAAACAAATTATGTTGTCCTTCAACACTATGCACAATTGAATGTTTCTAAAGTGGAATTGTCATTCTGACATAGTTTGATACATCACTACAGCTGAATCTTAAATAGTGACTTTCGCTGCATTAGAGCGAGAAAAACACATAATAAGATAATATGAACACATGTTCCTTTTTTCACAGTAAATGCATACGGAATCAAAATAAATTATGTTGTCCTTCAACACTATGCACAATTGAATGTTTCTAAAGTGGAATTGTCATTCTGACATAGTCTGATACATCACCACAGCTGAATCTTAAATAGTGACTTTCGCTGCATTAGACCGTCAAAATTGACGCTACAGAGCGAGAAAAGCACATAAAGAGTAATATGAACACATGTTCCTTTTTTCACAGTAAATGCATACGGAATCAAAATAAATTATGTTGTCCTTCAACACTATGCACAATTGAATGTTTCTAAAGTGGAATTGTCATTCTGCCATAGTTTGATACATCACTACAGCTGAATCTTAAATAGTGACTTTCGCTGCATTAGACCGTCAAAATTGACGCTTCAGAGCGAGAAAAACACATAATCAGATAATATGTACAGAGTGAGAAAAACACATAATCAGATAATATGAACACATGTTCCTTTTTTCACAGTAAATGCATACGGAATCAAAATAGATTATGTTGTCCTTCAACACTATGCACAATTGAATGTTTCTAAAGTGGAATTGTTATTCTGACATAGTTTGACACATCACTACAGCTGAATCGTTAATAATGACATTCGTTACATTAGACCGTCAAAATTGACGCTTTCAGGGGGAGAAATGCACATAAAGAGCAATATGAACACATGTTCTTTTTTTTCACAGTAAATGCATACGGAATCAAAATAAACTATGTTGTCCTTCAACACTATGCACAATTGAATGTTTCTAAAGTGGAATTGTTATTCTAACATAGTTCGACACATCACTACAGCTGAATCTTAAATAGTGACTTTCGCTGCATTAGACCGTCAAAATTGACGCTTCAGAGCGAGAAAAACACATAATAAGATATAACACATGTTCCTTTTTTCACAGTAAATGCATACGGAATCAAAATAGATTATGTTGTCCTTCAACACTATGCACAATTGAATGTTTCTAAAGTGGAATTGTTATTCTAACATAGTTTGACACATCACTACAGCTGAATCTTAAATAATGACATTTGTTACATTGGACCGTCAAAATTGACGCTTCAGAGCGAGAAAAACACATAAGATAATATGAACACATGTTCCTTTTGTCACAGTAAATGCATACGGAATCAAAATAAATTATGTTGTCCTTCAACACTATGCACAATTGAATGTTTCTAAAGTGGAATTGTCATTCTGACATAGTTTGATACATCACTACAGCTGAATCTTAAATAGTGACTTTCGCTGCGTTAGGCCGTCAAAATTGACGCTTCAGAGCGAGAAAAACACATAAAAAGATAATATGAACACATGTTCCTTTTTCACAGTAAATGCATACGGAATCAAAATAAATTATGTTGTCCTTCAACACTATGCACAATTGAATGTTTCTAAAGTGGAATTGTTATTCTAACATAGTTTGATACATCACCACAGCTGAATCTTAAATAGTGACTTTCGCTGCATTAGACCGTCAAAATTGACGCTTCAGAGCGAGAAAAACACATAATAAGATATAACACATGTTCCTTTTTTCACAGTAAATGCATACGGAATCAAAATAGATTATGTTGTCCTTCAACACTATGCACAATTGAATGTTTCTAAAGTGGAATTGTTATTCTAACATAGTTTGACACATCACTACAGCTGAATCTTAAATAGTGACTTTCGCTGCATTAGACCGTCAAAATTGACGCTTCAGAGCGAGAAAAACACATAATCAGATAATATGAACACATGTTCCTTTTTTCACAGTAAATGCATACGGAATCAAAATAAATTATGTTGTCCTTCAACACTATGCACAATTGAATGTTTCTAAAGTGGAATTGTTATTCTAACATAGTTTGACACATCACTACAGCTGAATCTTAAATAATGACATTCGTTACATTAGACCGTCAAAATTGACGCTTTCAAGGGGAGAAATGCACATAAAGAGCAATATGAACACATGTTCCTTTTTTCACAGTAAATGCATACGGAATCAAAACAAATTATGTTGTCCTTCAACACTATGCACAATTGAATGTTTCTAAAGTGGAATTGTCATTCTGACATAGTTTGATACATCACTACAGCTGAATCTTAAATAGTGACTTTCGCTGCATTAGAGCGAGAAAAACACATAATAAGATAATATGAACACATGTTCTTTTTTTCACAGTAAATGCATACGGAATCAAAATAAATTATGTTGTCCTTCAACACTATGCACAATTGAATGTTTCTAAAGTGGAATTGTCATTCTGACATAGTCTGATACATCACCACAGCTGAATCTTAAATAGTGACTTTCGCTGCATTAGACCGTCAAAATTGACGCTACAGAGCGAGAAAAGCACATAAAGAGTAATATGAACACATGTTCCTTTTTTCACAGTAAATGCATACGGAATCAAAATAAATTATGTTGTCCTTCAACACTATGCACAATTGAATGTTTCTAAAGTGGAATTGTCATTCTGCCATAGTTTGATACATCACTACAGCTGAATCTTAAATAGTGACTTTCGCTGCATTAGACCGTCAAAATTGACGCTTCAGAGCGAGAAAAACACATAATCAGATAATATGTACAGAGTGAGAAAAACACATAATCAGATAATATGAACACATGTTCCTTTTTTCACAGTAAATGCATACGGAATCAAAATAGATTATGTTGTCCTTCAACACTATGCACAATTGAATGTTTCTAAAGTGGAATTGTTATTCTGACATAGTTTGACACATCACTACAGCTGAATCGTTAATAATGACATTCGTTACATTAGACCGTCAAAATTGACGCTTTCAGGGGGAGAAATGCACATAAAGAGCAATATGAACACATGTTCATTTTTTTCACAGTAAATGCATACGGAATCAAAATAAACTATGTTGTCCTTCAACACTATGCACAATTGAATGTTTCTAAAGTGGAATTGTTATTCTAACATAGTTCGACACATCACTACAGCTGAATCTTAAATAGTGACTTTCGCTGCATTAGACCGTCAAAATTGACGCTTCAGAGCGAGAAAAACACATAATAAGATATAACACATGTTCCTTTTTTCACAGTAAATGCATACGGAATCAAAATAGATTATGTTGTCCTTCAACACTATGCACAATTGAATGTTTCTAAAGTGGAATTGTTATTCTAACATAGTTTGACACATCACTACAGCTGAATCTTAAATAATGACATTTGTTACATTGGACCGTCAAAATTGACGCTTCAGAGCGAGAAAAACACATAAGATAATATGAACACATGTTCCTTTTGTCACAGTAAATGCATACGGAATCAAAATAAATTATGTTGTCCTTCAACACTATGCACAATTGAGTGTTTCTAAAGTGGAATTGTCATTCTGACATAGTTTGATACATCACCACAGCTGAATCTTAAATAGTGACTTTCGCTGCATTAGGCCGTCAAAATTGACGCTACAGAGCGAGAAAAGCACATAAAGAGTAATATGAACACATGTTCCTTTTTTCACAGTAAATGCATACGGAATCAAAAGAAATTACGTTGTCCTTCAACACTATGCACAATTGAATGTTTCTAAAGTGGAATTGTCATTCTGACATAGTTTGATACATCACTACAGCTGAATCTTAAATAGTGACTTTCGCTGCATTAGACCGTCAAAATTGACGCTTCAGAGCGAGAAAAACATAAAATAAGATAATATGAACACATGTTCCTTTTTTCACAGTAAATGCATACGGAATCAAAATAAACTATGTTGTCCTTCAACACTATGCACAATTGAATGTTTCTAAAGTGGAATTGTCATTCTGACATAGTTTAATACATCACTACAGCTGAATCTTAAATAGTGACTTTTGCTGCATTAGACCGTCAAAATTGACGCTTCAGAGCGAAAAAAACACATAATCAGATAATATGTACAGAGTGAGAAAAATACATAATCAGATAATATGAACACATGTTCCTTTTTTCACACTAAATGCATACGGAATCAAAAGAAATTATGTTGTCCTTCAACACTATGCACAATTGAATGTTTCCAAAGTGGAATTGTCATTCTGACATAGTTTGATACATCACCACAGCTGAATCTTAAATAGTGACTTTCGCTGCATTAGACCGTCAAAATTGACGCTTCAGAGCGAGAAAAACACATAAAAAGATAATATGAACACATGTTCCTTTTTTCACAATAAATGCATACGGAATCAAAATAAATTATGTTGTCCTTCAACACTATGCACAATTGAATGTTTCTAAAGTGGAATTGTTATTCTAACATAGTTTGATACATCACCACAGCTGAATCTTAAATAGTGACATTCGCTGCATTAGACCGTCAAAATTACCGCTTTCAGAGCCAGAAAAACACATAATGAGACAAGATGAACACGTGGCTGTTTTCACAGTAAATGCATACAGAATCAAAATAAACTATGTTGTCCTTCAATAATATACATAAATGAATGTTTCTAAAGTGGAATTGTCATTCTGCCATAGTTTGATACATCACTACAGCTGAATCTTAAATAGTGACATTCGCTGCTTAAACCGTCAAAATTGACGCTTTCAGAGCCAGAAAAAAAACATAATGAGACCATATGTACACATGTGGCTGTTTTCACAGTAACTGCATACGGAATCAAAATAAACTATGTTGGCCTTCAATACTATGCATAAATGAATGTTTCTAAAGTGGAATTGTCATTCTAACATAATTTGGTAAATCACCACAGCTGAATCTTAAATAGTCACATTCGCTGCATTAGACCGTCAAAATTAACGCTTTCAGAGCGAGAGAAGTACATAAAGAGCAATATGAGCAATTTTTGTTTTTTTTCACAGTAAATGCATACAGAATCAAAATAAACTATCTTGTCCTTCAATACTATGCATAAATGAATGTTTCTAAAGTGGAATTGTCATTCTAATATACTTTGATAAATCACCACAGCTGAACCTTAAATAGTGACATTCGCTGCATTAGACCGTCAAAATTAACGCTTTCAGAGCGAGAGAAGTACATAAAGAGCAATATGAACAATTTTTGTTTTTTTCACAGTAAATACACACGGAATCAAAATAAACTATCTTGTCCTTCAATACTATGCATAAATGAATGTTTCTAAAGTGGAATTGTCATTCTAACATAGTTTGATAAATCACCACAGCTGAATCTTAAATAGTGACATTCGCTGCATTTAGACCGTCAAAATTAACGCTTTCCGAGCGAGAGAAGTACATAAAGAGCAATATGAACACAAGTTACTGTTATCACAGTAAATGCATACGGAATCAAAATAAACTATGTTGGCCTTCAATACTATGCATAAATGAATGTTTCTACAGTGGAATTGACATTCTAACATAGTTTGATAAATCACTACAGCTGAATCTTAAATAGTGACATTCGCTGCTTAAACCGTCAAAATTGACGCTTTCAGAGCCAGAAAAAAAAAAATGAGACAATATGAACACATGTGGCTGTTTTCACAGTAACTGCATACGGAATCAAAATAAACTATGTTGGCCTTCAATACTATGCATAAATGAATGTTTCTAAAGTGGAATTGTCATTCTAACATAGTTTGATAAATCACCTCAGCTGAATCTTAAATAGTGACATTCGCTGCATTAGACTGTCAAAATTAACGCTTTCAGAGCGAGAGAAGTACATAAAGAGCAATATGAACAATTTTTGTTTTTTTCACAGTAAATGCATTCGGAATCAAAGTAAATTATCTTGTCCTTCAATACTATGCATAAATGAATGTTTCTAAAGTGGAATTGTCATTCTAACATAGTTTGATAAATCACCACAGCTGAATCTTAAACAGTGACATTCGCTGCATTAGACTGTCAAAATTAACGCTTTCAGAGCGAGAGAAGTACATAAAGAGCAATATGAACACATGTTACTGTTATCACAGTAAATGCATACGGAATCAAAATAAACTATGTTGGCCTTCAATACCATGCATAAATGAATGTTTCTAAAGTGGAATTGACATTCTAACATAGTTTGATAAATCACCACAGCTGAATCTTAAATAGTGACATTCGCTGCATTAGACCGTCAAAATTGACGCTACAGAGCGAGAAAAGCACATAAAGAGTAATATGAACACATGTTCCTTTTTTCACAGTAAATGCATACGGAATCAAAATAAATTATGTTGTCCTTCAACACTATGCACAATTGAATGTTTCTAAAGTGGAATTGTCATTCTGACATAGTTTGATACATCACTACAGCTGAATCTTAAATAGTGACTTTCGCTGCATTAGACCGTCAAAATTGACGCTTCAGAGCGAGAAAAACACATAATCAGATAATATGTACAGAGTGAGAAAAACACATAATCAGATAATATGAACACATGTTCCTTTTTTCACAGTAAATGCATACGGAATCAAAATAGATTATGTTGTCCTTCAACACTATGCACAATTGAATGTTTCTAAAGTGGAATTGTTATTCTGACATAGTTTGATACATCACCACAGCTGAATCTTAAATAGTGACTTTCGCTGCATTAGACCGTCAAAATTGACGCTTTCAAGGGGAGAAATGCACATAAAGAGCAATATGAACACATGTTCTTTTGTTCACAGTAAATGCATACGGAATCAAAATAAACTATGTTGTCCTTCAACACTATGCACAATTGAATGTTTCTAAAGTGGAATTGTTATTCTAACATAGTTTGACACATCACTACAGCTGAATCTTAAATAGTGACTTTCGTTACATTAGACCGTCAAAATTGACGCTACAGAGCGAGAAAAACACATAAACAGTAATATGAACACATGTTCCTTTTTTCACAGTAAATACATACGGAATCAAAATAAATTATGTTGTCCTTCAACACTATGCACAATTGAATGTTTCTAAAGTGGAATTGTTATTCTAACATAGTTTGACACATCACTACAGCTGAATCTTAAATAATGACATTCGTTACATTAGACCGTCAAAATTGACGCTTTCAGAGGGAGAAATGCACATAAAGAGCAATATGAACACATGTTCCTTTTTTCACAGTAAATGCAGACGGAATCAAAATAAATTATGTTGTCCTTCAAAACTATGCACAAGTGAATGTTTCTAAAGTGGAATTGTTATTCTAACATAGTTTGACACATCACTACAGCTGAATCTTAAATAGTGACATTCGCTGCATTAGACCGTCAAAATTGACGCTTTCAGAGCCAGAAAAACACATAATGAGACAATATGAACACGTGGTTGTTTTCACAGTAACTGCATACAGAATCAAAATAAACTATGTTGTCCTTCAATAATATGCATAAATGAATGTTTCTAAAGTGGAATTGTCATTCTAACATAGTTTGATACATCACCACAGCTGAATCTTAAATAGTGACTTTCGCTGCATTAGACCGTCAAAATTGACGCTTCAAAGCGAGAAAAACACATAATAAGATAATATGAACACATGTTCCTTTTTTCACAGTAAATACATACGGAATCAAAATAAATTATGTTGTCCTTCAACACTATGCAAAATTGAATGTTTCTAAAGTGGAATTGTTATTCTAACATGGTTTGACACATCACTACAGCTGAATCTTAAACAATGACATTCGTTACATTAGACCGTCAAAATTGACGCTACAGAGCGAGAAAAACACATAATAGGATAATATGAACACATGTTCCTTTTTTCACAGTAAATGCATACGGAATCAAAATAAACTATGTTGTCCTTCAACACTATGCACAAGTGAATGTTTCTAAAGTGGAATTGTCATTCTGACATAATTTGATACATCACTACAGCTGAATCTTAAATAGTGACTTTCGCTGCATTAGACCGTCAAAATTGACGCTACAGAGCGAGAAAAACACATAAACAGTAATATGAACACATGTTCCTTTTTTCACAGTAAATACATACGGAATCAAAATAAATTATGTTGTCCTTCAACACTATGCACAAGTGAATGTTTCTAAAGTGGAATTGTTATTCTAACATAATTTGATACATCACTACAGCTGAATCTTAAATAGTGACTTTCGTTACATTAGACCGTCAAAATTGACGCTACAGAGCGAGAAAAACACATAAACAGTAATATGAACACATGTTCCTTTTTTCACAGTAAATACATACGGAATCAAAATAAATTATGTTGTCCTTCAACACTATGCACAATTGAATGTTTCTAAAGTGGAATTGTTATTCTAACATAGTTTGACATATCACTACAGCTGAATCTTAAATAATGACATTCGTACATTAGACCGTCAAAATTGACGCTTTCAGAGGGAGAAATGCACATAAAGAGCAATATGAACACATGTTCCTTTTTTCACAGTAAATGCAGACGGAATCAAAATAAACTATGTTGTCCTTCAACACTATGCACAAGTGAATGTTTCTAAAGTGGAATTGTTATTCTAACATAGTTTGATACATCACCACAGCTGAATCTTTAATAGTGACTTTCGCTGCATTAGACCGTCAAAATTGACGCTTTCAAGGGGAGAAATGCACATAAAGAGCAATATGAACACATGTTCTTTTGTTCACAGTAAATGCATACGGAATCAAAATAAACTATGTTGTCCTTCAACACTATGCACAATTGAATGTTTCTAAAGTGGAATTGTTATTCTAACATAGTTTGACACATCACTACAGCTGAATCTTAAATAATGACATTCGTTACATTAGACCGTCAAAATTGACGCTTTCAGAGGGAGAAATGCACATAAAGAGCAATATGAACACATGTTCCTTTTTTCACAGTAAATGCAGACGGAATCAAAATAAATTATGTTGTCCTTCAACACTATGCACAAGTGAATGTTTCTAAAGTGGAATTGTTATTCTAACATAGTTTGGCACATCACTACAGCTGAATCTTAAATAGTGACATTCGCTGCATTAGACCGTCAAAATTGACGCTTTCAGAGCCAGAAAAACACATAATGAGACAATATGAACACGTGGTTGTTTTCACAGTAACTGCATACAGAATCAAAATAAACTATGTTGTCCTTCAATAATATGCATAAATGAATGTTTCTAAAGTGGAATTGTCATTCTAACATAGTTTGACACATCACTACAGCTGAATCTTAAATAATGACATTCGTTACATTAGACCGTCAAAATTGAGGCTTCAGAGCGAGAAATGCACATAATGAGACAATATGAACACATGTTCTTTTTTTCACAGTAAATGCATACGGAATCAAAATAAACTATGTTGTCCTTCAACACTATGCACAAGTGAATGTTTCTAAAGTGGAATTGTCATTCTGACATAATTTGATACATCACTACAGCTGAATCTTAAATAATGACATTCGTTACATTAGACCGTCAAAATTGACGCTTCAAAGCGAGAAAAACACATAATAAGATAATATGAACACATGTTCTTTTTTCACAGTAAATGCATACGGAATCAAAATAAATTATGTTGTCCTTCAACACTATGCAAAATTGAATGTTTCTAAACTGGAATTGTCATTCTAACATAGTTTGACACATCACTACAGCTGAATCTTAAATAATGACATTCGTTACATTAGACCGTCAAAATTGACGCTTCAGAGCGAGAAATGCACATAAAGAGCAATATGAACACATGTACCTTTTTTCACAGTAAATGCATACGGAATCAAAATAAATTATGTTGTCCTTCAACACTAAGCACAAGTGAATGTTTCTAAAGTGGAATTGTTATTCTAACATAGTTTGACACATCACTACAGCTGAATCTTAAACAATGACATTCGTTACATTAGACCGTCAAAATTGACGCTACAGAGCGAGAAAAACACATAATAGGATTATATGAACACATGTTCCTTTTTTCACAGTAAATGCATACGAAATCAAAATAAACTATGTTGTCCTTCAACACTATGCACAAGTGAATGTTTCTAAAGTGGAATTGTCATTCTGACATAATTTGATACATCACTACAGCTGAATCTTAAATAGTGACTTTCGCTGCATTAGACCGTCAAAATTGACGCTACAGAGCGAGAAAAACACATAAACAGTAATATGAACACATGTTCCTTTTTTCACAGTAAATACATAGGGAATCAAAATAAATTATGTTGTCCTTCAACACTATGCATAAGTGAATGTTTCTAAACTGGAATTGTCATTCTAACATAGTTTGACACATCACTACAGTTGAATCTTAAATAATGACATTCGTTACATTAGACCGTCAAAATTGACGCTTCAGAGCGAGAAATGCACATAAAGAATAAAGAGCAATATGAACACATGTACCTTTTTTCACAGTAAATGCAGACGGAATCAAAATAAATTATGTTGTCCTTCAACACTATGCACAAGTGAATGTTTCTAAAGTGGAATATTTATTCTAACATAGTTTGATACATCACCACAGCTGAATCTTAAATAGTGACTTTCGCTGCATTAGACCGTCAAAATTGACGCTTTCAAGGGGAGAAATGCACATAAAGAGCAATATGAACACATGTTCCTTTTTTCACAGTAAATGCAGACAGAATCAAAATAAATTATGTTGTCCTTCAACACTATGCACAAGTGAATGTTTCTAAAGTGGAATTGTTATTCTAACATAATTTGATACATCACTACAGCTGAATCTTAAATAGTGACTTTCGTTACATTAGACCGTCAAAATTGACGCTACAGAGCGAGAAAAACACATAAACAGTAATATGAACACATGTTCCTTTTTTCACAGTAAATACATACGGAATCAAAATAAATTATGTTGTCCTTCAACACTATGCACAATTGAATGTTTCTAAAGTGGAATTGTTATTCTAACATAGTTTGACACATCACTACAGCTGAATCTTAAATAATGACATTCGTTACATTAGACCGTCAAAATTGACGCTTTCAGAGGGAGAAATGCACATAAAGAGCAATATGAACACATGTTCCTTTTTTCACAGTAAATGCAGACAGAATCAAAATAAATTATGTTGTCCTTCAACACTATGCACAAGTGAATGTTTCTAAAGTGGAATTGTTATTCTAACATAATTTGATACATCACTACAGCTGAATCTTAAATAGTGACTTTCGTTACATTAGACCGTCAAAATTGACGCTACAGAGCGAGAAAAACACATAAACAGTAATATGAACACATGTACCTTTTTTCACAGTAAATGCAGACGGAATCAAAATAAATTATGTTGTCCTTCAACACTATGCACAAGTGAATGTTTCTAAAGTGGAATTGTTATTCTAACATAGTTTGATACATCACCACAGCTGAATCTTAAATAGTGACTTTCGCTGCATTAGACCGTCAAAATTGACGCTTTCAAGGGGAGAAATACACATAAAGAGCAATATGAACACATGTTCTTTTGTTCACAGTAAATGCATACGGAATCAAAATAAACTATGTTGTCCTTCAACACTATGCACAATTGAATGTTTCTAAAGTGGAATTGTTATTCTAACATAGTTTGACACATCACTACAGCTGAATCTTAAATAGTGACTTTCGTTACATTAGACCGTCAAAATTGACGCTACAGAGCGAGAAAAACACATAAACAGTAATATGAACACATGTTCCTTTTTTCACAGTAAATACATACGGAATCAAAATAAATTATGTTGTCCTTCAACACTATGCACAATTGAATGTTTCTAAAGTGGAATTGTTATTCTAACATAGTTTGACACATCACTACAGCTGAATCTTAAATAATGACATTCGTTACATTAGACCGTCAAAATTGACGCTTTCAGAGGGAGAAATGCACATAAAGAGCAATATGAACACATGTTCCTTTTTTCACAGTAAATGCAGACGGAATCAAAATAAATTATGTTGTCCTTCAAAACTATGCACAAGTGAATGTTTCTAAAGTGGAATTGTTATTCTAACATAGTTTGACACATCACTACAGCTGAATCTTAAATAGTGACATTCGCTGCATTAGACCGTCAAAATTGACGCTTTCAGAGCCAGAAAAACACATAATGAGACAATATGAACACGTGGTTGTTTTCACAGTAACTGCATACAGAATCAAAATAAACTATGTTGTCCTTCAATAATATGCATAAATGAATGTTTCTAAAGTGGAATTGTCATCCTAACATAGTTTGATACATCACCACAGCTGAATCTTAAATAGTGACTTTCGCTGCATTAGACCGTCAAAATTGACGCTTCAAAGCGAGAAAAACACATAATAAGATAATATGAACACATGTTCCTTTTTTCACAGTAAATACATACGGAATCAAAATAAATTATGTTGTCCTTCAACACTATGCAAAATTGAATGTTTCTAAAGTGGAATTGTTATTCTAACATGGTTTGACACATCACTACAGCTGAATCTTAAACAATGACATTCGTTACATTAGACCGTCAAAATTGACGCTACAGAGCGAGAAAAACACATAATAGGATAATATGAACACATGTTCCTTTTTTCACAGTAAATGCATACGGAATCAAAATAAACTATGTTGTCCTTCAACACTATGCACAAGTGAATGTTTCTAAAGTGGAATTGTCATTCTGACATAATTTGATACATCACTACAGCTGAATCTTAAATAGTGACTTTCGCTGCATTAGACCGTCAAAATTGACGCTACAGAGCGAGAAAAACACATAAACAGTAATATGAACACATGTTCCTTTTTTCACAGTAAATACATACGGAATCAAAATAAATTATGTTGTCCTTCAACACTATGCACAAGTGAATGTTTCTAAAGTGGAATTGTTATTCTAACATAATTTGATACATCACTACAGCTGAATCTTAAATAATGACATTCGTTACATTAGACCGTCAAAATTGACGCTTTCAAGGGGAGAAATGCACATAAAGAGCAATATGAACACATGTTCTTTTGTTCACAGTAAATGCATACGGAATCAAAATAAACTATGTTGTCCTTCAACACTATGCACAATTGAATGTTTCTAAAGTGGAATTGTTATTCTAACATAGTTTGACACATCACTACAGCTGAATCTTAAATAATGACATTCGTTACATTAGACCGTCAAAATTGATGCTTTCAGAGGGAGAAATGCACATAAAGAGCAATATGAACACATGTTCCTTTTTTCACAGTAAATGCAGACAGAATCAAAATAAATTATGTTGTCCTTCAACACTATGCACAAGTGAATGTTTCTAAAGTGGAATTGTTATTCTAACATAATTTGATACATCACTACAGCTGAATCTTAAATAGTGACTTTCGTTACATTAGACCGTCAAAATTGACGCTACAGAGCGAGAAAAACACATAAACAGTAATATGAACACATGTTCCTTTTTTCACAGTAAATACATACGGAATCAAAATAAATTATGTTGTCCTTCAACACTATGCACAATTGAATGTTTCTAAAGTGGAATTGTTATTCTAACATAGTTTGACACATCACTACAGCTGAATCTTAAACAATGACATTCGTTACATTAGACCGTCAAAATTGACGCTACAGAGCGAGAAAAACACATAATAGGATTATATGAACACATGTTCCTTTTTTCACAGTAAATGCATACGGAATCAAAATAAACTATGTTGTCCTTCAACACTATGCACAAGTGAATGTTTCTAAAGTGGAATTGTCATTCTGACATAATTTGATACATCACTACAGCTGAATCTTAAATAGTGACTTTCGTTACATTAGACCGTCAAAATTGACGCTACAGAGCGAGAAAAACACATAAACAGTAATATGAACACATGTTCCTTTTTTCACAGTAAATACATACGGAATCAAAATAAATTATGTTGTCCAACACTATGCACAATTGAATGTTTCTAAAGTGGAATTGTTATTCTAACATAGTTTGACACATCACTACAGCTGAATCTTAAATAATGACATTCGTACATTAGACCGTCAAAATTGACGCTTTCAGAGGGAGAAATGCACATAAAGAGCAATATGAACACATGTTCCTTTTTTCACAGTAAATACATACGGAATCAAAATAAATTATGTTGTCCTTCAACACTATGCAAAATTGAATGTTTCTAAACTGGAATTGTCATTCTAACATAGTTTGACACATCACTACAGCTGAATCTTAAATAATGACATTCGTTACATTAGACCGTCAAAATTGACGCTTTCAGAGCCAGAAAAACACATAATGAGACAATATGAACACGTGGTTGTTTTCACAGTAACTGCATACAGAATCAAAATAAACTATGTTGTCCTTCAATAATATGCATAAATGAATGTTTCTAAAGTGGAATTGTCATTCTAACATAGTTTGACACATCACTACAGCTGAATCTTAAATAATGACATTCGTTACATTAGACCGTCAAAATTGAGGCTTCAGAGCGAGAAATGCACATAATGAGACAATATGAACACATGTTCTTTTTTTCACAGTAAATGCATACGGAATCAAAATAAACTATGTTGTCCTTCAACACTATGCACAAGTGAATGTTTCTAAAGTGGAATTGTCATTCTGACATAATTTGATACATCACTACAGCTGAATCTTAAATAATGACATTCGTTACATTAGACCGTCAAAATTGACGCTTCAAAGCGAGAAAAACACATAATAAGATAATATGAACACATGTTCTTTTTTCACAGTAAATGCATACGGAATCAAAATAAATTATGTTGTCCTTCAACACTATGCAAAATTGAATGTTTCTAAACTGGAATTGTCATTCTAACATAGTTTGACACATCACTACAGCTGAATCTTAAATAATGACATTCGTTACATTAGACCGTCAAAATTGACGCTTCAGAGCGAGAAATGCACATAAAGAGCAATATGAACACATGTACCTTTTTTCACAGTAAATGCATACGGAATCAAAATAAATTATGTTGTCCTTCAACACTAAGCACAAGTGAATGTTTCTAAAGTGGAATTGTTATTCTAACATAGTTTGACACATCACTACAGCTGAATCTTAAACAATGACATTCGTTACATTAGACCGTCAAAATTGACGCTACAGAGCGAGAAAAACACATAATAGGATTATATGAACACATGTTCCTTTTTTCACAGTAAATGCATACGGAATCAAAATAAACTATGTTGTCCTTCAACACTATGCACAAGTGAATGTTTCTAAAGTGGAATTGTCATTCTGACATAATTTGATACATCACTACAGCTGAATCTTAAATAGTGACTTTCGCTGCATTAGACCGTCAAAATTGACGCTTTCAGAGGGAGAAATGCACATAAAGAGCAATATGAACACATGTTCCTTTTTTCACAGTAAATACATACGGAATCAAAATAAATTATGTTGTCCTTCAACACTATGCAAAATTGAATGTTTCTAAACTGGAATTGTCATTCTAACATAGTTTGACACATCACTACAGCTGAATCTTAAATAATGACATTCGTTACATTAGACCGTCAAAATTGACGCTTTCAGAGCCAGAAAAACACATAATGAGACAATATGAACACGTGGTTGTTTTCACAGTAACTGCATACAGAATCAAAATAAACTATGTTGTCCTTCAATAATATGCATAAATGAATGTTTCTAAAGTGGAATTGTTATTCTAACATAGTTTGACACATCATTACAGCTGAATCTTAAATAATGACATTCGTTACATTAGACCGTCAAAATTGACGCTTCAAAGCAAGAAAAACACATAATAAGATAATATGAACACATGTTCCTTTTTTCACAGTAAATGCATACGGAATCAAAATAAATTATGTTGTCCTTCAACACTATGCAAAATTGAATGTTTCTAAAGTGGAATTGTCATTCTGACATAATTTGATACATCACTACAGCTGAATCTTAAATAGTGACTTTCGCTGCATTAGACCGTCAAAATTGACGCTTCAGAGCGAGTAATGCACATAAAGAGCAATATGAACACATGTTCCTTTTTTCACAATAAATACATACGGAATCAAAATAAATTATGTTGTCCTTCAACACTATGCATAAGTGAATGTTTCTAAACTGGAATTGTCATTCTAACATAGTTTGACACATCACTACAGTTGAATCTTAAATAATGACATTCGTTACATTAGACCGTCAAAATTGACGCTTCAGAGCGAGAAATGCACATAAAGAATAAAGAGCAATATGAACACATGTACCTTTTTTCACAGTAAATGCAGACGGAATCAAAATAAACTATGTTGTCCTTCAACACTATGCACAATTGAATGTTTCTAAAGTGGAATTGTTATTCTAACATAGTTTGACACATCACTACAGCTGAATCTTAAATAATGACATTCGTTACATTAGACCGTCAAAATTGATGCTTTCAGAGGGAGAAATGCACATAAAGAGCAATATGAACACATGTTCCTTTTTTCACAGTAAATGCAGACAGAATCAAAATAAATTATGTTGTCCTTCAACACTATGCACAAGTGAATGTTTCTAAAGTGGAATTGTTATTCTAACATAATTTGATACATCACTACAGCTGAATCTTAAATAGTGACTTTCGTTACATTAGACCGTCAAAATTGACGCTACAGAGCGAGAAAAACACATAAACAGTAATATGAACACATGTTCCTTTTTTCACAGTAAATACATACGGAATCAAAATAAATTATGTTGTCCTTCAACACTATGCACAATTGAATGTTTCTAAAGTGGAATTGTTATTCTAACATAGTTTGACACATCACTACAGCTGAATCTTAAATAATGACATTCGTTACATTAGACCGTCAAAATTGACGCTTTCAGAGGGAGAAATGCACATAAAGAGCAATATGAACACATGTTCCTTTTTTCACAGTAAATGCAGACAGAATCAAAATAAATTATGTTGTCCTTCAACACTATGCACAAGTGAATGTTTCTAAAGTGGACTTGTTATTCTAACATAATTTGATACATCACTACAGCTGAATCTTAAATAGTGACTTTCGTTACATTAGACCGTCAAAATTGACGCTACAGAGCGAGAAAAACACATAAACAGTAATATGAACACATGTTCCTTTTTTCACAGTAAATACATACGGAATCAAAATAAATTATGTTGTCCTTCAACACTATGCACAATTGAATGTTTCTAAAGTGGAATTGTTATTCTAACATAGTTTGACACATCACTACAGCTGAATCTTAAATAATGACATTCGTTACATTAGACCGTCAAAATTGACGCTTTCAGAGGGAGAAATGCACATAAAGAGCAATATGAACACATGTTCCTTTTTTCACAGTAAATGCAGACAGAATCAAAATAAATTATGTTGTCCTTCAACACTATGCACAAGTGAATGTTTCTAAAGTGGAATTGTTATTCTAACATAATTTGATACATCACTACAGCTGAATCTTAAATAGTGACTTTCGTTACATTAGACCGTCAAAATTGACGCTACAGAGCGAGAAAAACACATAAACAGTAATATGAACACATGTTCCTTTTTTCACAGTAAATACATACGGAATCAAAATAAATTATGTTGTCCTTCAACACTATGCACAATTGAATGTTTCTAAAGTGGAATTGTTATTCTAACATAGTTTGACACATCACTACAGCTGAATCTTAAATAATGACATTCGTTACATTAGACCGTCAAAATTGACGCTTTCAGAGGGAGAAATGCACATAAAGAGCAATATGAACACATGTTCCTTTTTTCACAGTAAATGTAGACGGAATCAAAATAAATTATGTTGTCCTTCAACACTATGCACAAGTGAATGTTTCTAAAGTGGAATTGTTATTCTAACATAGTTTGACACATCACTACAGCTGAATCTTAAATAATGACATTCGTTACATTAGACCGTCAAAATTGACGCTTCAAAGCGAGAAAAACACATAAGATAATATGAACACATGTTCTTTTTTCACAGTAAATGCATACGGAATCAAAATAAATTATGTTGTCCTTCAACACTATGCACAAGTGAATGTTTCTAAAGTGGAATTGTTATTCTAACATAATTTGATACATCACTACAGCTGAATCTTAAATAGTGACTTTCGTTACATTAGACCGTCAAAATTGACGCTACAGAGCAAGAAAAACACATAAACAGTAATATGAACACATGTTCCTTTTTTCACAGTAAATACATACGGAATCAAAATAAATTATGTTGTCCTTCAACACTATGCACAAGTGAATGTTTCTAAAGTGGAATTGTCATTCTGACATAATTTGATACATCACTACAGCTGAATCTTAAATAGTGACTTTCGTTACATTAGACCGTCAAAATTGACGCTACAGAGCAAGAAAAACACATAAACAGTAATATGAACACATGTTCCTTTTTTCACAGTAAATACATACGGAATCAAAATAAATTATGTTGTCCTTCAACACTATGCAAAATTGAATGTTTCTAAACTGGAATTGTCATTCTAACATAGTTTGATACATCACCACAGCTGAATCTTAAATAGTGACTTTCGCTGCATTAGACCGTCAAAATTGACGCTTTCAGAGGGAGAAATGCACATAAAGAGCAATATGAACACATGTTCCTTTTTTCACAGTAAATGCAGACGGAATCAAAATAAATTATGTTGTCCTTCAATAATATGCATAAATGAATGTTTCTAAAGTGGAATTGTTATTCTAACATAGTTTGACACATCATTACAGCTGAATCTTAAATAATGACATTTGTTACATTAGACCGTCAAAATTGACGCTTCAAAGCAAGAAAAACACATAATAAGATAATATGAACACATGTTCCTTTTTTCACAGTAAATGCAGACGGAATCAAAATAAATTATGTTGTCCTTCAAAACTATGCACAAGTGAATGTTTCTAAAGTGGAATTGTTATTCTAACATAGTTTGACACATCACTACAGCTGAATCTTAAATAGTGACATTCGCTGCATTAGACCGTCAAAATTGACGCTTTCAGAGCCAGAAAAACACATAATGAGACAATATGAACACGTGGTTGTTTTCACAGTAACTGCATACAGAATCAAAATAAACTATGTTGTCCTTCAATAATATACATAAATGAATGTTTCTAAAGTGGAATTGTCATTCTGACATAGTTTGATACATCACTACAGCTGAATCTTAAATAGTGACTTTCGCTGCATTAGGCCGTCAAAATTGACGCTTCAGAGCGAGAAAAACACATAATAAGATAATATGAACACATGTTCCTTTTTTCACAGTAAATGCATACGGAATCAAAATAAATTATGTTGTCCTTCAACACTATGCACAATTGAATGTTTCCAAAGTGGAATTGTCATTCTGACATAGTTTGATACATCACCACAGCTGAATCTTAAATAGTGACTTTCGCTGCATTAGACCGTCAAAATTGACGCTACAGAGCGAGAAAAACACATAAACAGTAATATGAACACATGTTCCTTTTTTCACAGTAAATACATACGGAATCAAAATAAATTATGTTGTCCTTCAACACTATGCACAATTGAATGTTTCTAAAGTGGAATTGTTATTCTAACATAGTTTGACACATCACTACAGCTGAATCTTAAATAATGACATTCGTTACATTAGACCGTCAAAATTGACGCTTTCAGAGGGAGAAATGCACATAAAGAGCAATATGAACACATGTTCCTTTTTTCACAGTAAATGCAGACAGAATCAAAATAAATTATGTTGTCCTTCAACACTATGCACAAGTGAATGTTTCTAAAGTGGAATTGTTATTCTAACATAATTTGATACATCACTACAGCTGAATCTTAAATAGAGACTTTCGTTACATTAGACCGTCAAAATTGACGCTACAGAGCGAGAAAAACACATAAACAGTAATATGAACACATGTTCCTTTTTTCACAGTAAATACATACGGAATCAAAATAAATTATGTTGTCCTTCAACACTATGCACAATTGAATGTTTCTAAAGTGGAATTGTTATTCTAACATAGTTTGACACATCACTACAGCTGAATCTTAAATAATGACATTCGTTACATTAGACCGTCAAAATTGACGCTTTCAGAGGGAGAAATGCACATAAAGAGCAATATGAACACATGTTCCTTTTTTCACAGTAAATGTAGACGGAATCAAAATAAATTATGTTGTCCTTCAACACTATGCACAAGTGAATGTTTCTAAAGTGGAATTGTTATTCTAACATAGTTTGACACATCACTACAGCTGAATCTTAAATAATGACATTCGTTACATTAGACCGTCAAAATTGACGCTTCAAAGCGAGAAAAACACATAATAAGATAATATGAACACATGTTCTTTTTTCACAGTAAATGCATACGGAATCAAAATAAATTATGTTGTCCTTCAACACTATGCACAAGTGAATGTTTCTAAAGTGGAATTGTTATTCTAACATAATTTGATACATCACTACAGCTGAATCTTAAATAGTGACTTTCGTTACATTAGACCGTCAAAATTGACGCTACAGAGCAAGAAAAACACATAAACAGTAATATGAACACATGTTCCTTTTTTCACAGTAAATACATACGGAATCAAAATAAATTATGTTGTCCTTCAACACTATGCACAAGTGAATGTTTCTAAAGTGGAATTGTCATTCTGACATAATTTGATACATCACTACAGCTGAATCTTAAATAGTGACTTTCGTTACATTAGACCGTCAAAATTGACGCTACAGAGCAAGAAAAACACATAAACAGTAATATGAACACATGTTCCTTTTTTCACAGTAAATACATACGGAATCAAAATAAATTATGTTGTCCTTCAACACTATGCAAAATTGAATGTTTCTAAACTGGAATTGTCATTCTAACATAGTTTGATACATCACCACAGCTGAATCTTAAATAGTGACTTTCGCTGCATTAGACCGTCAAAATTGACGCTTTCAGAGGGAGAAATGCACATAAAGAGCAATATGAACACATGTTCCTTTTTTCACAGTAAATGCAGACGGAATCAAAATAAATTATGTTGTCCTTCAATAATATGCATAAATGAATGTTTCTAAAGTGGAATTGTTATTCTAACATAGTTTGACACATCATTACAGCTGAATCTTAAATAATGACATTCGTTACATTAGACCGTCAAAATTGACGCTTTCAAAGCAAGAAAAACACATAATAAGATAATATGAACACATGTTCCTTTTTTCACAGTAAATGCATACGGAATCAAAATAAATTATGTTGTCCTTCAACACTATGCAAAATTGAATGTTTCTAAAGTGGAATTGTCATTCTGACATAATTTGATACATCACTACAGCTGAATCTTAAATAGTGACTTTCGCTGCATTAGACCGTCAAAATTGACGCTTCAGAGCGAGTAATGCACATAAAGAGCAATATGAACACATGTTCCTTTTTTCACAATAAATACATACGGAATCAAAATAAATTATGTTGTCCTTCAACACTATGCACAATTGAATGTTTCTAAAGTGGAATTGTTATTCTAACATAGTTTGACACATCACTACAGCTGAATCTTAAATAATGACATTCGTTACATTAGACCGTCAAAATTGAGGCTTCAGAGCGAGAAATGCACATAATGAGACAATATGAACACATGTTCTTTTTTTCACAATAAATACATACGGAATCAAAATAAATTATGTTGTCCTTCAACACTATGCACAAGTGAATGTTTCTAAACTGGAATTGTTATTCTAACATAGTTTGATACATCACCACAGCTGAATCTTAAATAGTGACTTTCGCTGCATTAGACCGTCAAAATTGACGCTTTCAAGGGGAGAAATGCACATAAAGAGCAATATGAACACATGTTCTTTTGTTCACAGTAAATGCATACGGAATCAAAATAAACTATGTTGTCCTTCAACACTATGCACAATTGAATGTTTCTAAACTGGAATTGTTATTCTAACATAGTTTGACACATCACTACAGCTGAATCTTAAATAATGACATTCGTTAAATTAGACCGTCAAAATTGACGCTTTCAGAGGGAGAAATGCACATAAAGAGCAATATGAACACATGTTCCTTTTTTCACAGTAAATGCAGACAGAATCAAAATAAATTATGTTTTCCTTCAACACTATGCACAAGTGAATGTTTCTAAAGTGGAATTGTTATTCTAACATAATTTGATACATCACTACAGCTGAATCTTAAATAGTGACTTTCGTTACATTAGACCGTCAAAATTGACGCTACAGAGCGAGAAAAACACATAAACAGTAATATGAACACATGTTCCTTTTTTCACAGTAAATACATACGGAATCAAAATAAATTATGTTGTCCTTCAACACTATGCAAAATTGAATGTTTCTAAAGTGGAATTGTTATTCTAACATGGTTTGACACATCACTACAGCTGAATCTTAAACAATGACATTCGTTACATTAGACCGTCAAAATTGACGCTACAGAGCGAGAAAAACACATAATAGAATAATATGAACACATGTTCCTTTTTTCACAGTAAATGCATACGGAATCAAAATAAACTATGTTGTCCTTCAACACTATGCACAAGTGAATGTTTCTAAAGTGGAATTGTCATTCTGACATAATTTGATACATCACTACAGCTGAATCTTAAATAGTGACTTTCGCTGCATTAGACCGTCAAAATTGACGCTACAGAGCGAGAAAAACACATAAACAGTAATATGAACACATGTTCCTTTTTTCACAGTAAATACATACGGAATCAAAATAAATTATGTTGTCCTTCAACACTATGCACAAGTGAATGTTTCTAAAGTGGAATTGTTATTCTAACATAATTTGATACATCACTACAGCTGAATCTTAAATAGTGACTTTCGTTACATTAGACCGTCAAAATTGACGCTACAGAGCGAGAAAAACACATAAACAGTAAACTGAACACATGTTCCTTTTTTCACAGTAAATACATACGGAATCAAAATAAATTATGTTGTCCTTCAACACTATGCACAAATGAATGTTTCTAAAGTGGAATTGTTATTCTAACATAGTTTGACACATCACTACAGCTGAATCTTAAATAATGACATTCGTACATTAGACCGTCAAAATTGACGCTTTCAGAGGGAGAAATGCACATAAAGAGCAATATGAACACATGTTCCTTTTTTCACAGTAAATACATACGGAATCAAAATAAATTATGTTGTCCTTCAACACTATGCAAAATTGAATGTTTCTAAACTGGAATTGTCATTCTAACATAGTTTGACACATCACTACAGCTGAATCTTAAATAATGACATTCGTTACATTAGACCGTCAAAATTGACGCTTCAGAGCGAGAAATGCACATAAAGAGCAATATGAACACATGTACCTTTTTTCACAGTAAATGCAGACGGAATCAAAATAAATTATGTTGTCCTTCAACACTATGCACAAGTGAATGTTTCTAAAGTGGAATTGTTATTCTAACATAGTTTGATACATCACCACAGCTGAATCTTTAATAGTGACTTTCGCTGCATTAGACCGTCAAAATTGACGCTTTCAAGGGGAGAAATGCACATAAAGAGCAATATGAACACATGTTCTTTTGTTCACAGTAAATGCATACGGAATCAAAATAAACTATGTTGTCCTTCAACACTATGCACAATTGAATGTTTCTAAAGTGGAATTGTTATTCTAACATAGTTTGACACATCACTACAGCTGAATCTTAAATAATGACATTCGTTACATTAGACCGTCAAAATTGACGCTTTCAGAGGGAGAAATGCACATAAAGAGCAATATGAACACATGTTCCTTTTTTCACAGTAAATGCAGACGGAATCAAAATAAATTATGTTGTCCTTCAACACTATGCACAAGTGAATGTTTCTAAAGTGGAATTGTTATTCTAACATAGTTTGGCACATCACTACAGCTGAATCTTAAATAGTGACATTCGCTACATTAGACCGTCAAAATTGACGCTTTCAGAGCCAGAAAAACACATAATGAGACAATATGAACACGTGGTTGTTTTCACAGTAACTGCATACAGAATCAAAATAAATTATGTTGTCCTTCAACACTATGCACAAGTGAATGTTTCTAAAGTGGAATTGTTATTCTAACATAGTTTGATACATCACCACAGCTGAATCTTTAATAGTGACTTTCGCTGCATTAGACCGTCAAAATTGACGCTTTCAAGGGGAGAAATGCACATAAAGAGCAATATGAACACATGTTCTTTTGTTCACAGTAAATGCATACGGAATCAAAATAAACTATGTTGTCCTTCAACACTATGCACAATTGAATGTTTCTAAAGTGGAATTGTTATTCTAACATAGTTTGACACATCACTACAGCTGAATCTTAAATAATGACATTCGTTACATTAGACCGTCAAAATTGACGCTTTCAGAGGGAGAAATGCACATAAAGAGCAATATGAACACATGTTCCTTTTTTCACAGTAAATGCAGACGGAATCAAAATAAATTATGTTGTCCTTCAACACTATGCACAAGTGAATGTTTCTAAAGTGGAATTGTTATTCTAACATAGTTTGGCACATCACTACAGCTGAATCTTAAATAGTGACATTCGCTACATTAGACCGTCAAAATTGACGCTTTCAGAGCCAGAAAAACACATAATGAGACAATATGAACACGTGGTTGTTTTCACAGTAACTGCATACAGAATCAAAATAAACTATGTTGTCCTTCAATAATATACATAAATGAATGTTTCTAAAGTGGAATTGTCATTCTGACATAGTTTGATACATCACTACAGCTGAATCTTAAATAGTGACTTTCGCTGCATTAGGCCGTCAAAATTGACGCTTCAGAGCGAGAAAAACACATAATAAGATAATATGAACACATGTTCCTTTTTTCACAGTAAATGCATACGGAATCAAAATAAATTATGTTGTCCTTCAACACTATGCACAATTGAATGTTTCCAAAGTGGAATTGTCATTCTGACATAGTTTGATACATCACCACAGCTGAATCTTAAATAGTGACTTTCGCTGCATTAGACCGTCAAAATTGACGCTACAGAGCGAGAAAAACAGATAATCAGATAATATGAACACGTTCTTTTTTCACAGTAAATGCATACGGAATCGAAATAAACTATGTTGTCCTTCAACACTATGCACAACTGAATGTTTCTAAAGTGGAATTGTTATTCTAACATAGTTTGACACATCACTACAGCTGAATCTTAAATAATGACATTCGTTACATTGGACCGTCAAAATTGAGGCTTCAGAGCGAGAAATGCACATAATGAGACAATATGAACATATGTTCTTTTTTTCACAGTAAATGCATACGGAATCAAAATAAACTATGTTGTCCTTCAACACTATGCACAAGTGAATGTTTCTAAAGTGGAATTGTCATTCTGACATAATTTGATACATCACTACAGCTGAATCTTAAATAGTGACTTTCGCTGCATTAGGCCGTCAAAATTGACGCTTTCAAGGGGAGAAATGCACATAAAGAGCAATATGAACACATGTTCTTTTGTTCACAGTAAATGCATACGGAATCAAAATAAACTATGTTGTCCTTCAACACTATGCACAATTGAATGTTTCTAAAGTGGAATTGTTATTCTAACATAGTTTGACACATCACTACAGCTGAATCTTAAATAGTGACTTTCGTTACATTAGACCGTCAAAATTGACGCTACAGAGCGAGAAAAGCACATAAACAGTAATATGAACACATGTTCCTTTTTTCACAGTAAATGCATACGGAATCAAAATAGATTATGTTGTCCTTCAACACTATGCACAATTGAATGTTTCTAAAGTGGAATTGTCATTCTGACATAGTTTGATACATCACCACAGCTGAATCTTAAATAGTGACTTTCGCTGCATTAGGCCGTCAAAATTGACGCTTCAGAGCGAGAAAAACACATAAAAAGATAATATGAACACATGTTCCTTTTTTCACAGTAAATGCATACGGAATCAAAAGAAATTATGTTGTCCTTCAACACTATGCACAATTGAATGTTTCTAAAGTGGAATTGTCATTCTGCCATAGTTTGATACATCACTACAGCTGAATCTTAAATAGTGACTTTCGCTGCATTAGACCGTCAAAATTGACGCTTCAGAGCGAGAAAAACACATAATCAGATAATATGTACAGAGTGAGAAAAATACATAATCAGATAATATGAACACATGTTCCTTTTTTCACAGTAAATACATACGGAATCAAAATAAATTATGTTGTCCTTCAACACTATGCAAAATTGAATGTTTCTAAACTGGGATTGTCATTCTAACATAGTTTGACACATCACTAGAGCTGAATCTTAAATAATGACATTGTTACATTAGACCGTCAAAATTGACGCTTTCAGAGGGAGAAATGCACATAAAGAGCAATATGAACACATGTTCCTTTTTCCACAGTAAATGCAGACGGAATCAAAATAAATTATGTTGTCCTTCAATAATATGCATAAATGAATGTTTCTAAAGTGGAATTGTTATTCAAACATAGTTTGACACATCATTACAGCTGAATCTTAAATAATGACATTCGTTACATTAGACCGTCAAAATTGACGCTTTCAGAGCCAGAAAAACACATAATGAGACAATATGAACACATGTTCCTTTTTTCACAGTAAATGCATACGGAATCAAAATAAATTATGTTGTCCTTCAACACTATGCAAAATTGAATGTTTCTAAAGTGGAATTGTTATTCTAACATAGTTTGGCACATCACTACAGCTGAATCTTAAATAATGACATTGTTACATTCGACCGTCAAAATTGAGGCTTCAGAGCGAGAAATGCACATAATGAGACAATATGAACACATGTTCTTTTTTTCACAGTAAATGCATACGGAATCAAAATAAACTATGTTGTCCTTCAACACTATGCACAAGTGAATGTTTCTAAAGTGGAATTGTCATTCTGACGTAATTTGATACATCACTACAGCTGAATCTTAAATAGTGACTTTCGCTGCATTAGACCGTCAAAATTGACGCTTTCAAGGGGAGAAATGCACATAAAGAGCAATATGAACACATGTTCTTTTGTTCACAGTAAATGCATACGGAATCAAAATAAACTATGTTGTCCTTCAACACTATGCACAATTGAATGTTTCTAAAGTGGAATTGTCATTCTGACATAGTTTGATACATCACTACAGCTGAATCTTAAATAGTGACTTTCGCTGCATTAGACCGTCAAAATTGACGCTACAGAGCGAGAAAAACAGATAATCAGATAATATGAACACGTTCTTTTTTCACAGTAAATGCATACGGAATCGAAATAAACTATGTTGTCCTTCAACACTATGCACAACTGAATGTTTCTAAAGTGGAATTGTTATTCTAACATAGTTTGACACATCACTACAGCTGAATCTTAAATAATGACATTCGTTACATTGGACCGTCAAAATTGAGGCTTCAGAGCGAGAAATGCACATAATGAGACAATATGAACACATGTTCTTTTTTTCACAGTAAATGCATACGGAATCAAAATAAACTATGTTGTCCTTCAACACTATGCACAAGTGAATGTTTCTAAAGTGGAATTGTCATTCTGACATAATTTGATACATCACTACAGCTGAATTTTAAATAGTGACTTTCGCTGCATTAGGCCGTCAAAATTGACGCTTTCAAGGGGAGAAATGCACATAAAGAGCAATATGAACACATGTTCTTTTGTTCACAGTAAATGCATACGGAATCAAAATAAACTATGTTGTCCTTCAACACTATGCACAATTGAATGTTTCTAAAGTGGAATTGTTATTCTAACATAGTTTGACACATCACTACAGCTGAATCTTAAATAATGACATTCGTTACATTAGACCGTCAAAATTGACGCTTTCAGAGGGAGAAATGCACATAAAGAGCAATATGAACACATGTTCCTTTTTTCACAGTAAATACAGACGGAATCAAAATAAATTATGTTGTCCTTCAACACTATGCACAAGTGAATGTTTCTAAAGTGGAATTGTTATTCTAACATAATTTGATACATCACTACAGCTGAATCTTAAATAGTGACTTTCGTTACATTAGACCGTCAAAATTGACGCTACAGAGCGAGAAAAACACATAAACAGTAATATGAACACATGTTCCTTTTTTCACAGTAAATACATACGGAATCAAAATAAATTATGTTGTCCTTCAACACTATGCACAAGTGAATGTTTCTAAAGTGGAATTGTCATTCTGACATAATTTGATACATCACTACAGCTGAATCTTAAATAATGACATTCGTTACATTAGACCGTCAAAATTGACGCTTCAAAGCGAGAAAAACACATAATAAGATAATATGAACACATGTTCTTTTTTCACAGTAAATGCATACGGAATCAAAATAAATTATGTTGTCCTTCAACACTATGCAAAATTGAATGTTTCTAAACTGGAATTGTCATTCTAACATAGTTTGACACATCACTACAGCTGAATCTTAAATAATGACATTCGTTACATTAGACCGTCAAAATTGACGCTTCAGAGCGAGAAATGCACATAAAGAGCAATATGAACACATGTACCTTTTTTCACAGTAAATGCATACGGAATCAAAATAAATTATGTTGTCCTTCAACACTAAGCACAAGTGAATGTTTCTAAAGTGGAATTGTTATTCTAACATAGTTTGACACATCACTACAGCTGAATCTTAAACAATGACATTCGTTACATTAGACCGTCAAAATTGACGCTACAGAGCGAGAAAAACACATAATAGGATTATATGAACACATGTTCCTTTTTTCACAGTAAATGCATACGGAATCAAAATAAACTATGTTGTCCTTCAACACTATGCACAAGTGAATGTTTCTAAAGTGGAATTGTCATTCTGACATAATTTGATACATCACTACAGCTGAATCTTAAATAGTGACTTTCGCTGCATTAGACCGTCAAAATTGACGCTACAGAGCGAGAAAAACACATAAACAGTAATATGAACACATGTTCCTTTTTTCACAGTAAATACATACGGAATCAAAATAAATTATGTTGTCCTTCAACACTATGCAAAATTGAATGTTTCTAAACTGGAATTGTCATTCTAACATAGTTTGATACATCACCACAGCTGAATCTTAAATAGTGACTTTCGCTGCATTAGACCGTCAAAATTGACGCTTTCAGAGGGAGAAATGCACATAAAGAGCAATATGAACACATGTTCCTTTTTTCACAGTAAATGCAGACGGAATCAAAATAAATTATGTTGTCCTTCAATAATATGCATAAATGAATGTTTCTAAAGTGGAATTGTTATTCTAACATAGTTTGACACATCATTACAGCTGAATCTTAAATAATGACATTCGTTACATTAGACCGTCAAAATTGACGCTTTCAAAGCAAGAAAAACACATAATAAGATAATATGAACACATGTTCCTTTTTTCACAGTAAATGCATACGGAATCAAAATAAATTATGTTGTCCTTCAACACTATGCAAAATTGAATGTTTCTAAAGTGGAATTGTCATTCTGACATAATTTGATACATCACTACAGCTGAATCTTAAATAGTGACTTTCGCTGCATTAGACCGTCAAAATTGACGCTTCAGAGCGAGTAATGCACATAAAGAGCAATATGAACACATGTTCCTTTTTTCACAATAAATACATACGGAATCAAAATAAATTATGTTGTCCTTCAACACTATGCACAATTGAATGTTTCTAAAGTGGAATTGTTATTCTAACATAGTTTGACACATCACTACAGCTGAATCTTAAATAATGACATTCGTTACATTAGACCGTCAAAATTGAGGCTTCAGAGCGAGAAATGCACATAATGAGACAATATGAACACATGTTCTTTTTTTCACAATAAATACATACGGAATCAAAATAAATTATGTTGTCCTTCAACACTATGCACAAGTGAATGTTTCTAAACTGGAATTGTTATTCTAACATAGTTTGATACATCACCACAGCTGAATCTTAAATAGTGACTTTCGCTGCATTAGACCGTCAAAATTGACGCTTTCAAGGGGAGAAATGCACATAAAGAGCAATATGAACACATGTTCTTTTGTTCACAGTAAATGCATACGGAATCAAAATAAACTATGTTGTCCTTCAACACTATGCACAATTGAATGTTTCTAAACTGGAATTGTTATTCTAACATAGTTTGACACATCACTACAGCTGAATCTTAAATAATGACATTCGTTAAATTAGACCGTCAAAATTGACGCTTTCAGAGGGAGAAATGCACATAAAGAGCAATATGAACACATGTTCCTTTTTTCACAGTAAATGCAGACAGAATCAAAATAAATTATGTTTTCCTTCAACACTATGCACAAGTGAATGTTTCTAAAGTGGAATTGTTATTCTAACATAATTTGATACATCACTACAGCTGAATCTTAAATAGTGACTTTCGTTACATTAGACCGTCAAAATTGACGCTACAGAGCGAGAAAAACACATAAACAGTAATATGAACACATGTTCCTTTTTTCACAGTAAATACATACGGAATCAAAATAAATTATGTTGTCCTTCAACACTATGCAAAATTGAATGTTTCTAAAGTGGAATTGTTATTCTAACATGGTTTGACACATCACTACAGCTGAATCTTAAACAATGACATTCGTTACATTAGACCGTCAAAATTGACGCTACAGAGCGAGAAAAACACATAATAGAATAATATGAACACATGTTCCTTTTTTCACAGTAAATGCATACGGAATCAAAATAAACTATGTTGTCCTTCAACACTATGCACAAGTGAATGTTTCTAAAGTGGAATTGTCATTCTGACATAATTTGATACATCACTACAGCTGAATCTTAAATAGTGACTTTCGCTGCATTAGACCGTCAAAATTGACGCTACAGAGCGAGAAAAACACATAAACAGTAATATGAACACATGTTCCTTTTTTCACAGTAAATACATACGGAATCAAAATAAATTATGTTGTCCTTCAACACTATGCACAAGTGAATGTTTCTAAAGTGGAATTGTTATTCTAACATAATTTGATACATCACTACAGCTGAATCTTAAATAGTGACTTTCGTTACATTAGACCGTCAAAATTGACGCTACAGAGCGAGAAAAACACATAAACAGTAAACTGAACACATGTTCCTTTTTTCACAGTAAATACATACGGAATCAAAATAAATTATGTTGTCCTTCAACACTATGCACAAATGAATGTTTCTAAAGTGGAATTGTTATTCTAACATAGTTTGACACATCACTACAGCTGAATCTTAAATAATGACATTCGTACATTAGACCGTCAAAATTGACGCTTTCAGAGGGAGAAATGCACATAAAGAGCAATATGAACACATGTTCCTTTTTTCACAGTAAATACATACGGAATCAAAATAAATTATGTTGTCCTTCAACACTATGCAAAATTGAATGTTTCTAAACTGGAATTGTCATTCTAACATAGTTTGACACATCACTACAGCTGAATCTTAAATAATGACATTCGTTACATTAGACCGTCAAAATTGACGCTTCAGAGCGAGAAATGCACATAAAGAGCAATATGAACACATGTACCTTTTTTCACAGTAAATGCAGACGGAATCAAAATAAATTATGTTGTCCTTCAACACTATGCACAAGTGAATGTTTCTAAAGTGGAATTGTTATTCTAACATAGTTTGATACATCACCACAGCTGAATCTTTAATAGTGACTTTCGCTGCATTAGACCGTCAAAATTGACGCTTTCAAGGGGAGAAATGCACATAAAGAGCAATATGAACACATGTTCTTTTGTTCACAGTAAATGCATACGGAATCAAAATAAACTATGTTGTCCTTCAACACTATGCACAATTGAATGTTTCTAAAGTGGAATTGTTATTCTAACATAGTTTGACACATCACTACAGCTGAATCTTAAATAATGACATTCGTTACATTAGACCGTCAAAATTGACGCTTTCAGAGGGAGAAATGCACATAAAGAGCAATATGAACACATGTTCCTTTTTTCACAGTAAATGCAGACGGAATCAAAATAAATTATGTTGTCCTTCAACACTATGCACAAGTGAATGTTTCTAAAGTGGAATTGTTATTCTAACATAGTTTGGCACATCACTACAGCTGAATCTTAAATAGTGACATTCGCTACATTAGACCGTCAAAATTGACGCTTTCAGAGCCAGAAAAACACATAATGAGACAATATGAACACGTGGTTGTTTTCACAGTAACTGCATACAGAATCAAAATAAACTATGTTGTCCTTCAATAATATACATAAATGAATGTTTCTAAAGTGGAATTGTCATTCTGACATAGTTTGATACATCACTACAGCTGAATCTTAAATAGTGACTTTCGCTGCATTAGGCCGTCAAAATTGACGCTTCAGAGCGAGAAAAACACATAATAAGATAATATGAACACATGTTCCTTTTTTCACAGTAAATGCATACGGAATCAAAATAAATTATGTTGTCCTTCAACACTATGCACAATTGAATGTTTCCAAAGTGGAATTGTCATTCTGACATAGTTTGATACATCACCACAGCTGAATCTTAAATAGTGACTTTCGCTGCATTAGACCGTCAAAATTGACGCTACAGAGCGAGAAAAACAGATAATCAGATAATATGAACACGTTCTTTTTTCACAGTAAATGCATACGGAATCGAAATAAACTATGTTGTCCTTCAACACTATGCACAACTGAATGTTTCTAAAGTGGAATTGTTATTCTAACATAGTTTGACACATCACTACAGCTGAATCTTAAATAATGACATTCGTTACATTGGACCGTCAAAATTGAGGCTTCAGAGCGAGAAATGCACATAATGAGACAATATGAACATATGTTCTTTTTTTCACAGTAAATGCATACGGAATCAAAATAAACTATGTTGTCCTTCAACACTATGCACAAGTGAATGTTTCTAAAGTGGAATTGTCATTCTGACATAATTTGATACATCACTACAGCTGAATCTTAAATAGTGACTTTCGCTGCATTAGGCCGTCAAAATTGACGCTTTCAAGGGGAGAAATGCACATAAAGAGCAATATGAACACATGTTCTTTTGTTCACAGTAAATGCATACGGAATCAAAATAAACTATGTTGTCCTTCAACACTATGCACAATTGAATGTTTCTAAAGTGGAATTGTTATTCTAACATAGTTTGACACATCACTACAGCTGAATCTTAAATAGTGACTTTCGTTACATTAGACCGTCAAAATTGACGCTACAGAGCGAGAAAAGCACATAAACAGTAATATGAACACATGTTCCTTTTTTCACAGTAAATGCATACGGAATCAAAATAGATTATGTTGTCCTTCAACACTATGCACAATTGAATGTTTCTAAAGTGGAATTGTCATTCTGACATAGTTTGATACATCACCACAGCTGAATCTTAAATAGTGACTTTCGCTGCATTAGGCCGTCAAAATTGACGCTTCAGAGCGAGAAAAACACATAAAAAGATAATATGAACACATGTTCCTTTTTTCACAGTAAATGCATACGGAATCAAAAGAAATTATGTTGTCCTTCAACACTATGCACAATTGAATGTTTCTAAAGTGGAATTGTCATTCTGCCATAGTTTGATACATCACTACAGCTGAATCTTAAATAGTGACTTTCGCTGCATTAGACCGTCAAAATTGACGCTTCAGAGCGAGAAAAACACATAATCAGATAATATGTACAGAGTGAGAAAAATACATAATCAGATAATATGAACACATGTTCCTTTTTTCACAGTAAATACATACGGAATCAAAATAAATTATGTTGTCCTTCAACACTATGCAAAATTGAATGTTTCTAAACTGGGATTGTCATTCTAACATAGTTTGACACATCACTAGAGCTGAATCTTAAATAATGACATTGTTACATTAGACCGTCAAAATTGACGCTTTCAGAGGGAGAAATGCACATAAAGAGCAATATGAACACATGTTCCTTTTTCCACAGTAAATGCAGACGGAATCAAAATAAATTATGTTGTCCTTCAATAATATGCATAAATGAATGTTTCTAAAGTGGAATTGTTATTCAAACATAGTTTGACACATCATTACAGCTGAATCTTAAATAATGACATTCGTTACATTAGACCGTCAAAATTGACGCTTTCAGAGCCAGAAAAACACATAATGAGACAATATGAACACATGTTCCTTTTTTCACAGTAAATGCATACGGAATCAAAATAAATTATGTTGTCCTTCAACACTATGCAAAATTGAATGTTTCTAAAGTGGAATTGTTATTCTAACATAGTTTGGCACATCACTACAGCTGAATCTTAAATAATGACATTGTTACATTCGACCGTCAAAATTGAGGCTTCAGAGCGAGAAATGCACATAATGAGACAATATGAACACATGTTCTTTTTTTCACAGTAAATGCATACGGAATCAAAATAAACTATGTTGTCCTTCAACACTATGCACAAGTGAATGTTTCTAAAGTGGAATTGTCATTCTGACGTAATTTGATACATCACTACAGCTGAATCTTAAATAGTGACTTTCGCTGCATTAGACCGTCAAAATTGACGCTTTCAAGGGGAGAAATGCACATAAAGAGCAATATGAACACATGTTCTTTTGTTCACAGTAAATGCATACGGAATCAAAATAAACTATGTTGTCCTTCAACACTATGCACAATTGAATGTTTCTAAAGTGGAATTGTCATTCTGACATAGTTTGATACATCACTACAGCTGAATCTTAAATAGTGACTTTCGCTGCATTAGACCGTCAAAATTGACGCTACAGAGCGAGAAAAACAGATAATCAGATAATATGAACACGTTCTTTTTTCACAGTAAATGCATACGGAATCGAAATAAACTATGTTGTCCTTCAACACTATGCACAACTGAATGTTTCTAAAGTGGAATTGTTATTCTAACATAGTTTGACACATCACTACAGCTGAATCTTAAATAATGACATTCGTTACATTGGACCGTCAAAATTGAGGCTTCAGAGCGAGAAATGCACATAATGAGACAATATGAACACATGTTCTTTTTTTCACAGTAAATGCATACGGAATCAAAATAAACTATGTTGTCCTTCAACACTATGCACAAGTGAATGTTTCTAAAGTGGAATTGTCATTCTGACATAATTTGATACATCACTACAGCTGAATTTTAAATAGTGACTTTCGCTGCATTAGGCCGTCAAAATTGACGCTTTCAAGGGGAGAAATGCACATAAAGAGCAATATGAACACATGTTCTTTTGTTCACAGTAAATGCATACGGAATCAAAATAAACTATGTTGTCCTTCAACACTATGCACAATTGAATGTTTCTAAAGTGGAATTGTTATTCTAACATAGTTTGACACATCACTACAGCTGAATCTTAAATAATGACATTCGTTACATTAGACCGTCAAAATTGACGCTTTCAGAGGGAGAAATGCACATAAAGAGCAATATGAACACATGTTCCTTTTTTCACAGTAAATACAGACGGAATCAAAATAAATTATGTTGTCCTTCAACACTATGCACAAGTGAATGTTTCTAAAGTGGAATTGTTATTCTAACATAATTTGATACATCACTACAGCTGAATCTTAAATAGTGACTTTCGTTACATTAGACCGTCAAAATTGACGCTACAGAGCGAGAAAAACACATAAACAGTAATATGAACACATGTTCCTTTTTTCACAGTAAATACATACGGAATCAAAATAAATTATGTTGTCCTTCAACACTATGCACAATTGAATGTTTCTAAAGTGGAATTGTTATTCTAACATAATTTGATACATCACTACAGCTGAATCTTAAATAGTGACTTTCGTTACATCAGACCGTCAAAATTGACGCTACAGAGCGAGAAAAACACATAAACAGTAATATGAACACACGTTCCTTTTTTCACAGTAAATACATACGGAATCAAAATAAATTATGTTGTCCTTCAACACTATGCACAATTGAATGTTTCTAAAGTGGAATTGTCATTCTAACATAGTTTGATACATCACTACAGCTGAATCTTAAATAGTGACTTTCGCTGCATTAGACCGTCAAAATTGACGCGACAGAGCGAGAAAAACACATAATAGGATAATATGAACACATGTTCCTTTTTTCACAGTAAATGCATACGGAATCAAAATAAATTATGTTGTCCTTCAACACTATGCAAAATTGAATGTTTCTAAACTGGAATTGTCATTCTAACATAGTTTGACACATCACTACAGCTGAATCTTAAATAATGACATTCGTTACATTAGACCGTCAAAATTGACGCTTCAGAGCGAGAAATGCACATAAAGAGCAATATGAACACATGTACCTTTTTTCACAGTAAATGCAGACGGAATCAAAATAAATTATGTTGTCCTTCAAAACTATGCACAAGTGAATGTTTCTAAAGTGGAATTGTTATTCTAACATAGTTTGACACATCACTACAGCTGAATCTTAAATAGTGACATTCGCTGCATTAGACCGTCAAAATTGACGCTTTCAGAGCCAGAAAAACACATAATGAGACAATATGAACACGTGGTTGTTTTCACAGTAACTGCATACAGAATCAAAATAAACTATGTTGTCCTTCAATAATATGCATAAATGAATGTTTCTAAAGTGGAATTGTCATCCTAACATAGTTTGATACATCACCACAGCTGAATCTTAAATAGTGACTTTCGCTGCATTAGACCGTCAAAATTGACGCTTCAAAGCGAGAAAAACACATAATAAGATAATATGAACACATGTTCCTTTTTTCACAGTAAATACATACGGAATCAAAATAAATTATGTTGTCCTTCAACACTATGCAAAATTGAATGTTTCTAAAGTGGAATTGTTATTCTAACATGGTTTGACACATCACTACAGCTGAATCTTAAACAATGACATTCGTTACATTAGACCGTCAAAATTGACGCTACAGAGCGAGAAAAACACATAATAGGATAATATGAACACATGTTCCTTTTTTCACAGTAAATGCATACGGAATCAAAATAAACTATGTTGTCCTTCAACACTATGCACAAGTGAATGTTTCTAAAGTGGAATTGTCATTCTGACATAATTTGATACATCACTACAGCTGAATCTTAAATAGTGACTTTCGCTGCATTAGACCGTCAAAATTGACGCTACAGAGCGAGAAAAACACATAAACAGTAATATGAACACATGTTCCTTTTTTCACAGTAAATACATACGGAATCAAAATAAATTATGTTGTCCTTCAACACTATGCACAAGTGAATGTTTCTAAAGTGGAATTGTTATTCTAACATAATTTGATACATCACTACAGCTGAATCTTAAATAGTGACTTTCGTTACATTAGACCGTCAAAATTGACGCTACAGAGCGAGAAAAACACATAAACAGTAATATGAACACATGTTCCTTTTTTCACAGTAAATACATACGGAATCAAAATAAATTATGTTGTCCTTCAACACTATGCAAAATTGAATGTTTCTAAAGTGGAATTGTTATTCTAACATGGTTTGACACATCACTACAGCTGAATCTTAAACAATGACATTCGTTACATTAGACCGTCAAAATTGACGCTACAGAGCGAGAAAAACACATAATAGAATAATATGAACACATGTTCCTTTTTTCACAGTAAATGCATACGGAATCAAAATAAACTATGTTGTCCTTCAACACTATGCACAAGTGAATGTTTCTAAAGTGGAATTGTCATTCTGACATAATTTGATACATCACTACAGCTGAATCTTAAATAGTGACTTTCGCTGCATTAGACCGTCAAAATTGACGCTACAGAGCGAGAAAAACACATAAACAGTAATATGAACACATGTTCCTTTTTTCACAGTAAATACATACGGAATCAAAATAAATTATGTTGTCCTTCAACACTATGCACAAGTGAATGTTTCTAAAGTGGAATTGTTATTCTAACATAATTTGATACATCACTACAGCTGAATCTTAAATAGTGACTTTCGTTACATTAGACCGTCAAAATTGACGCTACAGAGCGAGAAAAACACATAAACAGTAATATGAACACATGTTCCTTTTTTCACAGTAAATACATACGGAATCAAAATAAATTATGTTGTCCTTCAACACTATGCACAAATGAATGTTTCTAAAGTGGAATTGTTATTCTAACATAGTTTGACACATCACTACAGCTGAATCTTAAATAATGACATTCGTACATTAGACCGTCAAAATTGACGCTTTCAGAGGGAGAAATGCACATAAAGAGCAATATGAACACATGTTCCTTTTTTCACAGTAAATACATACGGAATCAAAATAAATTATGTTGTCCTTCAACACTATGCAAAATTGAATGTTTCTAAACTGGAATTGTCATTCTAACATAGTTTGACACATCACTACAGCTGAATCTTAAATAATGACATTCGTTACATTAGACCGTCAAAATTGACGCTTCAGAGCGAGAAATGCACATAAAGAGCAATATGAACACATGTACCTTTTTTCACAGTAAATGCAGACGGAATCAAAATAAATTATGTTGTCCTTCAACACTATGCACAAGTGAATGTTTCTAAAGTGGAATTGTTATTCTAACATAGTTTGATACATCACCACAGCTGAATCTTTAATAGTGACTTTCGCTGCATTAGACCGTCAAAATTGACGCTTTCAAGGGGAGAAATGCACATAAAGAGCAATATGAACACATGTTCTTTTGTTCACAGTAAATGCATACGGAATCAAAATAAACTATGTTGTCCTTCAACACTATGCACAATTGAATGTTTCTAAAGTGGAATTGTTATTCTAACATAGTTTGACACATCACTACAGCTGAATCTTAAATAATGACATTCGTTACATTAGACCGTCAAAATTGACGCTTTCAGAGGGAGAAATGCACATAAAGAGCAATATGAACACATGTTCCTTTTTTCACAGTAAATGCAGACGGAATCAAAATAAATTATGTTGTCCTTCAACACTATGCACAAGTGAATGTTTCTAAAGTGGAATTGTTATTCTAACATAGTTTGGCACATCACTACAGCTGAATCTTAAATAGTGACATTCGCTACATTAGACCGTCAAAATTGACGCTTTCAGAGCCAGAAAAACACATAATGAGACAATATGAACACGTGGTTGTTTTCACAGTAACTGCATACAGAATCAAAATAAACTATGTTGTCCTTCAACACTATGCACAAGTGAATGTTTCTAAAGTGGAATTGTCATTCTGACATAATTTGATACATCACTACAGCTGAATCTTAAATAATGACATTCGTTACATTAGACCGTCAAAATTGACGCTTCAAAGCGAGAAAAACACATAATAAGATAATATGAACACATGTTCTTTTTTCACAGTAAATGCATACGGAATCAAAATAAATTATGTTGTCCTTCAACACTATGCAAAATTGAATGTTTCTAAACTGGAATTGTCATTCTAACATAGTTTGACACATCACTACAGCTGAATCTTAAATAATGACATTCGTTACATTAGACCGTCAAAATTGACGCTTCAGAGCGAGAAATGCACATAAAGAGCAATATGAACACATGTACCTTTTTTCACAGTAAATGCATACGGAATCAAAATAAATTATGTTGTCCTTCAACACTAAGCACAAGTGAATGTTTCTAAAGTGGAATTGTTATTCTAACATAGTTTGACACATCACTACAGCTGAATCTTAAACAATGACATTCGTTACATTAGACCGTCAAAATTGACGCTACAGAGCGAGAAAAACACATAATAGGATTATATGAACACATGTTCCTTTTTTCACAGTAAATGCATACGGAATCAAAATAAACTATGTTGTCCTTCAACACTATGCACAAGTGAATGTTTCTAAAGTGGAATTGTCATTCTGACATAATTTGATACATCACTACAGCTGAATCTTAAATAGTGACTTTCGCTGCATTAGACCGTCAAAATTGACGCTACAGAGCGAGAAAAACACATAAACAGTAATATGAACACATGTTCCTTTTTTCACAGTAAATACATACGGAATCAAAATAAATTATGTTGTCCTTCAACACTATGCAAAATTGAATGTTTCTAAACTGGAATTGTCATTCTAACATAGTTTGATACATCACCACAGCTGAATCTTAAATAGTGACTTTCGCTGCATTAGACCGTCAAAATTGACGCTTTCAGAGGGAGAAATGCACATAAAGAGCAATATGAACACATGTTCCTTTTTTCACAGTAAATGCAGACGGAATCAAAATAAATTATGTTGTCCTTCAATAATATGCATAAATGAATGTTTCTAAAGTGGAATTGTTATTCTAACATAGTTTGACACATCATTACAGCTGAATCTTAAATAATGACATTCGTTACATTAGACCGTCAAAATTGACGCTTTCAAAGCAAGAAAAACACATAATAAGATAATATGAACACATGTTCCTTTTTTCACAGTAAATGCATACGGAATCAAAATAAATTATGTTGTCCTTCAACACTATGCAAAATTGAATGTTTCTAAAGTGGAATTGTCATTCTGACATAATTTGATACATCACTACAGCTGAATCTTAAATAGTGACTTTCGCTGCATTAGACCGTCAAAATTGACGCTTCAGAGCGAGTAATGCACATAAAGAGCAATATGAACACATGTTCCTTTTTTCACAATAAATACATACGGAATCAAAATAAATTATGTTGTCCTTCAACACTATGCACAATTGAATGTTTCTAAAGTGGAATTGTTATTCTAACATAGTTTGACACATCACTACAGCTGAATCTTAAATAATGACATTCGTTACATTAGACCGTCAAAATTGAGGCTTCAGAGCGAGAAATGCACATAATGAGACAATATGAACACATGTTCTTTTTTTCACAATAAATACATACGGAATCAAAATAAATTATGTTGTCCTTCAACACTATGCACAAGTGAATGTTTCTAAACTGGAATTGTTATTCTAACATAGTTTGATACATCACCACAGCTGAATCTTAAATAGTGACTTTCGCTGCATTAGACCGTCAAAATTGACGCTTTCAAGGGGAGAAATGCACATAAAGAGCAATATGAACACATGTTCTTTTGTTCACAGTAAATGCATACGGAATCAAAATAAACTATGTTGTCCTTCAACACTATGCACAATTGAATGTTTCTAAACTGGAATTGTTATTCTAACATAGTTTGACACATCACTACAGCTGAATCTTAAATAATGACATTCGTTAAATTAGACCGTCAAAATTGACGCTTTCAGAGGGAGAAATGCACATAAAGAGCAATATGAACACATGTTCCTTTTTTCACAGTAAATGCAGACAGAATCAAAATAAATTATGTTTTCCTTCAACACTATGCACAAGTGAATGTTTCTAAAGTGGAATTGTTATTCTAACATAATTTGATACATCACTACAGCTGAATCTTAAATAGTGACTTTCGTTACATTAGACCGTCAAAATTGACGCTACAGAGCGAGAAAAACACATAAACAGTAATATGAACACATGTTCCTTTTTTCACAGTAAATACATACGGAATCAAAATAAATTATGTTGTCCTTCAACACTATGCAAAATTGAATGTTTCTAAAGTGGAATTGTTATTCTAACATGGTTTGACACATCACTACAGCTGAATCTTAAACAATGACATTCGTTACATTAGACCGTCAAAATTGACGCTACAGAGCGAGAAAAACACATAATAGAATAATATGAACACATGTTCCTTTTTTCACAGTAAATGCATACGGAATCAAAATAAACTATGTTGTCCTTCAACACTATGCACAAGTGAATGTTTCTAAAGTGGAATTGTCATTCTGACATAATTTGATACATCACTACAGCTGAATCTTAAATAGTGACTTTCGCTGCATTAGACCGTCAAAATTGACGCTACAGAGCGAGAAAAACACATAAACAGTAATATGAACACATGTTCCTTTTTTCACAGTAAATACATACGGAATCAAAATAAATTATGTTGTCCTTCAACACTATGCACAAGTGAATGTTTCTAAAGTGGAATTGTTATTCTAACATAATTTGATACATCACTACAGCTGAATCTTAAATAGTGACTTTCGTTACATTAGACCGTCAAAATTGACGCTACAGAGCGAGAAAAACACATAAACAGTAAACTGAACACATGTTCCTTTTTTCACAGTAAATACATACGGAATCAAAATAAATTATGTTGTCCTTCAACACTATGCACAAATGAATGTTTCTAAAGTGGAATTGTTATTCTAACATAGTTTGACACATCACTACAGCTGAATCTTAAATAATGACATTCGTACATTAGACCGTCAAAATTGACGCTTTCAGAGGGAGAAATGCACATAAAGAGCAATATGAACACATGTTCCTTTTTTCACAGTAAATACATACGGAATCAAAATAAATTATGTTGTCCTTCAACACTATGCAAAATTGAATGTTTCTAAACTGGAATTGTCATTCTAACATAGTTTGACACATCACTACAGCTGAATCTTAAATAATGACATTCGTTACATTAGACCGTCAAAATTGACGCTTCAGAGCGAGAAATGCACATAAAGAGCAATATGAACACATGTACCTTTTTTCACAGTAAATGCAGACGGAATCAAAATAAATTATGTTGTCCTTCAACACTATGCACAAGTGAATGTTTCTAAAGTGGAATTGTTATTCTAACATAGTTTGATACATCACCACAGCTGAATCTTTAATAGTGACTTTCGCTGCATTAGACCGTCAAAATTGACGCTTTCAAGGGGAGAAATGCACATAAAGAGCAATATGAACACATGTTCTTTTGTTCACAGTAAATGCATACGGAATCAAAATAAACTATGTTGTCCTTCAACACTATGCACAATTGAATGTTTCTAAAGTGGAATTGTTATTCTAACATAGTTTGACACATCACTACAGCTGAATCTTAAATAATGACATTCGTTACATTAGACCGTCAAAATTGACGCTTTCAGAGGGAGAAATGCACATAAAGAGCAATATGAACACATGTTCCTTTTTTCACAGTAAATGCAGACGGAATCAAAATAAATTATGTTGTCCTTCAACACTATGCACAAGTGAATGTTTCTAAAGTGGAATTGTTATTCTAACATAGTTTGGCACATCACTACAGCTGAATCTTAAATAGTGACATTCGCTACATTAGACCGTCAAAATTGACGCTTTCAGAGCCAGAAAAACACATAATGAGACAATATGAACACGTGGTTGTTTTCACAGTAACTGCATACAGAATCAAAATAAACTATGTTGTCCTTCAATAATATACATAAATGAATGTTTCTAAAGTGGAATTGTCATTCTGACATAGTTTGATACATCACTACAGCTGAATCTTAAATAGTGACTTTCGCTGCATTAGGCCGTCAAAATTGACGCTTCAGAGCGAGAAAAACACATAATAAGATAATATGAACACATGTTCCTTTTTTCACAGTAAATGCATACGGAATCAAAATAAATTATGTTGTCCTTCAACACTATGCACAATTGAATGTTTCCAAAGTGGAATTGTCATTCTGACATAGTTTGATACATCACCACAGCTGAATCTTAAATAGTGACTTTCGCTGCATTAGACCGTCAAAATTGACGCTACAGAGCGAGAAAAACAGATAATCAGATAATATGAACACGTTCTTTTTTCACAGTAAATGCATACGGAATCGAAATAAACTATGTTGTCCTTCAACACTATGCACAACTGAATGTTTCTAAAGTGGAATTGTTATTCTAACATAGTTTGACACATCACTACAGCTGAATCTTAAATAATGACATTCGTTACATTGGACCGTCAAAATTGAGGCTTCAGAGCGAGAAATGCACATAATGAGACAATATGAACATATGTTCTTTTTTTCACAGTAAATGCATACGGAATCAAAATAAACTATGTTGTCCTTCAACACTATGCACAAGTGAATGTTTCTAAAGTGGAATTGTCATTCTGACATAATTTGATACATCACTACAGCTGAATCTTAAATAGTGACTTTCGCTGCATTAGGCCGTCAAAATTGACGCTTTCAAGGGGAGAAATGCACATAAAGAGCAATATGAACACATGTTCTTTTGTTCACAGTAAATGCATACGGAATCAAAATAAACTATGTTGTCCTTCAACACTATGCACAATTGAATGTTTCTAAAGTGGAATTGTTATTCTAACATAGTTTGACACATCACTACAGCTGAATCTTAAATAGTGACTTTCGTTACATTAGACCGTCAAAATTGACGCTACAGAGCGAGAAAAGCACATAAACAGTAATATGAACACATGTTCCTTTTTTCACAGTAAATGCATACGGAATCAAAATAGATTATGTTGTCCTTCAACACTATGCACAATTGAATGTTTCTAAAGTGGAATTGTCATTCTGACATAGTTTGATACATCACCACAGCTGAATCTTAAATAGTGACTTTCGCTGCATTAGGCCGTCAAAATTGACGCTTCAGAGCGAGAAAAACACATAAAAAGATAATATGAACACATGTTCCTTTTTTCACAGTAAATGCATACGGAATCAAAAGAAATTATGTTGTCCTTCAACACTATGCACAATTGAATGTTTCTAAAGTGGAATTGTCATTCTGCCATAGTTTGATACATCACTACAGCTGAATCTTAAATAGTGACTTTCGCTGCATTAGACCGTCAAAATTGACGCTTTCAAGGGGAGAAATGCACATAAAGAGCAATATGAACACATGTTCTTTTGTTCACAGTAAATGCATACGGAATCAAAATAAACTATGTTGTCCTTCAACACTATGCACAATTGAATGTTTCTAAAGTGGAATTGTTATTCTAACATAGTTTGACACATCACTACAGCTGAATCTTAAATAATGACATTCGTTACATTAGACCGTCAAAATTGACGCTTTCAGAGGGAGAAATGCACATAAAGAGCAATATGAACACATGTTCCTTTTTTCACAGTAAATGCAGACGGAATCAAAATAAATTATGTTGTCCTTCAACACTATGCACAAGTGAATGTTTCTAAAGTGGAATTGTTATTCTAACATAGTTTGGCACATCACTACAGCTGAATCTTAAATAGTGACATTCGCTACATTAGACCGTCAAAATTGACGCTTTCAGAGCCAGAAAAACACATAATGAGACAATATGAACACGTGGTTGTTTTCACAGTAACTGCATACAGAATCAAAATAAACTATGTTGTCCTTCAATAATATGCATAAATGAATGTTTCTAAAGTGGAATTGTCATTCTAACATAGTTTGACACATCACTACAGCTGAATCTTAAATAATGACATTCGTTACATTAGACCGTCAAAATTGAGGCTTCAGAGCGAGAAATGCACATAATGAGACAATATGAACACATGTTCTTTTTTTCACAGTAAATGCATACGGAATCAAAATAAACTATGTTGTCCTTCAACACTATGCACAAGTGAATGTTTCTAAAGTGGAATTGTCATTCTGACATAATTTGATACATCACTACAGCTGAATCTTAAATAATGACATTCGTTACATTAGACCGTCAAAATTGACGCTTCAAAGCGAGAAAAACACATAATAAGATAATATGAACACATGTTCTTTTTTCACAGTAAATGCATACGGAATCAAAATAAATTATGTTGTCCTTCAACACTATGCAAAATTGAATGTTTCTAAACTGGAATTGTCATTCTAACATAGTTTGACACATCACTACAGCTGAATCTTAAATAATGACATTCGTTACATTAGACCGTCAAAATTGACGCTTCAGAGCGAGAAATGCACATAAAGAGCAATATGAACACATGTACCTTTTTTCACAGTAAATGCATACGGAATCAAAATAAATTATGTTGTCCTTCAACACTAAGCACAAGTGAATGTTTCTAAAGTGGAATTGTTATTCTAACATAGTTTGACACATCACTACAGCTGAATCTTAAACAATGACATTCGTTACATTAGACCGTCAAAATTGACGCTACAGAGCGAGAAAAACACATAATAGGATTATATGAACACATGTTCCTTTTTTCACAGTAAATGCATACGGAATCAAAATAAACTATGTTGTCCTTCAACACTATGCACAAGTGAATGTTTCTAAAGTGGAATTGTCATTCTGACATAATTTGATACATCACTACAGCTGAATCTTAAATAGTGACTTTCGCTGCATTAGACCGTCAAAATTGACGCTACAGAGCGAGAAAAACACATAAACAGTAATATGAACACATGTTCCTTTTTTCACAGTAAATACATACGGAATCAAAATAAATTATGTTGTCCTTCAACACTATGCAAAATTGAATGTTTCTAAACTGGAATTGTCATTCTAACATAGTTTGATACATCACCACAGCTGAATCTTAAATAGTGACTTTCGCTGCATTAGACCGTCAAAATTGACGCTTTCAGAGCCAGAAAAACACATAATGAGACAATATGAACACGTGGTTGTTTTCACAGTAACTGCATACAGAATCAAAATAAACTATGTTGTCCTTCAATAATATGCATAAATGAATGTTTCTAAAGTGGAATTGTCATCCTAACATAGTTTGATACATCACCACAGCTGAATCTTAAATAGTGACTTTCGCTGCATTAGACCGTCAAAATTGACGCTTCAAAGCGAGAAAAACACATAATAAGATAATATGAACACATGTTCCTTTTTTCACAGTAAATACATACGGAATCAAAATAAATTATGTTGTCCTTCAACACTATGCAAAATTGAATGTTTCTAAAGTGGAATTGTTATTCTAACATGGTTTGACACATCACTACAGCTGAATCTTAAACAATGACATTCGTTACATTAGACCGTCAAAATTGACGCTACAGAGCGAGAAAAACACATAATAGGATAATATGAACACATGTTCCTTTTTTCACAGTAAATGCATACGGAATCAAAATAAACTATGTTGTCCTTCAACACTATGCACAAGTGAATGTTTCTAAAGTGGAATTGTCATTCTGACATAATTTGATACATCACTACAGCTGAATCTTAAATAGTGACTTTCGCTGCATTAGACCGTCAAAATTGACGCTACAGAGCGAGAAAAACACATAAACAGTAATATGAACACATGTTCCTTTTTTCACAGTAAATACATACGGAATCAAAATAAATTATGTTGTCCTTCAACACTATGCACAAGTGAATGTTTCTAAAGTGGAATTGTTATTCTAACATAATTTGATACATCACTACAGCTGAATCTTAAATAGTGACTTTCGTTACATTAGACCGTCAAAATTGACGCTACAGAGCGAGAAAAACACATAAACAGTAATATGAACACATGTTCCTTTTTTCACAGTAAATACATACGGAATCAAAATAAATTATGTTGTCCTTCAACACTATGCAAAATTGAATGTTTCTAAAGTGGAATTGTTATTCTAACATGGTTTGACACATCACTACAGCTGAATCTTAAACAATGACATTCGTTACATTAGACCGTCAAAATTGACGCTACAGAGCGAGAAAAACACATAATAGAATAATATGAACACATGTTCCTTTTTTCACAGTAAATGCATACGGAATCAAAATAAACTATGTTGTCCTTCAACACTATGCACAAGTGAATGTTTCTAAAGTGGAATTGTCATTCTGACATAATTTGATACATCACTACAGCTGAATCTTAAATAGTGACTTTCGCTGCATTAGACCGTCAAAATTGACGCTACAGAGCGAGAAAAACACATAAACAGTAATATGAACACATGTTCCTTTTTTCACAGTAAATACATACGGAATCAAAATAAATTATGTTGTCCTTCAACACTATGCACAAGTGAATGTTTCTAAAGTGGAATTGTTATTCTAACATAATTTGATACATCACTACAGCTGAATCTTAAATAGTGACTTTCGTTACATTAGACCGTCAAAATTGACGCTACAGAGCGAGAAAAACACATAAACAGTAATATGAACACATGTTCCTTTTTTCACAGTAAATACATACGGAATCAAAATAAATTATGTTGTCCTTCAACACTATGCACAAATGAATGTTTCTAAAGTGGAATTGTTATTCTAACATAGTTTGACACATCACTACAGCTGAATCTTAAATAATGACATTCGTACATTAGACCGTCAAAATTGACGCTTTCAGAGGGAGAAATGCACATAAAGAGCAATATGAACACATGTTCCTTTTTTCACAGTAAATACATACGGAATCAAAATAAATTATGTTGTCCTTCAACACTATGCAAAATTGAATGTTTCTAAACTGGAATTGTCATTCTAACATAGTTTGACACATCACTACAGCTGAATCTTAAATAATGACATTCGTTACATTAGACCGTCAAAATTGACGCTTCAGAGCGAGAAATGCACATAAAGAGCAATATGAACACATGTACCTTTTTTCACAGTAAATGCAGACGGAATCAAAATAAATTATGTTGTCCTTCAACACTATGCACAAGTGAATGTTTCTAAAGTGGAATTGTTATTCTAACATAGTTTGATACATCACCACAGCTGAATCTTTAATAGTGACTTTCGCTGCATTAGACCGTCAAAATTGACGCTTTCAAGGGGAGAAATGCACATAAAGAGCAATATGAACACATGTTCTTTTGTTCACAGTAAATGCATACGGAATCAAAATAAACTATGTTGTCCTTCAACACTATGCACAATTGAATGTTTCTAAAGTGGAATTGTTATTCTAACATAGTTTGACACATCACTACAGCTGAATCTTAAATAATGACATTCGTTACATTAGACCGTCAAAATTGACGCTTTCAGAGGGAGAAATGCACATAAAGAGCAATATGAACACATGTTCCTTTTTTCACAGTAAATGCAGACGGAATCAAAATAAATTATGTTGTCCTTCAACACTATGCACAAGTGAATGTTTCTAAAGTGGAATTGTTATTCTAACATAGTTTGGCACATCACTACAGCTGAATCTTAAATAGTGACATTCGCTACATTAGACCGTCAAAATTGACGCTTTCAGAGCCAGAAAAACACATAATGAGACAATATGAACACGTGGTTGTTTTCACAGTAACTGCATACAGAATCAAAATAAACTATGTTGTCCTTCAACACTATGCACAAGTGAATGTTTCTAAAGTGGAATTGTCATTCTGACATAATTTGATACATCACTACAGCTGAATCTTAAATAATGACATTCGTTACATTAGACCGTCAAAATTGACGCTTCAAAGCGAGAAAAACACATAATAAGATAATATGAACACATGTTCTTTTTTCACAGTAAATGCATACGGAATCAAAATAAATTATGTTGTCCTTCAACACTATGCAAAATTGAATGTTTCTAAACTGGAATTGTCATTCTAACATAGTTTGACACATCACTACAGCTGAATCTTAAATAATGACATTCGTTACATTAGACCGTCAAAATTGACGCTTCAGAGCGAGAAATGCACATAAAGAGCAATATGAACACATGTACCTTTTTTCACAGTAAATGCATACGGAATCAAAATAAATTATGTTGTCCTTCAACACTAAGCACAAGTGAATGTTTCTAAAGTGGAATTGTTATTCTAACATAGTTTGACACATCACTACAGCTGAATCTTAAACAATGACATTCGTTACATTAGACCGTCAAAATTGACGCTACAGAGCGAGAAAAACACATAATAGGATTATATGAACACATGTTCCTTTTTTCACAGTAAATGCATACGGAATCAAAATAAACTATGTTGTCCTTCAACACTATGCACAAGTGAATGTTTCTAAAGTGGAATTGTCATTCTGACATAATTTGATACATCACTACAGCTGAATCTTAAATAGTGACTTTCGCTGCATTAGACCGTCAAAATTGACGCTACAGAGCGAGAAAAACACATAAACAGTAATATGAACACATGTTCCTTTTTTCACAGTAAATACATACGGAATCAAAATAAATTATGTTGTCCTTCAACACTATGCAAAATTGAATGTTTCTAAACTGGAATTGTCATTCTAACATAGTTTGATACATCACCACAGCTGAATCTTAAATAGTGACTTTCGCTGCATTAGACCGTCAAAATTGACGCTTTCAGAGGGAGAAATGCACATAAAGAGCAATATGAACACATGTTCCTTTTTTCACAGTAAATGCAGACGGAATCAAAATAAATTATGTTGTCCTTCAATAATATGCATAAATGAATGTTTCTAAAGTGGAATTGTTATTCTAACATAGTTTGACACATCATTACAGCTGAATCTTAAATAATGACATTCGTTACATTAGACCGTCAAAATTGACGCTTTCAAAGCAAGAAAAACACATAATAAGATAATATGAACACATGTTCCTTTTTTCACAGTAAATGCATACGGAATCAAAATAAATTATGTTGTCCTTCAACACTATGCAAAATTGAATGTTTCTAAAGTGGAATTGTCATTCTGACATAATTTGATACATCACTACAGCTGAATCTTAAATAGTGACTTTCGCTGCATTAGACCGTCAAAATTGACGCTTCAGAGCGAGTAATGCACATAAAGAGCAATATGAACACATGTTCCTTTTTTCACAATAAATACATACGGAATCAAAATAAATTATGTTGTCCTTCAACACTATGCACAATTGAATGTTTCTAAAGTGGAATTGTTATTCTAACATAGTTTGACACATCACTACAGCTGAATCTTAAATAATGACATTCGTTACATTAGACCGTCAAAATTGAGGCTTCAGAGCGAGAAATGCACATAATGAGACAATATGAACACATGTTCTTTTTTTCACAATAAATACATACGGAATCAAAATAAATTATGTTGTCCTTCAACACTATGCACAAGTGAATGTTTCTAAACTGGAATTGTTATTCTAACATAGTTTGATACATCACCACAGCTGAATCTTAAATAGTGACTTTCGCTGCATTAGACCGTCAAAATTGACGCTTTCAAGGGGAGAAATGCACATAAAGAGCAATATGAACACATGTTCTTTTGTTCACAGTAAATGCATACGGAATCAAAATAAACTATGTTGTCCTTCAACACTATGCACAATTGAATGTTTCTAAACTGGAATTGTTATTCTAACATAGTTTGACACATCACTACAGCTGAATCTTAAATAATGACATTCGTTAAATTAGACCGTCAAAATTGACGCTTTCAGAGGGAGAAATGCACATAAAGAGCAATATGAACACATGTTCCTTTTTTCACAGTAAATGCAGACAGAATCAAAATAAATTATGTTTTCCTTCAACACTATGCACAAGTGAATGTTTCTAAAGTGGAATTGTTATTCTAACATAATTTGATACATCACTACAGCTGAATCTTAAATAGTGACTTTCGTTACATTAGACCGTCAAAATTGACGCTACAGAGCGAGAAAAACACATAAACAGTAATATGAACACATGTTCCTTTTTTCACAGTAAATACATACGGAATCAAAATAAATTATGTTGTCCTTCAACACTATGCAAAATTGAATGTTTCTAAAGTGGAATTGTTATTCTAACATGGTTTGACACATCACTACAGCTGAATCTTAAACAATGACATTCGTTACATTAGACCGTCAAAATTGACGCTACAGAGCGAGAAAAACACATAATAGAATAATATGAACACATGTTCCTTTTTTCACAGTAAATGCATACGGAATCAAAATAAACTATGTTGTCCTTCAACACTATGCACAAGTGAATGTTTCTAAAGTGGAATTGTCATTCTGACATAATTTGATACATCACTACAGCTGAATCTTAAATAGTGACTTTCGCTGCATTAGACCGTCAAAATTGACGCTACAGAGCGAGAAAAACACATAAACAGTAATATGAACACATGTTCCTTTTTTCACAGTAAATACATACGGAATCAAAATAAATTATGTTGTCCTTCAACACTATGCACAAGTGAATGTTTCTAAAGTGGAATTGTTATTCTAACATAATTTGATACATCACTACAGCTGAATCTTAAATAGTGACTTTCGTTACATTAGACCGTCAAAATTGACGCTACAGAGCGAGAAAAACACATAAACAGTAAACTGAACACATGTTCCTTTTTTCACAGTAAATACATACGGAATCAAAATAAATTATGTTGTCCTTCAACACTATGCACAAATGAATGTTTCTAAAGTGGAATTGTTATTCTAACATAGTTTGACACATCACTACAGCTGAATCTTAAATAATGACATTCGTACATTAGACCGTCAAAATTGACGCTTTCAGAGGGAGAAATGCACATAAAGAGCAATATGAACACATGTTCCTTTTTTCACAGTAAATACATACGGAATCAAAATAAATTATGTTGTCCTTCAACACTATGCAAAATTGAATGTTTCTAAACTGGAATTGTCATTCTAACATAGTTTGACACATCACTACAGCTGAATCTTAAATAATGACATTCGTTACATTAGACCGTCAAAATTGACGCTTCAGAGCGAGAAATGCACATAAAGAGCAATATGAACACATGTACCTTTTTTCACAGTAAATGCAGACGGAATCAAAATAAATTATGTTGTCCTTCAACACTATGCACAAGTGAATGTTTCTAAAGTGGAATTGTTATTCTAACATAGTTTGATACATCACCACAGCTGAATCTTTAATAGTGACTTTCGCTGCATTAGACCGTCAAAATTGACGCTTTCAAGGGGAGAAATGCACATAAAGAGCAATATGAACACATGTTCTTTTGTTCACAGTAAATGCATACGGAATCAAAATAAACTATGTTGTCCTTCAACACTATGCACAATTGAATGTTTCTAAAGTGGAATTGTTATTCTAACATAGTTTGACACATCACTACAGCTGAATCTTAAATAATGACATTCGTTACATTAGACCGTCAAAATTGACGCTTTCAGAGGGAGAAATGCACATAAAGAGCAATATGAACACATGTTCCTTTTTTCACAGTAAATGCAGACGGAATCAAAATAAATTATGTTGTCCTTCAACACTATGCACAAGTGAATGTTTCTAAAGTGGAATTGTTATTCTAACATAGTTTGGCACATCACTACAGCTGAATCTTAAATAGTGACATTCGCTACATTAGACCGTCAAAATTGACGCTTTCAGAGCCAGAAAAACACATAATGAGACAATATGAACACGTGGTTGTTTTCACAGTAACTGCATACAGAATCAAAATAAACTATGTTGTCCTTCAATAATATACATAAATGAATGTTTCTAAAGTGGAATTGTCATTCTGACATAGTTTGATACATCACTACAGCTGAATCTTAAATAGTGACTTTCGCTGCATTAGGCCGTCAAAATTGACGCTTCAGAGCGAGAAAAACACATAATAAGATAATATGAACACATGTTCCTTTTTTCACAGTAAATGCATACGGAATCAAAATAAATTATGTTGTCCTTCAACACTATGCACAATTGAATGTTTCCAAAGTGGAATTGTCATTCTGACATAGTTTGATACATCACCACAGCTGAATCTTAAATAGTGACTTTCGCTGCATTAGACCGTCAAAATTGACGCTACAGAGCGAGAAAAACAGATAATCAGATAATATGAACACGTTCTTTTTTCACAGTAAATGCATACGGAATCGAAATAAACTATGTTGTCCTTCAACACTATGCACAACTGAATGTTTCTAAAGTGGAATTGTTATTCTAACATAGTTTGACACATCACTACAGCTGAATCTTAAATAATGACATTCGTTACATTGGACCGTCAAAATTGAGGCTTCAGAGCGAGAAATGCACATAATGAGACAATATGAACATATGTTCTTTTTTTCACAGTAAATGCATACGGAATCAAAATAAACTATGTTGTCCTTCAACACTATGCACAAGTGAATGTTTCTAAAGTGGAATTGTCATTCTGACATAATTTGATACATCACTACAGCTGAATCTTAAATAGTGACTTTCGCTGCATTAGGCCGTCAAAATTGACGCTTTCAAGGGGAGAAATGCACATAAAGAGCAATATGAACACATGTTCTTTTGTTCACAGTAAATGCATACGGAATCAAAATAAACTATGTTGTCCTTCAACACTATGCACAATTGAATGTTTCTAAAGTGGAATTGTTATTCTAACATAGTTTGACACATCACTACAGCTGAATCTTAAATAGTGACTTTCGTTACATTAGACCGTCAAAATTGACGCTACAGAGCGAGAAAAGCACATAAACAGTAATATGAACACATGTTCCTTTTTTCACAGTAAATGCATACGGAATCAAAATAGATTATGTTGTCCTTCAACACTATGCACAATTGAATGTTTCTAAAGTGGAATTGTCATTCTGACATAGTTTGATACATCACCACAGCTGAATCTTAAATAGTGACTTTCGCTGCATTAGGCCGTCAAAATTGACGCTTCAGAGCGAGAAAAACACATAAAAAGATAATATGAACACATGTTCCTTTTTTCACAGTAAATGCATACGGAATCAAAAGAAATTATGTTGTCCTTCAACACTATGCACAATTGAATGTTTCTAAAGTGGAATTGTCATTCTGCCATAGTTTGATACATCACTACAGCTGAATCTTAAATAGTGACTTTCGCTGCATTAGACCGTCAAAATTGACGCTTCAGAGCGAGAAAAACACATAATCAGATAATATGTACAGAGTGAGAAAAATACATAATCAGATAATATGAACACATGTTCCTTTTTTCACAGTAAATACATACGGAATCAAAATAAATTATGTTGTCCTTCAACACTATGCAAAATTGAATGTTTCTAAACTGGGATTGTCATTCTAACATAGTTTGACACATCACTAGAGCTGAATCTTAAATAATGACATTGTTACATTAGACCGTCAAAATTGACGCTTTCAGAGGGAGAAATGCACATAAAGAGCAATATGAACACATGTTCCTTTTTTCACAGTAAATGCAGACGGAATCAAAATAAATTATGTTGTCCTTCAATAATATGCATAAATGAATGTTTCTAAAGTGGAATTGTTATTCTAACATAGTTTGACACATCATTACAGCTGAATCTTAAATAATGACATTCGTTACATTAGACCGTCAAAATTGACGCTTTCAAAGCAAGAAAAACACATAATAAGATAATATGAACACATGTTCCTTTTTTCACAGTAAATGCATACGGAATCAAAATAAATTATGTTGTCCTTCAACACTATGCAAAATTGAATGTTTCTAAAGTGGAATTGTCATTCTGACATAATTTGATACATCACTACAGCTGAATCTTAAATAGTGACTTTCGCTGCATTAGACCGTCAAAATTGACGCTTCAGAGCGAGTAATGCACATAAAGAGCAATATGAACACATGTTCCTTTTTTCACAATAAATACATACGGAATCAAAATAAATTATGTTGTCCTTCAACACTATGCACAATTGAATGTTTCTAAAGTGGAATTGTTATTCTAACATAGTTTGACACATCACTACAGCTGAATCTTAAATAATGACATTCGTTACATTAGACCGTCAAAATTGAGGCTTCAGAGCGAGAAATGCACATAATGAGACAATATGAACACATGTTCTTTTTTTCACAATAAATACATACGGAATCAAAATAAATTATGTTGTCCTTCAACACTATGCACAAGTGAATGTTTCTAAACTGGAATTGTTATTCTAACATAGTTTGATACATCACCACAGCTGAATCTTAAATAGTGACTTTCGCTGCATTAGACCGTCAAAATTGACGCTTTCAAGGGGAGAAATGCACATAAAGAGCAATATGAACACATGTTCTTTTGTTCACAGTAAATGCATACGGAATCAAAATAAACTATGTTGTCCTTCAACACTATGCACAATTGAATGTTTCTAAACTGGAATTGTTATTCTAACATAGTTTGACACACCACTACAGCTGAATCTTAAATAATGACATTCGTTAAATTAGACCGTCAAAATTGACGCTTTCAGAGGGAGAAATGCACATAAAGAGCAATATGAACACATGTTCCTTTTTTCACAGTAAATGCAGACAGAATCAAAATAAATTATGTTTTCCTTCAACACTATGCACAAGTGAATGTTTCTAAAGTGGAATTGTTATTCTAACATAATTTGATACATCACTACAGCTGAATCTTAAATAGTGACTTTCGTTACATTAGACCGTCAAAATTGACGCTACAGAGCGAGAAAAACACATAAACAGTAATATGAACACATGTTCCTTTTTTCACAGTAAATACATACGGAATCAAAATAAATTATGTTGTCCTTCAACACTATGCAAAATTGAATGTTTCTAAAGTGGAATTGTTATTCTAACATGGTTTGACACATCACTACAGCTGAATCTTAAACAATGACATTCGTTACATTAGACCGTCAAAATTGACGCTACAGAGCGAGAAAAACACATAATAGAATAATATGAACACATGTTCCTTTTTTCACAGTAAATGCATACGGAATCAAAATAAACTATGTTGTCCTTCAACACTATGCACAAGTGAATGTTTCTAAAGTGGAATTGTCATTCTGACATAATTTGATACATCACTACAGCTGAATCTTAAATAGTGACTTTCGCTGCATTAGACCGTCAAAATTGACGCTACAGAGCGAGAAAAACACATAAACAGTAATATGAACACATGTTCCTTTTTTCACAGTAAATACATACGGAATCAAAATAAATTATGTTGTCCTTCAACACTATGCACAAGTGAATGTTTCTAAAGTGGAATTGTTATTCTAACATAATTTGATACATCACTACAGCTGAATCTTAAATAGTGACTTTCGTTACATTAGACCGTCAAAATTGACGCTACAGAGCGAGAAAAACACATAAACAGTAATATGAACACATGTTCCTTTTTTCACAGTAAATACATACGGAATCAAAATAAATTATGTTGTCCTTCAACACTATGCAAAATTGAATGTTTCTAAACTGGAATTGTCATTCTAACATAGTTTGATACATCACCACAGCTGAATCTTAAATAGTGACTTTCGCTGCATTAGACCGTCAAAATTGACGCTTTCAGAGGGAGAAATGCACATAAAGAGCAATATGAACACATGTTCCTTTTTTCACAGTAAATGCAGACGGAATCAAAATAAATTATGTTGTCCTTCAATAATATGCATAAATGAATGTTTCTAAAGTGGAATTGTTATTCTAACATAGTTTGACACATCATTACAGCTGAATCTTAAATAATGACATTCGTTACATTAGACCGTCAAAATTGACGCTTTCAAAGCAAGAAAAACACATAATAAGATAATATGAACACATGTTCCTTTTTTCACAGTAAATACATACGGAATCAAAATAAATTATGTTGTCCTTCAACACTATGCACAATTGAATGTTTCTAAAGTGGAATTGTTATTCTAACATAGTTTGACACATCACTACAGCTGAATCTTAAATAATGACATTCGTTACATTAGACCGTCAAAATTGAGGCTTCAGAGCGAGAAATGCACATAATGAGACAATATGAACACATGTTCTTTTTTTCACAATAAATACATACGGAATCAAAATAAATTATGTTGTCCTTCAACACTATGCACAAGTGAATGTTTCTAAACTGGAATTGTTATTCTAACATAGTTTGATACATCACCACAGCTGAATCTTAAATAGTGACTTTCGCTGCATTAGACCGTCAAAATTGACGCTTTCAAGGGGAGAAATGCACATAAAGAGCAATATGAACACATGTTCTTTTGTTCACAGTAAATGCATACGGAATCAAAATAAACTATGTTGTCCTTCAACACTATGCACAATTGAATGTTTCTAAAGTGGAATTGTTATTCTAACATAGTTTGACACATCACTACAGCTGAATCTTAAATAATGACATTCGTTAAATTAGACCGTCAAAATTGACGCTTTCAGAGGGAGAAATGCACATAAAGAGCAATATGAACACATGTTCCTTTTTTCACAGTAAATGCAGACAGAATCAAAATAAATTATGTTTTCCTTCAACACTATGCACAAGTGAATGTTTCTAAAGTGGAATTGTTATTCTAACATAATTTGATACATCACTACAGCTGAATCTTAAATAGTGACTTTCGTTACATTAGACCGTCAAAATTGACGCTACAGAGCGAGAAAAACACATAAACAGTAATATGAACACATGTTCCTTTTTTCACAGTAAATACATACGGAATCAAAATAAATTATGTTGTCCTTCAACACTATGCACAATTGAATGTTTCTAAAGTGGAATTGTTATTCTAACATAGTTTGACACATCACTACAGCTGAATCTTAAATAATGACATTCGTTACATTAGACCGTCAAAATTGACGCTTTCAGAGGGAGAAATGCACATAAAGAGCAATATGAACACATGTTCCTTTTTTCACAGTAAATGCAGACGGAATCAAAATAAATTATGTTGTCCTTCAACACTATGCACAAGTGAATGTTTCTAAAGTGGAATTGTTATTCTAACATAGTTTGACACATCACTACAGCTGAATCTTAAATAGTGACATTCGCTGCATTGACCGTCAAAATTGACGCTTTCAGAGCCAGAAAAACACATAATGAGACAATATGAACACGTGGTTGTTTTCACAGTAACTGCATACAGAATCAAAATAAACTATGTTGTCCTTCAATAATATGCATAAATGAATGTTTCTAAAGTGGAATTGTCATTCTAACATAGTTTGATACATCACCACAGCTGAATCTTAAATAGTGACTTTCGCTGCATTAGACCGTCAAAATTGACGCTTCAAAGCGAGAAAAACACATAATAAGATAATACGAACACGTTCCTTTTTTCACAGTAAATACATACGGAATCAAAATAAATTATGTTGTCCTTCAACACTATGCAAAATTGAATCTTTCTAAAGTGGAATTGTTATTCTAACATAGTTTGACACATCACTACAGCTGAATCTTAAATAATGACATTCGTTACATTAGACCGTCAAAATTGACGCTTTCAGAGGGAGAAATGCACATAAAGAGCAATATGAACACATGTTCCTTTTTTCACAGTAAATGCAGACGGAATCAAAATAAATTATGTTGTCCTTCAACACTATGCACAAGTGAATGTTTCTAAAGTGGAATTGTTATTCTAACATAGTTTGACACATCACTACAGCTGAATCTTAAATAGTGACATTCGCTGCATTCGACCGTCAAAATTGACGCTTTCAGAGCCAGAAAAACACATAATGAGACAATATGAACACGTGGTTGTTTTCACAGTAACTGCATACAGAATCAAAATAAACTATGTTGTCCTTCAATAATATGCATAAATGAATGTTTCTAAAGTGGAATTGTCATTCTAACATAGTTTGATACATCACCACAGCTGAATCTTAAATAGTGACTTTCGCTGCATTAGACCGTCAAAATTGACGCTTCAAAGCGAGAAAAACACATAATAAGATAATACGAACACGTTCCTTTTTTCACAGTAAATACATACGGAATCAAAATAAATTATGTTGTCCTTCAACACTATGCAAAATTGAATCTTTCTAAAGTGGAATTGTTATTCTAACATAGTTTGACACATCACTACAGCTGAATCTTAAATAATGACATTCGTTACATTAGACCGTCAAAATTGACGCTTCAAAGCGAGAAAAACACATAATAAGATAATATGAACACATGTTCCTTTTTTCACAGTAAATACATACGGAATCAAAATAAATTATGTTGTCCTTCAACACTATGCAAAATTGAATGTTTCTAAAGTGGAATTGTTATTCTAACATAGTTTGACACATCACTACAGCTGAATCTTAAACAATGACATTCGTTACATTAGACCGTCAAAATTGACGCTACAGAGCGAGAAAAACACATAATAGGATAATATGAACACATGTTCCTTTTTTCACAGTAAATGCATACGGAATCAAAATAAACTATGTTGTCCTTCAACACTATGCACAAGTGAATGTTTCTAAAGTGGAATTGTTATTCTAACATAGTTTGACACATCACTACAGCTGAATCTTAAATAGTGACATTCGCTGCATTAGACCGTCAAAATTGACGCTTTCAGAGCCAGAAAAACACATAATGAGACAATATGAACACGTGGTTGTTTTCACAGTAACTGCATACAGAATCAAAATAAACTATGTTGTCCTTCAATAATATGCATAAATGAATGTTTCTAAAGTGGAATTGTCATTCTAACATAGTTTGATACATCACCACAGCTGAATCTTAAATAGTGACTTTCGCTGCATTAGACCGTCAAAATTGACGCTACAAAGCGAGAAAAACACATAATAAGATAATATGAACACATGTTCCTTTTTTCACAGTAAATACATACGGAATCAAAATAAATTATGTTGTCCTTCAACACTATGCACAAGTGAATGTTTCTAAAGTGGAATTGTTATTCTAACATAATTTGATACATCACTACAGCTGAATCTTAAATAGTGACTTTCGTTACATTAGACCGTCAAAATTGACGCTACAGAGCAAGAAAAACACATAAACAGTAATATGAACACATGTTCCTTTTTTCACAGTAAATACATACAGAATCAAAATAAATTATGTTGTCCTTCAACACTATGCACAATTGAATGTTTCTAAAGTGGAATTGTCATTCTAACATAGTTTGACACATCACTACAGCTGAATCTTAAACAATGACATTCGTTACATTAGACCGTCAAAATTGACGCTACAGAGCGAGAAAAACACATATGAACACATGTTCCTTTTTTCACAGTAAATGCATACGGAATCAAAATAAACTATGTTGTCCTTCAACACTATGCACAAGTGAATGTTTCTAAAGTGGAATTGTTATTCTAACATAGTTTGACACATCACTACAGCTGAATCTTAAATAATGACATTCGTTACATTAGACCGTCAAAATTGAGGCTTCAGAGCGAGAAATGCACATAATGAGACAATATGAACACATGTTCTTTTTTTCACAGTAAATGCATACGGAATCAAAATAAACTATGTTGTCCTTCAACACTATGCACAAGTGAATGTTTCTAAAGTGGAATTGTCATTCTGACATAATTTGATACATCACTACAGCTGAATCTTAAATAGTGACTTTCGCTGCATTAGACCGTCAAAATTGACGCTACAGAGCGAGAAAAACACATAAACAGTAATATGAACACATGTTCCTTTTTTCACAGTAAATACATACGGAATCAAAATAAATTATGTTGTCCTTCAACACTATGCAAAATTGAATGTTTCTAAACTGGAATTGTCATTCTAACATAGTTTGACACATCACTACAGCTGAATCTTAAATAATGACATTGTTACATTAGACCGTCACAATTGACGCTTCAGAGCGAGAAATGCACATAATGAGACAATATGAACACATGTTCTGTTTTTTCACAGTAAATGCATACGGAATCAAAATAAACTATGTTGTCCTTCAACACTATGCACAAGTGAATGTTTCTAAAGTGGAATTGTTATTCTAACATAGTTTGACACATCACTACAGCTGAATCTTAAATAATGACATTCGTTACATTAGACCGTCAAAATTGAGGCTTCAGAGCGAGAAATGCACATAATAAGATAATATGAACACATGTTCCTTTTTTCACAGTAAATACATACGGAATCAAAATAAATTATGTTGTCCTTCAACACTATGCACAATTGAATGTTTCTAAAGTGGAATTGTTATTCTAACATAGTTTGACACATCACTACAGCTGAATCTTAAATAATGACATTGTTACATTAGACCGTCACAATTGACGCTTCAGAGCGAGAAATGCACATAATGAGACAATATGAACACATGTTCTGTTTTTTCACAGTAAATGCATACGGAATCAAAATAAACTATGTTGTCCTTCAACACTATGCACAAGTGAATGTTTCTAAAGTGGAATTGTCATTCTGACATAATTTGATACATCACTACAGCTGAATCTTAAATAGTGACTTTCGCTGCATTAGACCGTCAAAATTGACGCTACAGAGCGAGAAAAACACATAAACAGTAATATGAACACATGTTCCTTTTTTCACAGTAAATACATACGGAATCAAAATAAATTATGTTGTCCTTCAACACTATGCAAAATTGAATGTTTCTAAACTGGAATTGTCATTCTAACATAGTTTGACACATCACTACAGCTGAATCTTAAATAATGACATTCGTTACATTAGACCGTCAAAATTGACGCTTCAGAGCGAGAAATGCACATAAAGAGCAATATGAACACATGTACCTTTTTTCACAGTAAATGCAGACGGAATCAAAATAAATTATGTTGTCCTTCAACACTATGCACAAGTGAATGTTTCTAAAGTGGAATTGTTATTCTAACATAGTTTGATACATCACCACAGCTGAATCTTAAATAGTGACTTTCGCTGCATTAGACCGTCAAAATTGACGCTTTCAAGGGGAGAAATGCACATAAAGAGCAATATGAACACATGTTCTTTTGTTCACAGTAAATGCATACGGAATCAAAATAAACTATGTTGTCCTTCAACACTATGCAAAATTGAATCTTTCTAAAGTGGAATTGTTATTCTAACATAGTTTGACACATCACTACAGCTGAATCTTAAATAATGACATTCGTTACATTAGACCGTCAAAATTGACGCTTTCAGAGGGAGAAATGCACATAAAGAGCAATATGAACACATGTTCCTTTTTTCACAGTAAATGCAGACGGAATCAAAATAAATTATGTTGTCCTTCAACACTATGCACAAGTGAATGTTTCTAAAGTGGAATTGTTATTCTAACATAGTTTGACACATCACTACAGCTGAATCTTAAATAGTGACTTTCGCTGCATTAGACCGTCAAAATTGACGCTTTCAGAGCCAGAAAAACACATAATGAGACAACATGAACACGTGGTTGTTTTCACAGTAACTGCATACAGAATCAAAATAAACTATGTTGTCCTTCAATAATATGCATAAATGAATGTTTCTAAAGTGGAATTGTTATTCTAACATAGTTTGACACATCATTACAGCTGAATCTTAAATAATGACATTCGTTACATTAGACCGTCAAAATTGACGCTTCAAAGCAAGAAAAACACATAATAAGATAATATGAACACATGTTCCTTTTTTCACAGTAAATGCATACGGAATCAAAATAAATTATGTTGTCCTTCAACACTATGCACAATTGAATGTTTCCAAAGTGGAATTGTCATTCTGACATAGTTTGATACATCACCACAGCTGAATCTTAAATAGTGACTTTCGCTGCATTAGGCCGTCAAAATTGACGCTTCAGAGCGAGAAAAACACATAAGATAATATGAACACATGTTCCTTTTTTCACAGTAAATGCATACGGAATCAAAATAAATTATGTTGTCCTTCAACACTATGCACAATTGAATGTTTCTAAAGTGGAATTGTCATTCTGACATAGTTTGATACATCACTACAGCTGAATCTTAAATAGTGACTTTCGCTGCATTAGGCCGTCAAAACTGACGCTACAGAGCGAGAAAAGCACATAAACAGTAATATGAACACATGTTCCTTTTTTCACAGTAAATGCATACGGAATCAAAATAGATTATGTTGTCCTTCAACACTATGCACAATTGAATGTTTCTAAAGTGGAATTGTCATTCTGACATAGTTTGATACATCACCACAGCTGAATCTTAAATAGTGACTTTCGCTGCATTAGGCCGTCAAAATTGACGCTTCAGAGCGAGAAAAACACATAAAAAGATAATATGAACACATGTTCCTTTTTTCACAGTAAATGCATACGGAATCAAAAGAAATTATGTTGTCCTTCAACACTATGCACAATTGAATGTTTCTAAAGTGGAATTGTCATTCTGCCATAGTTTGATACATCACTACAGCTGAATCTTAAATAGTGACTTTCGCTGCATTAGACCGTCAAAATTGACGCTTCAGAGCGAGAAAAACACATAATCAGATAATATGTACAGAGTGAGAAAAATACATAATCAGATAATATGAACACATGTTCCTTTTTTCACAGTAAATACATACGGAATCAAAATAAATTATGTTGTCCTTCAACACTATGCAAAATTGAATGTTTCTAAACTGGGATTGTCATTCTAACATAGTTTGACACATCACTAGAGCTGAATCTTAAATAATGACATTGTTACATTAGACCGTCAAAATTGACGCTTTCAGAGGGAGAAATGCACATAAAGAGCAATATGAACACATGTTCCTTTTTCCACAGTAAATGCAGACGGAATCAAAATAAATTATGTTGTCCTTCAATAATATGCATAAATGAATGTTTCTAAAGTGGAATTGTTATTCAAACATAGTTTGACACATCATTACAGCTGAATCTTAAATAATGACATTCGTTACATTAGACCGTCAAAATTGACGCTTCAAAGCAAGAAAAACACATAATAAGACAATATGAACACATGTTCCTTTTTTCACAGTAAATGCATACGGAATCAAAATAAATTATGTTGTCCTTCAACACTATGCAAAATTGAATGTTTCTAAAGTGGAATTGTTATTCTAACATAGTTTGACACATCACTACAGCTGAATCTTAAATAATGACATTGTTACATTAGACCGTCAAAATTGAGGCTTCAGAGCGAGAAATGCACATAATGAGACAATATGAACACATGTTCTTTTTTTCACAGTAAATGCATACGGAATCAAAATAAACTATGTTGTCCTTCAACACTATGCACAAGTGAATGTTTCTAAAGTGGAATTGTCATTCTGACGTAATTTGATACATCACTACAGCTGAATCTTAAATAGTGACTTTCGCTGCATTAGACCGTCAAAATTGACGCTTTCAAGGGGAGAAATGCACATAAAGAGCAATATGAACACATGTTCTTTTGTTCACAGTAAATGCATACGGAATCAAAATAAACTATGTTGTCCTTCAACACTTTGCACAATTGAATGTTTCTAAAGTGGAATTGTCATTCTGACATAGTTTGATACATCACTACAGCTGAATCTTAAATAGTGACTTTCGCTGCATTAGACCGTCAAAATTGACGCTACAGAGCGAGAAAAACAGATAATCAGATAATATGAACACGTTCTTTTTTCACAGTAAATGCATACGGAATCGAAATAAACTATGTTGTCCTTCAACACTATGCACAACTGAATGTTTCTAAAGTGGAATTGTTATTCTAACATAGTTTGACACATCACTACAGCTGAATCTTAAATAATGACATTCGTTACATTGGACCGTCAAAATTGAGGCTTCAGAGCGAGAAATGCACATAATGAGACAATATGAACACATGTTCTTTTTTTCACAGTAAATGCATACGGAATCAAAATAAACTATGTTGTCCTTCAACACTATGCACAAGTGAATGTTTCTAAAGTGGAATTGTCATTCTGACATAGTTTGACACATCACTACAGCTGAATCTTAAATAATGACATTCGTTACATTAGACCGTCAAAATTGACGCTTTCAGAGGGAGAAATGCACATAAAGAGCAATATGAACACATGTTCCTTTTTTCACAGTAAATGCAGACGGAATCAAAATAAATTATGTTGTCCTTCAACACTATGCACAAGTGAATGTTTCTAAAGTGGAATTGTTATTCTAACATAGTTTGGCACATCACTACAGCTGAATCTTAAATAGTGACATTCGCTGCATTAGACCGTCAAAATTGACGCTTTCAGAGCCAGAAAAACACATAATGAGACAATATGAACACGTGGTTGTTTTCACAGTAACTGCATACAGAATCAAAATAAACTATGTTGTCCTTCAATAATATGCATAAATGAATGTTTCTAAAGTGGAATTGTCATTCTAACATAGTTTGACACATCACTACAGCTGAATCTTAAATAATGACATTCGTTACATTAGACCGTCAAAATTGACGCTTCAAAGCGAGAAAAACACATAATAAGATAATATGAACACATGTTCTTTTTTCACAGTAAATGCATACGGAATCAAAATAAATTATGTTGTCCTTCAACACTATGCACAAGTGAATGTTTCTAAAGTGGAATTTTTATTCTAACATAATTTGATACATCACTACAGCTGAATCTTAAATAGTGACTTTCGTTACATTAGACCGTCAAAATTGACGCTACAGAGCAAGAAAAACACATAAACAGTAATATGAACACATGTTCCTTTTTTCACAGTAAATACATACGGAATCAAAATAAATTATGTTGTCCTTCAACACTATGCACAATTGAATGTTTCTAAAGTGGAATTGTTATTCTAACATAGTTTGACACATCACTACAGCTGAATCTTAAATAATGACATTCGTTACATTAGACCGTCAAAATTGACGCTTCAAAGCGAGAAAAACACATAATAAGATAATATGAACACATGTTCCTTTTTTCACAGTAAATACATACGGAATCAAAATAAATTATGTTGTCCTTCAACACTATGCAAAATTGAATGTTTCTAAAGTGGAATTGTTATTCTAACATAGTTTGACACATCACTACAGCTGAATCTTAAACAATGACATTCGTTACATTAGACCGTCAAAATTGACGCTACAGAGCGAGAAAAACACATATGAACACATGTTCCTTTTTTCACAGTAAATGCATACGGAATCAAAATAAACTATGTTGTCCTTCAACACTATGCACAAGTGAATGTTTCTAAAGTGGAATTGTTATTCTAACATAGTTTGACACATCATTACAGCTGAATCTTAAATAATGACATTCGTTACATTAGACCGTCAAAATTGACGCTTCAAAGCAAGAAAAACACATAATAAGATAATATGAACACATGTTCCTTTTTTCACAGTAAATGCATACGGAATCAAAATAAATTATGTTGTCCTTTAACACTATGCACAATTGAATGTTTCTAAAGTGGAATTGTTATTCTAACATAGTTTGACACATCACTACAGCTGAATCTTAAATAATGACATTCGTTACATTAGACCGTCAAAATTGACGCTTTCAGAGGGAGAAATGCACATAAAGAGCAATATGAACACATGTTCCTTTTTTCACAGTAAATGCAGACGGAATCAAAATAAATTATGTTGTCCTTCAATAATATGCATAAATGAATGTTTCTAAAGTGGAATTGTTATTCTAACATAGTTTGACACATCATTACAGCTGAATCTTAAATAATGACATTCGTTACATTAGACCGTCAAAATTGACGCTTCAAAGCAAGAAAAACACATAATAAGATAATATGAACACATGTTCCTTTTTTCACAGTAAATGCATACGGAATCAAAATAAATTATGTTGTCCTTTAACACTATGCACAATTGAATGTTTCTAAAGTGGAATTGTTATTCTAACATAGTTTGACACATCACTACAGCTGAATCTTAAATAATGACATTCGTTACATTAGACCGTCAAAATTGACGCTTTCAGAGGGAGAAATGCACATAAAGAGCAATATGAACACATGTTCCTTTTTTCACAGTAAATGCAGACGGAATCAAAATAAATTATGTTGTCCTTCAACACTATGCACAAGTGAATGTTTCTAAAGTGGAATTGTTATTCTAACATAGTTTGACACATCACTACAGCTGAATCTTAAATAGTGACATTCGCTGCATTAGACCGTCAAAATTGACGCTTTCAGAGCCAGAAAAACACATAATGAGACAATATGAACACGTGGTTGTTTTCACAGTAACTGCATACAGAATCAAAATAAACTATGTTGTCCTTCAATAATATGCATAAATGAATGTTTCTAAAGTGGAATTGTCATTCTAACATAGTTTGACACATCACTACAGCTGAATCTTAAATAATGACATTCGTTACATTAGACCGTCAAAATTGAGGCTTCAGAGCGAGAAATGCACATAATGAGACAATATGAACACATGTTCTTTTTTTCACAGTAAATGCATACGGAATCAAAATAAACTATGTTGTCCTTCAACACTATGCACAAGTGAATGTTTCTAAAGTGGAATTGTCATTCTGACATAATTTGATACATCACTACAGCTGAATCTTAAATAATGACATTCGTTACATTAGACCGTCAAAATTGACGCTTCAAAGAGAGAAAAACACATAATAAGATAATATGAACACATGTTCTTTTTTCACAGTAAATGCATACGGAATCAAAATAAATTATGTTGTCCTTCAACACTATGCACAAGTGAATGTTTCTAAAGTGGAATTGTTATTCTAACATAATTTGATACATCACTACAGCTGAATCTTAAATAGTGACTTTCGTTACATTAGACCGTCAAAATTGACGCTACAAAGCGAGAAAAACACATAAACAGTAATATGAACACATGTTCCTTTTTTCACAGTAAATACATACAGAATCAAAATAAATTATGTTGTCCTTCAACACTATGCAAAATTGAATCTTTCTAAAGTGGAATTGTTATTCTAACATAGTTTGACACATCACTACAGCTGAATCTTAAACAATGACATTCGTTACATTAGACCGTCAAAATTGACGCTACAGAGCGAGAAAAACACATAATAGGATAATATGAACACATGTTCCTTTTTTCACAGTAAATGCATACGGAATCAAAATAAACTATGTTGTCCTTCAACACTATGCACAAGTGAATGTTTCTAAACTGGAATTGTCATTCTAACATAGTTTGACACATCACTAGAGCTGAATCTTAAATAATGACATTCGTTACATTAGACCGTCAAAATTGACGCTTTCAGAGGGAGAAATGCACATAAAGAGCAATATGAACACATGTTCCTTTTTTCACAGTAAATGAAGACGGAATCAAAATAAATTATGTTGTCCTTCAATAATATGCATAAATGAATGTTTCTAAAGTGGAATTGTTATTCTAACATAGTTTGACACATCATTACAGCTGAATCTTAAATAATGACATTCGTTACATTAGACCGTCAAAATTGACGCTTCAAAGCAAGAAAAACACATAATAAGATAATATGAACACATGTTCCTTTTTTCACAGTAAATGCATACGGAATCAAAATAAATTATGTTGTCCTTCAACACTATGCAAAATTGAATGTTTCTAAAGTGGAATTGTTATTCTAACATAGTTTGATACATCACTACAGCTGAATCTTAAATAGCGACTTTCGTTACATTAGACCGTCAAAATTGACGCTACAGAGCAAGAAAAACACATAAACAGTAATATGAACACATGTTCCTTTTTTCACAGTAAATACATACGGAATCAAAATAAATTATGTTGTCCTTCAACACTATGCACAATTGAATGTTTCTAAAGTGGAATTGTTATTCTAACATAGTTTGACACATCACTACAGCTGAATCTTAAATAATGACATTCGTTACATTAGACCGTCAAAATTGAGGCTTCAGAGCGAGAAATGCACATAATGAGACAATATGAACACATGTTCTTTTTTTCACAATAAATACATACGGAATCAAAATAAATTATGTTGTCCTTCAACACTATGCACAAGTGAATGTTTCTAAACTGGAATTGTTATTCTAACATAGTTTGATACATCACCACAGCTGAATCTTAAATAGTGACTTTCGCTGCATTAGACCGTCAAAATTGACGCTTTCAAGGGGAGAAATGCACATAAAGAGCAATATGAACACATGTTCTTTTGTTCACAGTAAATGCATACGGAATCAAAATAAACTATGTTGTCCTTCAACACTATGCACAATTGAATGTTTCTAAAGTGGAATTGTTATTCTAACATAGTTTGACACATCACTACAGCTGAATCTTAAATAATGACATTCGTTAAATTAGACCGTCAAAATTGACGCTTTCAGAGGGAGAAATGCACATAAAGAGCAATATGAACACATGTTCCTTTTTTCACAGTAAATGCAGACAGAATCAAAATAAATTATGTTTTCCTTCAACACTATGCACAAGTGAATGTTTCTAAAGTGGAATTGTTATTCTAACATAATTTGATACATCACTACAGCTGAATCTTAAATAGTGACTTTCGTTACATTAGACCGTCAAAATTGACGCTACAGAGCGAGAAAAACACATAAACAGTAATATGAACACATGTTCCTTTTTTCACAGTAAATACATACGGAATCAAAATAAATTATGTTGTCCTTCAACACTATGCACAATTGAATGTTTCTAAAGTGGAATTGTTATTCTAACATAGTTTGACACATCACTACAGCTGAATCTTAAATAGTGACATTCGCTGCATTAGACCGTCAAAATTGACGCTTTCAGAGCCAGAAAAACACATAATGAGACAATATGAATACGTGGTTGTTTTCACAGTAGCTGCATACAGAATCAAAATAAACTATGTTGTCCTTCAATAATATGCAAAATTGAATGTTTCTAAAGTGGAATTGTTATTCTAACATAGTTTGACACATCACTACAGCTGAATCTTAAACAATGACATTCGTTACATTAGACCGTCAAAATTGACGCTACAGAGCGAGAAAAACACATAATAGGATAATATGAACACATGTTCCTTTTTTCACAGTAAATGCATACGGAATCAAAATAAACTATGTTGTCCTTCAACACTATGCACAAGTGAATGTTTCTAAAGTGGAATTGTTATTCTAACATAGTTTGACACATCACTACAGCTGAATCTTAAATAGTGACATTCGCTGCATTAGACCGTCAAAATTGACGCTTTCAGAGCCAGAAAAACACATAATGAGACAATATGAACACGTGGTTGTTTTCACAGTAACTGCATACAGAATCAAAATAAACTATGTTGTCCTTCAATAATATGCATAAATGAATGTTTCTAAAGTGGAATTGTCATTCTAACATAGTTTGATACATCACCACAGCTGAATCTTAAATAGTGACTTTCGCTGCATTAGACCGTCAAAATTGACGCTACAAAGCGAGAAAAACACATAATAAGATAATATGAACACATGTTCTTTTTTCACAGTAAATGCATACGGAATCAAAATAAATTATGTTGTCCTTCAACACTATGCACAAGTGAATGTTTCTAAAGTGGAATTGTTATTCTAACATAATTTGATACATCACTACAGCTGAATCTTAAATAGTGACTTTCGTTACATTAGACCGTCAAAATTGACGCTACAAAGCGAGAAAAACACATAAACAGTAATATGAACACATGTTCCTTTTTTCACAGTAAATACATACAGAATCAAAATAAATTATGTTGTCCTTCAACACTATGCACAATTGAATGTTTCTAAAGTGGAATTGTCATTCTGCCATAGTTTGATACATCACTACAGCTGAATCTTAAATAGTGACTTTCGCTGCATTAGACCGTCAAAATTGACGCTTCAGAGCGAGAAAAACACATAATCAGATAATATGTACAGAGTGAGAAAAATACATAATCAGATAATATGAACACATGTTCCTTTTTTCACAGTAAATACATACGGAATCAAAATAAATTATGTTGTCCTTCAACACTATGCAAAATTGAATGTTTCTAAACTGGGATTGTCATTCTAACATAGTTTGACACATCACTAGAGCTGAATCTTAAATAATGACATTGTTACATTAGACCGTCAAAATTGACGCTTTCAGAGGGAGAAATGCACATAAAGAGCAATATGAACACATGTTCCTTTTTCCACAGTAAATGCAGACGGAATCAAAATAAATTATGTTGTCCTTCAATAATATGCATAAATGAATGTTTCTAAAGTGGAATTGTTATTCAAACATAGTTTGACACATCACTACAGCTGAATCTTAAATAATGACATTCGTTACATTAGACCGTCAAAATTGACGCTTCAGAGCGAGAAATGCACATAAAGAGCAATATGAACACATGTACCTTTTTTCACAGTAAATGCAGACGGAATCAAAATAAATTATGTTGTCCTTCAAAACTATGCACAAGTGAATGTTTCTAAAGTGGAATTGTTATTCTAACATAGTTTGACACATCACTACAGCTGAATCTTAAATAGTGACATTCGCTGCATTAGACCGTCAAAATTGACGCTTTCAGAGCCAGAAAAACACATAATGAGACAATATGAACACGTGGTTGTTTTCACAGTAACTGCATACAGAATCAAAATAAACTATGTTGTCCTTCAATAATATGCATAAATGAATGTTTCTAAAGTGGAATTGTCATCCTAACATAGTTTGATACATCACCACAGCTGAATCTTAAATAGTGACTTTCGCTGCATTAGACCGTCAAAATTGACGCTTCAAAGCGAGAAAAACACATAATAAGATAATATGAACACATGTTCCTTTTTTCACAGTAAATACATACGGAATCAAAATAAATTATGTTGTCCTTCAACACTATGCAAAATTGAATGTTTCTAAAGTGGAATTGTTATTCTAACATGGTTTGACACATCACTACAGCTGAATCTTAAACAATGACATTCGTTACATTAGACCGTCAAAATTGACGCTACAGAGCGAGAAAAACACATAATAGGATAATATGAACACATGTTCCTTTTTTCACAGTAAATGCATACGGAATCAAAATAAACTATGTTGTCCTTCAACACTATGCACAAGTGAATGTTTCTAAAGTGGAATTGTCATTCTGACATAATTTGATACATCACTACAGCTGAATCTTAAATAGTGACTTTCGCTGCATTAGACCGTCAAAATTGACGCTACAGAGCGAGAAAAACACATAAACAGTAATATGAACACATGTTCCTTTTTTCACAGTAAATACATACGGAATCAAAATAAATTATGTTGTCCTTCAACACTATGCACAATTGAATGTTTCTAAAGTGGAATTGTTATTCTAACATAGTTTGACACATCACTACAGCTGAATCTTAAATAATGACATTCGTTACATTAGACCGTCAAAATTGACGCTTCAGAGCGAGAAATGCACATAAAGAGCAATATGAACACATGTACCTTTTTTCACAGTAAATGCAGACGGAATCAAAATAAATTATGTTGTCCTTCAACACTATGCACAAGTGAATGTTTCTAAAGTGGAATTGTTATTCTAACATAGTTTGATACATCACCACAGCTGAATCTTTAATAGTGACTTTCGCTGCATTAGACCGTCAAAATTGACGCTTTCAAGGGGAGAAATGCACATAAAGAGCAATATGAACACATGTTCTTTTGTTCACAGTAAATGCATACGGAATCAAAATAAACTATGTTGTCCTTCAACACTATGCACAATTGAATGTTTCTAAAGTGGAATTGTTATTCTAACATAGTTTGACACATCACTACAGCTGAATCTTAAATAATGACATTCGTTACATTAGACCGTCAAAATTGACGCTTTCAGAGGGAGAAATGCACATAAAGAGCAATATGAACACATGTTCCTTTTTTCACAGTAAATGCAGACGGAATCAAAATAAATTATGTTGTCCTTCAACACTATGCACAAGTGAATGTTTCTAAAGTGGAATTGTTATTCTAACATAGTTTGGCACATCACTACAGCTGAATCTTAAATAGTGACATTCGCTGCATTAGACCGTCAAAATTGACGCTTTCAGAGCCAGAAAAACACATAATGAGACAATATGAACACGTGGTTGTTTTCACAGTAACTGCATACAGAATCAAAATAAACTATGTTGTCCTTCAATAATATGCATAAATGAATGTTTCTAAAGTGGAATTGTCATTCTAACATAGTTTGACACATCACTACAGCTGAATCTTAAATAATGACATTCGTTACATTAGACCGTCAAAATTGACGCTTCAAAGCGAGAAAAACACATAATAAGATAATATGAACACATGTTCTTTTTTCACAGTAAATGCATACGGAATCAAAATAAATTATGTTGTCCTTCAACACTATGCACAAGTGAATGTTTCTAAAGTGGAATTGTTATTCTAACATAATTTGATACATCACTACAGCTGAATCTTAAATAGTGACTTTCGTTACATTAGACCGTCAAAATTGACGCTACAGAGCAAGAAAAACACATAAACAGTAATATGAACACATGTTCCTTTTTTCACAGTAAATACATACGGAATCAAAATAAATTATGTTGTCCTTCAACACTATGCACAATTGAATGTTTCTAAAGTGGAATTGTTATTCTAACATAGTTTGACACATCACTACAGCTGAATCTTAAATAATGACATTCGTTACATTAGACCGTCAAAATTGACGCTTCAAAGCGAGAAAAACACATAATAAGATAATATGAACACATGTTCCTTTTTTCACAGTAAATACATACGGAATCAAAATAAATTATGTTGTCCTTCAACACTATGCAAAATTGAATGTTTCTAAAGTGGAATTGTTATTCTAACATAGTTTGACACATCACTACAGCTGAATCTTAAACAATGACATTCGTTACATTAGACCGTCAAAATTGACGCTACAGAGCGAGAAAAACACATATGAACACATGTTCCTTTTTTCACAGTAAATGCATACGGAATCAAAATAAACTATGTTGTCCTTCAACACTATGCACAAGTGAATGTTTCTAAAGTGGAATTGTTATTCTAACATAGTTTGACACATCATTACAGCTGAATCTTAAATAATGACATTCGTTACATTAGACCGTCAAAATTGACGCTTCAAAGCAAGAAAAACACATAATAAGATAATATGAACACATGTTCCTTTTTTCACAGTAAATGCATACGGAATCAAAATAAATTATGTTGTCCTTTAACACTATGCACAATTGAATGTTTCTAAAGTGGAATTGTTATTCTAACATAGTTTGACACATCACTACAGCTGAATCTTAAATAATGACATTCGTTACATTAGACCGTCAAAATTGACGCTTTCAGAGGGAGAAATGCACATAAAGAGCAATATGAACACATGTTCCTTTTTTCACAGTAAATGCAGACGGAATCAAAATAAATTATGTTGTCCTTCAATAATATGCATAAATGAATGTTTCTAAAGTGGAATTGTTATTCTAACATAGTTTGACACATCATTACAGCTGAATCTTAAATAATGACATTCGTTACATTAGACCGTCAAAATTGACGCTTCAAAGCAAGAAAAACACATAATAAGATAATATGAACACATGTTCCTTTTTTCACAGTAAATGCATACGGAATCAAAATAAATTATGTTGTCCTTTAACACTATGCACAATTGAATGTTTCTAAAGTGGAATTGTTATTCTAACATAGTTTGACACATCACTACAGCTGAATCTTAAATAATGACATTCGTTACATTAGACCGTCAAAATTGACGCTTTCAGAGGGAGAAATGCACATAAAGAGCAATATGAACACATGTTCCTTTTTTCACAGTAAATGCAGACGGAATCAAAATAAATTATGTTGTCCTTCAACACTATGCACAAGTGAATGTTTCTAAAGTGGAATTGTTATTCTAACATAGTTTGACACATCACTACAGCTGAATCTTAAATAGTGACATTCGCTGCATTAGACCGTCAAAATTGACGCTTTCAGAGCCAGAAAAACACATAATGAGACAATATGAACACGTGGTTGTTTTCACAGTAACTGCATACAGAATCAAAATAAACTATGTTGTCCTTCAATAATATGCATAAATGAATGTTTCTAAAGTGGAATTGTCATTCTAACATAGTTTGACACATCACTACAGCTGAATCTTAAATAATGACATTCGTTACATTAGACCGTCAAAATTGAGGCTTCAGAGCGAGAAATGCACATAATGAGACAATATGAACACATGTTCTTTTTTTCACAGTAAATGCATACGGAATCAAAATAAACTATGTTGTCCTTCAACACTATGCACAAGTGAATGTTTCTAAAGTGGAATTGTCATTCTGACATAATTTGATACATCACTACAGCTGAATCTTAAATAATGACATTCGTTACATTAGACCGTCAAAATTGACGCTTCAAAGAGAGAAAAACACATAATAAGATAATATGAACACATGTTCTTTTTTCACAGTAAATGCATACGGAATCAAAATAAATTATGTTGTCCTTCAACACTATGCACAAGTGAATGTTTCTAAAGTGGAATTGTTATTCTAACATAATTTGATACATCACTACAGCTGAATCTTAAATAGTGACTTTCGTTACATTAGACCGTCAAAATTGACGCTACAAAGCGAGAAAAACACATAAACAGTAATATGAACACATGTTCCTTTTTTCACAGTAAATACATACAGAATCAAAATAAATTATGTTGTCCTTCAACACTATGCAAAATTGAATCTTTCTAAAGTGGAATTGTTATTCTAACATAGTTTGACACATCACTACAGCTGAATCTTAAACAATGACATTCGTTACATTAGACCGTCAAAATTGACGCTACAGAGCGAGAAAAACACATAATAGGATAATATGAACACATGTTCCTTTTTTCACAGTAAATGCATACGGAATCAAAATAAACTATGTTGTCCTTCAACACTATGCACAAGTGAATGTTTCTAAACTGGAATTGTCATTCTAACATAGTTTGACACATCACTAGAGCTGAATCTTAAATAATGACATTCGTTACATTAGACCGTCAAAATTGACGCTTTCAGAGGGAGAAATGCACATAAAGAGCAATATGAACACATGTTCCTTTTTTCACAGTAAATGAAGACGGAATCAAAATAAATTATGTTGTCCTTCAATAATATGCATAAATGAATGTTTCTAAAGTGGAATTGTTATTCTAACATAGTTTGACACATCATTACAGCTGAATCTTAAATAATGACATTCGTTACATTAGACCGTCAAAATTGACGCTTCAAAGCAAGAAAAACACATAATAAGATAATATGAACACATGTTCCTTTTTTCACAGTAAATGCATACGGAATCAAAATAAATTATGTTGTCCTTCAACACTATGCAAAATTGAATGTTTCTAAAGTGGAATTGTTATTCTAACATAGTTTGATACATCACTACAGCTGAATCTTAAATAGCGACTTTCGTTACATTAGACCGTCAAAATTGACGCTACAGAGCAAGAAAAACACATAAACAGTAATATGAACACATGTTCCTTTTTTCACAGTAAATACATACGGAATCAAAATAAATTATGTTGTCCTTCAACACTATGCACAATTGAATGTTTCTAAAGTGGAATTGTTATTCTAACATAGTTTGACACATCACTACAGCTGAATCTTAAATAATGACATTCGTTACATTAGACCGTCAAAATTGAGGCTTCAGAGCGAGAAATGCACATAATGAGACAATATGAACACATGTTCTTTTTTTCACAATAAATACATACGGAATCAAAATAAATTATGTTGTCCTTCAACACTATGCACAAGTGAATGTTTCTAAACTGGAATTGTTATTCTAACATAGTTTGATACATCACCACAGCTGAATCTTAAATAGTGACTTTCGCTGCATTAGACCGTCAAAATTGACGCTTTCAAGGGGAGAAATGCACATAAAGAGCAATATGAACACATGTTCTTTTGTTCACAGTAAATGCATACGGAATCAAAATAAACTATGTTGTCCTTCAACACTATGCACAATTGAATGTTTCTAAAGTGGAATTGTTATTCTAACATAGTTTGACACATCACTACAGCTGAATCTTAAATAATGACATTCGTTAAATTAGACCGTCAAAATTGACGCTTTCAGAGGGAGAAATGCACATAAAGAGCAATATGAACACATGTTCCTTTTTTCACAGTAAATGCAGACAGAATCAAAATAAATTATGTTTTCCTTCAACACTATGCACAAGTGAATGTTTCTAAAGTGGAATTGTTATTCTAACATAATTTGATACATCACTACAGCTGAATCTTAAATAGTGACTTTCGTTACATTAGACCGTCAAAATTGACGCTACAGAGCGAGAAAAACACATAAACAGTAATATGAACACATGTTCCTTTTTTCACAGTAAATACATACGGAATCAAAATAAATTATGTTGTCCTTCAACACTATGCACAATTGAATGTTTCTAAAGTGGAATTGTTATTCTAACATAGTTTGACACATCACTACAGCTGAATCTTAAATAGTGACATTCGCTGCATTAGACCGTCAAAATTGACGCTTTCAGAGCCAGAAAAACACATAATGAGACAATATGAACACGTGGTTGTTTTCACAGTAGCTGCATACAGAATCAAAATAAACTATGTTGTCCTTCAATAATATGCAAAATTGAATGTTTCTAAAGTGGAATTGTTATTCTAACATAGTTTGACACATCACTACAGCTGAATCTTAAACAATGACATTCGTTACATTAGACCGTCAAAATTGACGCTACAGAGCGAGAAAAACACATAATAGGATAATATGAACACATGTTCCTTTTTTCACAGTAAATGCATACGGAATCAAAATAAACTATGTTGTCCTTCAACACTATGCACAAGTGAATGTTTCTAAAGTGGAATTGTTATTCTAACATAGTTTGACACATCACTACAGCTGAATCTTAAATAGTGACATTCGCTGCATTAGACCGTCAAAATTGACGCTTTCAGAGCCAGAAAAACACATAATGAGACAATATGAACACGTGGTTGTTTTCACAGTAACTGCATACAGAATCAAAATAAACTATGTTGTCCTTCAATAATATGCATAAATGAATGTTTCTAAAGTGGAATTGTCATTCTAACATAGTTTGATACATCACCACAGCTGAATCTTAAATAGTGACTTTCGCTGCATTAGACCGTCAAAATTGACGCTACAAAGCGAGAAAAACACATAATAAGATAATATGAACACATGTTCTTTTTTCACAGTAAATGCATACGGAATCAAAATAAATTATGTTGTCCTTCAACACTATGCACAAGTGAATGTTTCTAAAGTGGAATTGTTATTCTAACATAATTTGATACATCACTACAGCTGAATCTTAAATAGTGACTTTCGTTACATTAGACCGTCAAAATTGACGCTACAAAGCGAGAAAAACACATAAACAGTAATATGAACACATGTTCCTTTTTTCACAGTAAATACATACAGAATCAAAATAAATTATGTTGTCCTTCAACACTATGCAAAATTGAATCTTTCTAAAGTGGAATTGTTATTCTAACATAGTTTGACACATCACTACAGCTGAATCTTAAACAATGACATTCGTTACATTAGACCGTCAAAATTGACGCTACAGAGCGAGAAAAACACATAATAGGATAATATGAACACATGTTCCTTTTTTCACAGTAAATGCATACGGAATCAAAATAAACTATGTTGTCCTTCAACACTATGCACAAGTGAATGTTTCTAAACTGGAATTGTCATTCTAACATAGTTTGACACATCACTAGAGCTGAATCTTAAATAATGACATTCGTTACATTAGACCGTCAAAATTGACGCTTTCAGAGGGAGAAATGCACATAAAGAGCAATATGAACACATGTTCCTTTTTTCACAGTAAATGCAGACGGAATCAAAATAAATTATGTTGTCCTTCAATAATATGCATAAATGAATGTTTCTAAAGTGGAATTGTTATTCTAACATAGTTTGACACATCATTACAGCTGAATCTTAAATAATGACATTCGTTACATTAGACCGTCAAAATTGACGCTTCAAAGCAAGAAAAACACATAATAAGATAATATGAACACATGTTCCTTTTTTCACAGTAAATGCATACGGAATCAAAATAAATTATGTTGTCCTTCAACACTATGCAAAATTGAATGTTTCTAAAGTGGAATTGTTATTCTAACATAGTTTGATACATCACTACAGCTGAATCTTAAATAGCGACTTTCGTTACATTAGACCGTCAAAATTGACGCTACAGAGCAAGAAAAACACATAAACAGTAATATGAACACATGTTCCTTTTTTCACAGTAAATACATACGGAATCAAAATAAATTATGTTGTCCTTCAACACTATGCACAATTGAATGTTTCTAAAGTGGAATTGTTATTCTAACATAGTTTGACACATCACTACAGCTGAATCTTAAATAATGACATTCGTTACATTAGACCGTCAAAATTGAGGCTTCAGAGCGAGAAATGCACATAATGAGACAATATGAACACATGTTCTTTTTTTCACAATAAATACATACGGAATCAAAATAAATTATGTTGTCCTTCAACACTATGCACAAGTGAATGTTTCTAAACTGGAATTGTTATTCTAACATAGTTTGATACATCACCACAGCTGAATCTTAAATAGTGACTTTCGCTGCATTAGACCGTCAAAATTGACGCTTTCAAGGGGAGAAATGCACATAAAGAGCAATATGAACACATGTTCTTTTGTTCACAGTAAATGCATACGGAATCAAAATAAACTATGTTGTCCTTCAACACTATGCACAATTGAATGTTTCTAAAGTGGAATTGTTATTCTAACATAGTTTGACACATCACTACAGCTGAATCTTAAATAATGACATTCGTTAAATTAGACCGTCAAAATTGACGCTTTCAGAGGGAGAAATGCACATAAAGAGCAATATGAACACATGTTCCTTTTTTCACAGTAAATGCAGACAGAATCAAAATAAATTATGTTTTCCTTCAACACTATGCACAAGTGAATGTTTCTAAAGTGGAATTGTTATTCTAACATAATTTGATACATCACTACAGCTGAATCTTAAATAGTGACTTTCGTTACATTAGACCGTCAAAATTGACGCTACAGAGCGAGAAAAACACATAAACAGTAATATGAACACATGTTCCTTTTTTCACAGTAAATACATACGGAATCAAAATAAATTATGTTGTCCTTCAACACTATGCACAATTGAATGTTTCTAAAGTGGAATTGTTATTCTAACATAGTTTGACACATCACTACAGCTGAATCTTAAATAGTGACATTCGCTGCATTAGACCGTCAAAATTGACGCTTTCAGAGCCAGAAAAACACATAATGAGACAATATGAACACGTGGTTGTTTTCACAGTAGCTGCATACAGAATCAAAATAAACTATGTTGTCCTTCAATAATATGCATAAATGAATGTTTCTAAAGTGGAATTGTCATTCTAACATAGTTTGATACATCACCACAGCTGAATCTTAAATAGTGACTTTCGCTGCATTAGACCGTCAAAATTGACGCTTCAAAGCGAGAAAAACACATAATAAGATAATACGAACACGTTCCTTTTTTCACAGTAAATACATACGGAATCAAAATAAATTATGTTGTCCTTCAACACTATGCAAAATTGAATCTTTCTAAAGTGGAATTGTTATTCTAACATAGTTTGACACATCACTACAGCTGAATCTTAAACAATGACATTCGTTACATTAGACCGTCAAAATTGACGCTACAGAGCGAGAAAAACACATAATAGGATAATATGAACACATGTTCCTTTTTTCACAGTAAATGCATACGGAATCAAAATAAACTATGTTGTCCTTCAACACTATGCACAAGTGAATGTTTCTAAAGTGGAATTGTTATTCTAACATAGTTTGACACATCACTACAGCTGAATCTTAAATAGTGACATTCGCTGCATTAGACCGTCAAAATTGACGCTTTCAGAGCCAGAAAAACACATAATGAGACAATATGAACACGTGGTTGTTTTCACAGTAACTGCATACAGAATCAAAATAAACTATGTTGTCCTTCAATAATATGCATAAATGAATGTTTCTAAAGTGGAATTGTCATTCTAACATAGTTTGATACATCACCACAGCTGAATCTTAAATAGTGACTTTCGCTGCATTAGACCGTCAAAATTGACGCTACAAAGCGAGAAAAACACATAATAAGATAATATGAACACATGTTCTTTTTTCACAGTAAATGCATACGGAATCAAAATAAATTATGTTGTCCTTCAACACTATGCACAAGTGAATGTTTCTAAAGTGGAATTGTTATTCTAACATAATTTGATACATCACTACAGCTGAATCTTAAATAGTGACTTTCGTTACATTAGACCGTCAAAATTGACGCTACAAAGCGAGAAAAACACATAAACAGTAATATGAACACATGTTCCTTTTTTCACAGTAAATACATACAGAATCAAAATAAATTATGTTGTCCTTCAACACTATGCAAAATTGAATCTTTCTAAAGTGGAATTGTTATTCTAACATAGTTTGACACATCACTACAGCTGAATCTTAAACAATGACATTCGTTACATTAGACCGTCAAAATTGACGCTACAGAGCGAGAAAAACACATAATAGGATAATATGAACACATGTTCCTTTTTTCACAGTAAATGCATACGGAATCAAAATAAACTATGTTGTCCTTCAACACTATGCACAAGTGAATGTTTCTAAACTGGAATTGTCATTCTAACATAGTTTGACACATCACTACAGCTGAATCTTAAATAATGACATTCGTTAAATTAGACCGTCAAAATTGACGCTTTCAGAGGGAGAAATGCACATAAAGAGCAATATGAACACATGTTCCTTTTTTCACAGTAAATGCAGACAGAATCAAAATAAATTATGTTTTCCTTCAACACTATGCACAAGTGAATGTTTCTAAAGTGGAATTGTTATTCTAACATAATTTGATACATCACTACAGCTGAATCTTAAATAGTGACTTTCGTTACATTAGACCGTCAAAATTGACGCTACAGAGCGAGAAAAACACATAAACAGTAATATGAACACATGTTCCTTTTTTCACAGTAAATACATACGGAATCAAAATAAATTATGTTGTCCTTCAACACTATGCACAATTGAATGTTTCTAAAGTGGAATTGTTATTCTAACATAGTTTGACACATCACTACAGCTGAATCTTAAATAGTGACATTCGCTGCATTAGACCGTCAAAATTGACGCTTTCAGAGCCAGAAAAACACATAATGAGACAATATGAACACGTGGTTGTTTTCACAGTAGCTGCATACAGAATCAAAATAAACTATGTTGTCCTTCAATAATATGCATAAATGAATGTTTCTAAAGTGGAATTGTCATTCTAACATAGTTTGATACATCACCACAGCTGAATCTTAAATAGTGACTTTCGCTGCATTAGACCGTCAAAATTGACGCTTCAAAGCGAGAAAAACACATAATAAGATAATACGAACACGTTCCTTTTTTCACAGTAAATACATACGGAATCAAAATAAATTATGTTGTCCTTCAACACTATGCAAAATTGAATCTTTCTAAAGTGGAATTGTTATTCTAACATAGTTTGACACATCACTACAGCTGAATCTTAAATAATGACATTCGTTACATTAGACCGTCAAAATTGACGCTTCAAAGCGAGAAAAACACATAATAAGATAATATGAACACATGTTCCTTTTTTCACAGTAAATACATACGGAATCAAAATAAATTATGTTGTCCTTCAACACTATGCAAAATTGAATGTTTCTAAAGTGGAATTGTTATTCTAACATAGTTTGACACATCACTACAGCTGAATCTTAAACAATGACATTCGTTACATTAGACCGTCAAAATTGACGCTACAGAGCGAGAAAAAAACACATAATAGGATAATATGAACACATGTTCCTTTTTTCACAGTAAATGCATACGGAATCAAAATAAACTATGTTGTCCTTCAACACTATGCACAAGTGAATGTTTCTAAAGTGGAATTGTTATTCTAACATAGTTTGACACATCACTACAGCTGAATCTTAAATAGTGACATTCGCTGCATTAGACCGTCAAAATTGACGCTTTCAGAGCCAGAAAAACACATAATGAGACAATATGAACACGTGGTTGTTTTCACAGTAACTGCATACAGAATCAAAATAAACTATGTTGTCCTTCAATAATATGCATAAATGAATGTTTCTAAAGTGGAATTGTCATTCTAACATAGTTTGATACATGACCACAGCTGAATCTTAAATAGTGACTTTCGCTGCATTAGACCGTCAAAATTGACGCTACAAAGCGAGAAAAACACATAATAAGATAATATGAACACATGTTCTTTTTTCACAGTAAATGCATACGGAATCAAAATAAATTATGTTGTCCTTCAACACTATGCACAAGTGAATGTTTCTAAAGTGGAATTGTTATTCTAACATAATTTGATACATCACTACAGCTGAATCTTAAATAGTGACTTTCGTTACATTAGACCGTCAAAATTGACGCTACAAAGCGAGAAAAACACATAAACAGTAATATGAACACATGTTCCTTTTTTCACAGTAAATACATACAGAATCAAAATAAATTATGTTGTCCTTCAACACTATGCAAAATTGAATCTTTCTAAAGTGGAATTGTTATTCTAACATAGTTTGACACATCACTACAGCTGAATCTTAAACAATGACATTCGTTACATTAGACCGTCAAAATTGACGCTACAGAGCGAGAAAAACACATAATAGGATAATATGAACACATGTTCCTTTTTTCACAGTAAATGCATACGGAATCAAAATAAACTATGTTGTCCTTCAACACTATGCACAAGTGAATGTTTCTAAACTGGAATTGTCATTCTAACATAGTTTGACACATCACTAGAGCTGAATCTTAAATAATGACATTCGTTACATTAGACCGTCAAAATTGACGCTTTCAGAGGGAGAAATGCACATAAAGAGCAATATGAACACATGTTCCTTTTTTCACAGTAAATGCAGACGGAATCAAAATAAATTATGTTGTCCTTCAATAATATGCATAAATGAATGTTTCTAAAGTGGAATTGTTATTCTAACATAGTTTGACACATCATTACAGCTGAATCTTAAATAATGACATTCGTTACATTAGACCGTCAAAATTGACGCTTCAAAGCAAGAAAAACACATAATAAGATAATATGAACACATGTTCCTTTTTTCACAGTAAATGCATACGGAATCAAAATAAATTATGTTGTCCTTCAACACTATGCAAAATTGAATGTTTCTAAAGTGGAATTGTTATTCTAACATAGTTTGATACATCACTACAGCTGAATCTTAAATAGCGACTTTCGTTACATTAGACCGTCAAAATTGACGCTACAGAGCAAGAAAAACACATAAACAGTAATATGAACACATGTTCCTTTTTTCACAGTAAATACATACGGAATCAAAATAAATTATGTTGTCCTTCAACACTATGCACAATTGAATGTTTCTAAAGTGGAATTGTTATTCTAACATAGTTTGACACATCACTACAGCTGAATCTTAAATAATGACATTCGTTACATTAGACCGTCAAAATTGAGGCTTCAGAGCGAGAAATGCACATAATGAGACAATATGAACACATGTTCTTTTTTTCACAATAAATACATACGGAATCAAAATAAATTATGTTGTCCTTCAACACTATGCACAAGTGAATGTTTCTAAACTGGAATTGTTATTCTAACATAGTTTGATACATCACCACAGCTGAATCTTAAATAGTGACTTTCGCTGCATTAGACCGTCAAAATTGACGCTTTCAAGGGGAGAAATGCACATAAAGAGCAATATGAACACATGTTCTTTTGTTCACAGTAAATGCATACGGAATCAAAATAAACTATGTTGTCCTTCAACACTATGCACAATTGAATGTTTCTAAAGTGGAATTGTTATTCTAACATAGTTTGACACATCACTACAGCTGAATCTTAAATAATGACATTCGTTAAATTAGACCGTCAAAATTGACGCTTTCAGAGGGAGAAATGCACATAAAGAGCAATATGAACACATGTTCCTTTTTTCACAGTAAATGCAGACAGAATCAAAATAAATTATGTTTTCCTTCAACACTATGCACAAGTGAATGTTTCTAAAGTGGAATTGTTATTCTAACATAATTTGATACATCACTACAGCTGAATCTTAAATAGTGACTTTCGTTACATTAGACCGTCAAAATTGACGCTACAGAGCGAGAAAAACACATAAACAGTAATATGAACACATGTTCCTTTTTTCACAGTAAATACATACGGAATCAAAATAAATTATGTTGTCCTTCAACACTATGCACAATTGAATGTTTCTAAAGTGGAATTGTTATTCTAACATAGTTTGACACATCACTACAGCTGAATCTTAAATAGTGACATTCGCTGCATTAGACCGTCAAAATTGACGCTTTCAGAGCCAGAAAAACACATAATGAGACAATATGAACACGTGGTTGTTTTCACAGTAGCTGCATACAGAATCAAAATAAACTATGTTGTCCTTCAATAATATGCATAAATGAATGTTTCTAAAGTGGAATTGTCATTCTAACATAGTTTGATACATCACCACAGCTGAATCTTAAATAGTGACTTTCGCTGCATTAGACCGTCAAAATTGACGCTTCAAAGCGAGAAAAACACATAATAAGATAATACGAACACGTTCCTTTTTTCACAGTAAATACATACGGAATCAAAATAAATTATGTTGTCCTTCAACACTATGCAAAATTGAATCTTTCTAAAGTGGAATTGTTATTCTAACATAGTTTGACACATCACTACAGCTGAATCTTAAACAATGACATTCGTTACATTAGACCGTCAAAATTGACGCTACAGAGCGAGAAAAACACATAATAGGATAATATGAACACATGTTCCTTTTTTCACAGTAAATGCATACGGAATCAAAATAAACTATGTTGTCCTTCAACACTATGCACAAGTGAATGTTTCTAAAGTGGAATTGTTATTCTAACATAGTTTGACACATCACTACAGCTGAATCTTAAATAGTGACATTCGCTGCATTAGACCGTCAAAATTGACGCTTTCAGAGCCAGAAAAACACATAATGAGACAATATGAACACGTGGTTGTTTTCACAGTAACTGCATACAGAATCAAAATAAACTATGTTGTCCTTCAATAATATGCATAAATGAATGTTTCTAAAGTGGAATTGTCATTCTAACATAGTTTGATACATCACCACAGCTGAATCTTAAATAGTGACTTTCGCTGCATTAGACCGTCAAAATTGACGCTACAAAGCGAGAAAAACACATAATAAGATAATATGAACACATGTTCTTTTTTCACAGTAAATGCATACGGAATCAAAATAAATTATGTTGTCCTTCAACACTATGCACAAGTGAATGTTTCTAAAGTGGAATTGTTATTCTAACATAATTTGATACATCACTACAGCTGAATCTTAAATAGTGACTTTCGTTACATTAGACCGTCAAAATTGACGCTACAAAGCGAGAAAAACACATAAACAGTAATATGAACACATGTTCCTTTTTTCACAGTAAATACATACAGAATCAAAATAAATTATGTTGTCCTTCAACACTATGCAAAATTGAATCTTTCTAAAGTGGAATTGTTATTCTAACATAGTTTGACACATCACTACAGCTGAATCTTAAACAATGACATTCGTTACATTAGACCGTCAAAATTGACGCTACAGAGCGAGAAAAACACATAATAGGATAATATGAACACATGTTCCTTTTTTCACAGTAAATGCATACGGAATCAAAATAAACTATGTTGTCCTTCAACACTATGCACAAGTGAATGTTTCTAAACTGGAATTGTCATTCTAACATAGTTTGACACATCACTACAGCTGAATCTTAAATAATGACATTCGTTAAATTAGACCGTCAAAATTGACGCTTTCAGAGGGAGAAATGCACATAAAGAGCAATATGAACACATGTTCCTTTTTTCACAGTAAATGCAGACAGAATCAAAATAAATTATGTTTTCCTTCAACACTATGCACAAGTGAATGTTTCTAAAGTGGAATTGTTATTCTAACATAATTTGATACATCACTACAGCTGAATCTTAAATAGTGACTTTCGTTACATTAGACCGTCAAAATTGACGCTACAGAGCGAGAAAAACACATAAACAGTAATATGAACACATGTTCCTTTTTTCACAGTAAATACATACGGAATCAAAATAAATTATGTTGTCCTTCAACACTATGCACAATTGAATGTTTCTAAAGTGGAATTGTTATTCTAACATAGTTTGACACATCACTACAGCTGAATCTTAAATAGTGACATTCGCTGCATTAGACCGTCAAAATTGACGCTTTCAGAGCCAGAAAAACACATAATGAGACAATATGAACACGTGGTTGTTTTCACAGTAGCTGCATACAGAATCAAAATAAACTATGTTGTCCTTCAATAATATGCATAAATGAATGTTTCTAAAGTGGAATTGTCATTCTAACATAGTTTGATACATCACCACAGCTGAATCTTAAATAGTGACTTTCGCTGCATTAGACCGTCAAAATTGACGCTTCAAAGCGAGAAAAACACATAATAAGATAATACGAACACGTTCCTTTTTTCACAGTAAATACATACGGAATCAAAATAAATTATGTTGTCCTTCAACACTATGCAAAATTGAATCTTTCTAAAGTGGAATTGTTATTCTAACATAGTTTGACACATCACTACAGCTGAATCTTAAATAATGACATTCGTTACATTAGACCGTCAAAATTGACGCTTCAAAGCGAGAAAAACACATAATAAGATAATATGAACACATGTTCCTTTTTTCACAGTAAATACATACGGAATCAAAATAAATTATGTTGTCCTTCAACACTATGCAAAATTGAATGTTTCTAAAGTGGAATTGTTATTCTAACATAGTTTGACACATCACTACAGCTGAATCTTAAACAATGACATTCGTTACATTAGACCGTCAAAATTGACGCTACAGAGCGAGAAAAACACATAATAGGATAATATGAACACATGTTCCTTTTTTCACAGTAAATGCATACGGAATCAAAATAAACTATGTTGTCCTTCAACACTATGCACAAGTGAATGTTTCTAAAGTGGAATTGTTATTCTAACATAGTTTGACACATCACTACAGCTGAATCTTAAATAGTGACATTCGCTGCATTAGACCGTCAAAATTGACGCTTTCAGAGCCAGAAAAACACATAATGAGACAATATGAACACGTGGTTGTTTTCACAGTAACTGCATACAGAATCAAAATAAACTATGTTGTCCTTCAATAATATGCATAAATGAATGTTTCTAAAGTGGAATTGTCATTCTAACATAGTTTGATACATCACCACAGCTGAATCTTAAATAGTGACTTTCGCTGCATTAGACCGTCAAAATTGACGCTACAAAGCGAGAAAAACACATAATAAGATAATATGAACACATGTTCCTTTTTTCACAGTAAATACATACGGAATCAAAATAAATTATGTTGTCCTTCAACACTATGCACAATTGAATGTTTCTAAAGTGGAATTGTTATTCTAACATAGTTTGATACATCACCACAGCTGAATCTTAAATAGTGACTTTCGCTGCATTAGACCGTCAAAATTGACGCTTTCAAGGGGAGAAATGCACATAAAGAGCAATATGAACACATGT